>NC_080201.1:5766532-6069112 GCF_030028045.1 Hippopotamus amphibius kiboko | reverse complement strand
TAGGAAGGCATTTTCATCCAGAAAAAAAATGCTGTGAAATATGCGGTCACCAAAGAAGGGCCACTATGTTTTATTTTGTAATTATGAAAATTTGTCTCTTTTGACAAGTGAAATGAATTTAGGCACTCAGGCATGGGGAGAAAGTTGAATTGTCTGAAAATTAAATCAAAGTAAAAATGAAAAATATAAATGGGTGTTTCATATTCACTAACATGGGAGTCATCTTTTAGATCTGACAGTTTGAAGCAATCCCTGAGAAACTTGATAGCTCATACCTCTGAGTAAATTATGGTCCTGAGCAGTGTGGAAATAATTGAGAATGTTTGTTGTTTTTAAATAAATGCAATAAATCTGGAATAGCGTCATTGGTCTAGAGTATAGAAAGCACCATTTTATACCCTGAGATGTGTGATGTGCTGAAATCTACATCACAGGGAGACACACACATATATATAGATGCAGTGGGTGTGGCAGGACCTGGGTACACAAACATGCACATTCATACAGACAGCTGCATGGAGTTGACCAAAGAGGGGAGATGTCCACCATGACCTAAAGGTGTGGCTTGGGGCAGGTCATTTCCTTCTAAAACAGGGGAATGATGATAAGACTGTGCCTTCTAGGGGTGCTGGGAAGATTGGTAAGCACTCATTCAGTTGTGGCCATGATGGCAGGTGCGAAATACCCTCAGCCACAGTGCCCGGCCTTGAGTCGGTGAGTAGGACCCCGATGAATGGTAATCAAAACTCTGTGTGCGTGCATGTGTGTGTGTGTGTGCGCGTGCGTATGTACACACTCTGTGTATGTACACCTTGTGTGTGTGTTGCGCACTTTGTGTTCATGTGTGTGCATGTGTATGTACGTGCATGGAGGTAACTTATGTGTCTGTGTGTGCTCCATGTGTGTACTCTGTGTGTGCATTGTGCATATGTGTGTGTGCACTTTGGGCATCTTTGAGGAGTGAGGCACCTTCCAGGACTAGCAGTGAACCATTCTTTGTGCCTCATGGGCCTGCAGCTCCACTGAGGAGGACTCAAGAAATGGACCGGGTGCTTTGGCTTTTAAATAAGCATCTGAATTGACTGCCTCAGATCCCACGTATCCTTAAGAACAAGTGTGGGTACTTTTTAGCCGTAACCCAGTAAAGTTTTGGGTATCTTACATCATTTAAAAATGGATGAGCCCAAAAAATAGTGTCTTGTGGGCGACTAATAATGTTGGGAGTCTTGAAATTCTTAATTACTTCCATAGTCAAGAGTGGTTTATTCAAGACAAAGAAACACTTTGACCAAACTTGAGTAAGGGGATTCATGTTAAGAAGGTGGGAGTGTGAGACAGAAAGAGAAAACTGGCTGTAGGCCCTTTACATCCCTGACTGTGTCTCTCATACCTCCTTCCCTCCCCTTCTCTCTGGGAAAATGTGGTCTCTTGGCTTTGCACATCTGCCCCAACCATCTGACTTGTTTGGTTTTGCGCTTTGAGCTGGTTCTTTCTGCTTCATTTTTGCCCATGGGGCCCCAAGTGGCCATTCCACTTGGCCTTCTCTGGCATCATTATTTCCTATTCTCATCCCTGTTTTCTTCCTTCCCAGCAGTTTCTTCATACCTGCCTCATTTATCTGTGTGTGTATTCACCTTCCCCTCTGGACCCAGGCTTCTTAAGAGCAGGTGGTATATCTGTCTGGTTTATTCAGCGTCAGAGCCTCCCACGGTGTGTGGAACACAGGAGTTGCTAAATAAGTATCTGCGAAGTGAATTAATGGATGAACAGCAGTCTCAGACCTACACCCTACCTGACTCTTGTGACCATATCTTGTTTCTACCCAGCCAACATTCCTAATGCCTTTTTCTAGCTAATCCCTGCGTTTTCCTTTGGCTTCAGGCCCGGCTAATCAGCATATTTTATCCTCTAACCACAAAAAACAGGGTTGGGCTTGGGACCCAAACTGATCCAATGAGACTTAATTCTAACTTTTACTGGAACGATTAGAAAAAGGGTGGCTAAGCTGTGGCTCTGTTTTCAGGACTTCCAGCATCTATTTTGCTATGCAAGAGTGAAGTCAACACAGAGGAAAGCATATGCGAAAGGTAGAGAGAAACCAAATCCTGATGGAATTATTTTAGTCCCTGGATCCAGCCTTACCTGAAGCAGTATGCCTCCGTACTTTTCAGTTGCAAGAGGCAAACATTCTTCCCTCTTTTCCCTCAGCTTTTTCTTTTCAGTAAGCCCAGAAGATTTAGGGCACTTGTTATGAATCTCAACCTTTCCAATCTTGAATCTATTTGATGGAGAGGCAAGCACTCCCTGGGGCAGGCAGCTGAGAAAGTTTTCCTTGGGATGAGCTGACGTCCAGCCCAAGTCTCTTAGAGTCTTGAGGGTATCCTCTCTGACTCTAAGAGACTTGGAGTGCCTACTACAAAGAAGTGGTGGGGTGAGGTTTATTTTGTTCAAATAATATTACTGAGAAAGTTAAAAAAAATAAGTTTGAGTTGAGCTTATGTTAGTTTCATCCCAAACATCTTAACTGCAAATGCCTTCTAGGAAGGAGTTTACTCAGAGCTAACTAAGTTGGTCATGATGTATGCCAGTTTTTCGTGAGGCATCTACTCTGGCCCTGGAAGTTGTGGTCAGAAGGTCAGCATGTGGCCTATTCCATGCTCAGCAGGAACATTCAGAAGTTTCTTTCAGGAGGTATCGGATCAAGGAACATAAAGGGCATCAGAAACAACAGGCTTTTCTAGGACAACTGACAGCATCAGTTTATGAGGCTGTGTAGAAAGCTGCACTGGAGGTGCAGGAAGGAGTGGTAAAGTCTGTGGATGCATGAAAGGATTTTGACTGAGCTCTCCAGGTAGTTCCTGGGAGAACCCCTGAGCCTTCCTGGGTGTGGAGGCAGGAAAGTGGGAACTGATGGCTGAACTTTCCTGTAACCTCTTGCAGGATAAAACGGAGGTCATGCATCTTCACACACCAAAAGACTAGGGCATCTTTTCCTTGGTAAGTCCTCCTTGGTGTTTCAAGCCTTTGGTATATTTGACAGTTTCCCCTGTGTAACTGCTTGCTTGGGCTCCGTACACGGACAGCCCAGCAGGACACCCCACCAAGGTCCTAACCTTCTCCTTCGCAATTTCACTTATGGAGAAGCAAAGTGTCCCTGCAGCACATAGCTGAGAACTGGGCCTCCCTTGGGGTGGGCCAACTCAAGGGTCTGAGGACCCTCAGCAGAGAGAGTCCAATGCGGGGCATTGTTGGGAGGTGGGGTGTGGGAAGAGGTCTCTGGTAGGTCCAGGTCTCGACAGACACGGTCATTGGAGCTTTTGCCTGAGAGAAAGGACTCCTGTGCCAAGGGAAACCAAGGCCCTTTGGAGGAGTACAGGGCTGACTGCGAGGGACCTCAGCCAACCAGGGGCCCCACTGCCCTTCTAGAAGAGAGCAGAAGGAGGGGAGCACCAAGCTGTGACAACTAGCAGCCCAGACAGAAGCCCAGCCCTGCCTCCTCCTACCCCCACTCACTGTGCAGCTGGGGGTATGTCCCCTAATGTCTTTTTGACTCAGTTTCCTTCTCAGTAAAGTGGGGGTGAGAAGACGTGCCTGGCAGACCTGCTGTAATTATTAGATGAGAAGAAGCATGCAAAGTGTCACATGGGGTTCCTGGCAGATGGGATGGGCTTGGTCAAAGCCGCTGCTCCTCTGATTTCTCTCCCTACTTTGCATCAGATGTGTGTACCTGGACCCAACAGTGCCCAGGAAGACCATCTTCTTTCTCAGCACTACTTTCCTAGCAGTAGTGGCAGGTGCTCAGTGTATATTTGAGTTCCTTCCTTTATGGGCTCAGTGAGTTTCTATTGAACACGTGCTCTGTGCTATGATCTACATTAGGCACAATTGATACATCAGGGATGAGGCAGATGTCGTCCCTCCTCTCATGCTTTGTGTGTTTAGCCAATGCCAGGAGCTGTCCCCTGCTCATCCCTGCCTTGGGTCATGCCCTCTTTTTCTTCTCAGGTACACTGTGAGATAGCTGTTATTATCCTTGCTTTACAGAAAGACAGCTGTGACTTAGCATGATGCAAGCTCTAGGATAGATGAAGGCGTAAAACAGAATGGATTCTGGGGTAAGAGAGGGCTTCAAGGCTCCTGCTGGGGAACAGAATCTGGGGTGGGGGCTCTCCTGTAGGCCAGAGCAGGCGTGAACTTCCCAGATTGAGGGGAGGGGCTAGGTATGACTCAATGAGGTGACTGACATCTCTTTTCCAATTCTAGAATGTGTGTATGTGTGCACACATGCACGCGCATGTGTATGTGTGTAAGAGAGACAGAGATAGAGCATCAGAGAAAAAGAGAGAGAGACAAGGAGACAGAGACTGCAGGGTTTGTACCCTGACTGCAACTTAGTAACTGTGACTTTAGATAGTTCACTTATGGCTCCCTAAGCCTCTGTTTTCCCTTCTGAAAAACGAGGATAATGGTTTGCCGTCAGAACTAAATGCAGTGGGGCCCATGACATGCTTAGCACAGGGCCGGGCACAGGGCACGTGCTGCACAAGTGCCAGCCCTGCCCAAGCCCACAGGAGTTGGGGCCGTGTGATCCCCACCTCACAGCTGGGGAAATGGAGGCCCAGAGGGCTTTGATATTTACTGCTCTTCTGGGGCTCTCACAGCTGCTGGGGGGACACCAGAATCCAGAGCCTTCTCATCTGACTCCAAAGCCCTCTCTGTGATGAATTATTGATTTTTCTTCTCTTTTAATAATACTGGCTTCTCGTACACTGTGGCCCAAGAGTTTGCAAGTTAGGGAGTCAGCTGCAGTATGCTGCACTGCTCCTCGGCACTGTCGCTATTTTCTTGGGTTTTGGGAAAGGTCTTTGGGAAAAGACTAACAGCAATGTCACCTTCCCCAGCAGGACCCTGCTCCTGAGGACCAGCGTTGTCATACACAAAATGACACTTTTGTTTTATAAAGACATGTTTTAAAATTAAACTAACAAAATCTGCATTTGGTTTAAAAAAAAAAAAAAAGCAGAACAACAACAATAAAAAAGCAGAAAAGTCAAAACAAAGTGTCTCTTCAAGTTCAGATTCTTAGGCTCTTCTTCCAGGGACAACCATGGTTGTGACAGTTCCTTGTTTTTTTAAAATTTACAAATTTTCTACCCATTTATAGATATTTGTATGTTTCTGTGTGTGCACATGTATGTCTACATATCCCTCATTAATACCAGTGGGTGCTTACTGTATACGCACACACACACACACACACATTATGCCCTGTGTGCCTCTCAATAACTTAGAGAATATTCTATATCACCTCCATTAGATCTAGCTCATTCTTTATCTCATTAGGTGCATTAGGTCTAGGATAACTGGATTTCTTCTAAGGTAGGCGGTGTAAGTCTTGCCTTTTAGACCAGGAGTTGGCAACCTTATTTCCTAAAGAGCCAGATAGTAATTATTTTAGGCTTTGTGCGTCAGATGGTCTCCCTCAGAACTACTCAACTCTGCCCTTGCCCTTGTAATGCAAAAGTAGCCAGAGACAATATGTAAATTAATGAGACAACATGTAAATGACAGTATTTAATGAATGTAAAATATTCGAATACAATTTTATTTACAAAAACAGTCAATGTGCTATATTTGCTCTGTGGACTGCAGTTTTCCAAACCTCGTTCTACACTTTGCATGAGTGGTTGTCTGGAGAAAGGATCAACACCTTAATTTGCAGGTTCCAAATGGCCTAATTCTTATATGTCTGAAACCCTTCAGGTGCAGGCATTAAGATATGCAAAGTAGCTGAAGAAATGGATAAATACGCATTTATGCAGGTGTTTGGACATTCAAGGTGTTAGACTTTAGGATCATGTCACCTGGAGAGTGAATGAGGGTGGAAATTCTAAAGTTTTCCCATGTGTGTTGTAAAACTTACCCTGTTAGTTGTTAATATAATATCTCCTTACCCTAATACACATTAATCGAATCTGCTCTGCTCTGACTGCCTTCATGTCATGGACATGGCTAAAATAATTGTTAAGAAAATAAAAGAGTAGTTCTGCTGCTCCTCGGAGTCAAACAAAACTGCCTGGGGCCCCTCTTGAGAAGGAGCTAAGGCCCCAACGGAGGCGCTTGTTAGCAGCACAAGGGAGGTGAGCACTGTTGGCCAAAGCCTGAAACAAGCACGCTTGGTGCTATGGGGTGAGGGTGGCAGAGGGTGTGGAGGGAGAATGGAGGACTCAGAGGAGGCAGGAGGCAGAGGCAGGCTCTGAGCAGAGAGTGGCAGCCCGGGCAGGAGCCAAGTGTGGCCTTGGGGTTCCCAGGAGAAACCTTAGAAGGAGAATTTGAGTTCTATGTGTCATGGGCAGGTATGATTTTAATAAAAGTGCTGACTCGTTCATCTGCTTTGGTCCCTGTGGTACCCCGTGCCTGCAAAAGTGCCTAAAACATAATAGGGCTCAGTTAATATTTTTTGGATGAATGAATGGGTGAATGAATGAATGGAGGTAATGAATACCACCAAAATGACTTTTTACAGTCAATGTGACAATTATCTCTTTGCATATCAAGTCACGTGAACAGTGCCTGGCACATAACAAGTGCACAAAGTGTGGTAGCTATTAATGTGATTAACTGTTGTCACAGTGAATTTCAAATGCAAATGCAAATAATAATGACAGTGACAAATGTTTGTTGATGAACTATACTATGCAAGTTAAATACTTTAAATGAATTCCATCATTTAATTTGTACAATAAATTATGTGCTACCATTATTCCATTTTACAGACGAGAAAACTGAGTTACAGAAAGATTAACTAACTTATGTCAAACTATGTAGTTAGATGTGAAGCAAAAGTATACCTCCAGTGTTTGTTTGGAGCAATGGTTCTTTAACCCCAGCGAGCATCAGACTCCCCTGTAGAGCGTATTAAAACACGGGTTGCCCGGCCCCACCCTGAAGGTTTTGGTTCAGTGAGTCTGAGGAAAGGCCCAAGAATTTGCATTTCTAACAAATTCTTCTTTGATACCCAGGGGCCCCGCTTGATGACTACTGGTTTAGAGAATTTTGTGACTATCAGAAAAAATAGGTGATCCCAGTGAAGGCCAATTTGGTTAATTTCTGGCTATTCTTGGACCCCAAAAGAACCTTTTCAGGCCTGTAGTGGTGCTGCCCCAACCTTTTCTCTCACCCCTCCACCCCCCATCTCTAGGGCTCAGGCCAATTTAGCCAGTGTAGCCACGAACTGAACCCCAGGGGAAATACAGGGAGTTGCTTGAAGAAGTGATATGTTGAGTTCAAGGTCCAGTCTCCATCTCAGAAATGATGCCCAAAGTTTTTCTCCTGGCAGGTAGTGTGTGCTTGGGCTCTGCCTGAAACACAAACACAACTCTTCTCTGATTTTAATGTCTTACCCCTCACAAGTGCTAAATTATCCCATAAACAAAATACATCTGGTGTTTGACTCATGGAAAATATTTCTCTATGGTTGAAAAGAAGTGTGTGGACAGTCTGACTCCATTAATTTCCACTGGAGTGACTCCGAACCATCTGCTCAGGCTCTGCTGCAAGGGGAGGGGTGGGGGTTGGCCACTTGGCGGGTAGCCTGGGAAGTGCAGCGTGGGCTCCACGGGTCTGTGGGTAGGAGTCTTTGACACTGGTGTCCCTGACAGGCCGGGGAAGGCTTCCTGACGTTGCTTTGTGTACTCAGGAGTTTTCTGTGACACCCTGACACATGGAACACTCTGGTCCTGGTAGAGACAGTCTGGACCCAAGTGCCTTCTCCTCCCTGATTGGGGGTCTGCTGGGTGGCCTGCTGTGGCCAGGATCCCTGTGATGTCTGTGTGGCCCAGTACAACGGACACTTCCTGGTCTCTCCAAGCAACTCTTCTAGTGCATTTCTGGGCTCTCCCTTCAAGGTTTGCAGGAAGTGAGAAGGGCTCCCTCTAGGGGCCTCTGGGACCCAGTGTCAGCAGAGAGCAAGACCTTGGGGCAGGTGCAATAGGCTTTGCCACAGGGGCCACTAGGGACAGGTTGGGCTTGGAAGTGGCACAGACTTGGGTTCAAACCTGACTTCTTCTCACCATGGTCACATGTCCTTTGCCAAGTTGTTGTTAACCTCCCCGACCTCTGTATCATTATCTTTAAAATGGATATTTTTTTTTACATCCAAGGTGACAGTTATCCAGCTGCATATCAAGTCGCTTGAGGGCTGGAAGCATGATGGCTGTTAATATTATCAGTTATGAATTCTCTGATGCCCCACAATGACTGCCCCTTTCCCCAACCTCCAGTGTGCACGCCTAGTATAATCCCTTCCCCTTGAGTGAGGGCAGAGCCATCGACTATGTTGGGTTTTGACTTTGAGTTAATCCAGAATCAGATTATCTAGGTGAGCCTGACTTAATTGGTGAGTCTTTAAATGAGGCTGAACCCTTCCTGAACCCAGAGAAGTTGGAAATGTGAGAGGATCGATGGAGGGAGCCAAGTGACAAAGGTCTGAGAGCAACCTCTAGTTGCCAAGAGTGGTCCACAGTCAGTAGCCAGCAAGGCAGTGGGGAGCTCAGCCCTACATCCACTAGGAAATGAATTCTGCTTACAGCCTGAGGCAGCTTGGAAGCAGTCTTTTCCCATTCAAGCCACCAGAGGAGAACACAGCCTAGTTGACATCTTGATTTCAATTTTGTGAGACCCTGAGCAGAGGACACAGTTAAAACCTGCTCGACTTGTAACCCATGGAAAGTATGAGATAAGAAATGTGCATTGTTTTAAGCCACTAAATTTGTAGTAAAATAAAAATAGCAATAGAAAATTGGTGCAGAAATAATAACGTCTGCCTCAGAGAAAGATTATGAGAAATAAATGTGATGATTTGCATAGAGCATACAAGACAGTTGCGTAATAGGTACTTAATGGAGTTGCCCTGGGTTTCAGATAACCTCCCCAGCTAAGTAGTACAGCTCTTCCTCCCATCAGAAACATATCCCCCAAACCCGCAGCCTGTTAGCTGGGATCCTGCTGACCTCCTGCTCATCCTGTTCTTGGGGGCTGACTCATGTCTTGCCATGACTGCATCTTGATGCCCACCACTGGCCACATGAGGCCTAAATACTGACCACTGTCTGCATCATCTCTTTCACCCTATGTTTTTGCTAAACACGTAGCTCAGGGCTGGAAGTTGGAAGGTGTTCCAGGCATAATTACTATTCTCTCCAACTTCCCCTTTCCAGCTCTAAAAGTGGAAACCTTCCACAGCAAGAAAAGGCCAAATTCAGTGTATTGTGAGTAACAGACGAAGAAAGAAAACTGTTTGTAGGCTCATGTTATGAAGATCCTGGATGCATTTTTCCATCCATTCTTACAAGGCTGGCTCATCCTTAGGGTCTCAGCTCAAGTGTCACCACCTCCGAGAAGGTGACACTTAGGTGACAACTTAGGTGAGATCTTTTTCTTCCCTTACCAGTCTCAGAGTCCCTTTCCGTTCCCCTCACGGCACTTCACAGTCTGGAACTGTTTGGTTGTGTAGTTTGTGCACTCCCCACCCAGTAGCCTCTCAGGTCCATGAGACCAGATGCCATGTTAGTTTTATTTACTGCTGATCCCAGTGCCAGCTTGGCACAAGGCACAAGCAGGAGCTCAGTCCACATGTGTGTGCAAAGCCCAAGTGTGCATGTGTGGCTGTGTGAGGGTACCACCACACCCAGCCCGTGCCGACCCCAGCGCTTCTCTGATTGCCTGAGATTTCTGTCCTCACTGCTCTGGACACACCAGCTGATTCTGAGAAAACTTCTTATGGGATTGCCACATATCCAGTCAGCTGGCATTCCTCATCCTCACTGCAGAGATGGTTCTTGACCCCCATTCCTCTCCAAGCCACTCCATTCTCTAGCTGAGCCCTGTGCCCCACACTTGCACCACTCTCTCTCCAAATACATGTTTTAGCCTAAGTAGAATCAGATGCTTGTGTACATCTCATGAATATATGAGTCTAGAGTGAATCCTGGGGTCTCTGTGTGATGAGGAGGAACAAATACAGGCTTTGCTGAGATACAGACAAGCTGTTCAGATCTAAGCTCTGCCATTTCTGACTTCAGCAGTTAGTCATTTCCCTGAGCCTTGGTTTCCTCATCTGTAAAATGGGATAATTACATCCACATGAGAGGGTGGTTGTGAGGGTGATATGAAATATGTACAGAACATGTAGCCTACGGCTGGAAGTTGGAAGATGTTCCAAGCATAATTACTATTCTCCCCAGCTACCCCTTTCCAGCTCTAAAAGTGGAAACCTTCTATAGCAAGAAAAGACCAAATTCAGTGTATTGTGAGTGACAGATGAAGAAAGAAAACTGTTTGTAGGACCAGGTTGTAAAGATCCTGGTCAATGTCCTGGGAGTCCTGGGTAGTGGGACAGGTCTGGTCCACACTTCTTTGCATTTCCTCAGGCAGGATTCTCCTTCCTCTAGGGCACGTTATCACCAATGGGACCATTTCTGTATTCATCCAAAGCTCCTGATTAGAGGCTCATGAATATTCAAATACTTGTCTCCCCTTATTTGCCTGACTATTAGCATTCTGTCTCTAGGCTTATTTTGCGGTTTTTCTCTATTGCACATTTGTTCAGTGATTCACGCTTCATCGTCTGATGTGACCAGTTTTGAGACGATCCCAGCTATTCCCAGTTCTCAGAAAGGTTGGGTCTCCTCTCTGCCCCGGCTGCCAGTTTTCCCTTGCTCTTTCTGGTCCCAAAGATGAGTGGGTGGTGGAACAGCCTGCAGAGTGCCACTTTGGGAACTTGCTTCTGCATTTTGAAAATTCATAATAATAATAATAATTCAGTACATATGTCTATCACTTCAAATTTTACAAAAAGATTTCATATCATCCTGTTTACATTCTAGCTTTCTGCAAATGCAAAACGCTGACATTCTTTTCTGAATGGGGCCATGTCTCTTTTCCTTCTGAATATTTAACAACAAGATTTGAACAAAACAGAATCTGTTTTAAAGCCCAGCTGTATAATGATTTCTCACAATGGCACAACATAGAAGGGGATTTGTCCTTCTCTTTCCCTGTGCAGGTTGGAGCTTTGTTTGAAGTATGTTCAGCTTTGTACGAGATGCAGAGTGTATTAGTTTCCTTTTGCTGCTGCAACACATTATCACAGACTTGGTGGCTTAGGAAAACTCAGATTTATTCTCTTACAATTCTGGAAGTCAAAAATCTGAAATGGATCAGAAGGATTGTGTTCCTTCTGGAGATTCTGGAGGAAACTTCTTTTCCTTGTCTTTTCAGCTTCTTTTTTTTTTTTTTAATTTTTTTTATTTTTTGGGGGGGTACACCAGGTTCAATCATCCGTTTTTATACACATATCCCCATCTTCCCTCCCTTCCTTGACGCCCCCCCCCAAGCCCCCCCCACCCTCCCCGCCCCAGTCCTCAAAGGCATCTTCCATCCTCGAGTTGGACTCCTTTTGTTATACAACAACTTCCCACTGACTATTTTACAGTTGGTAGTATATATATGTCTGTGTTACTCTCTCGCTTCGTCTCAGTTTCCCCTTCACCCCCCGCCCCCTCCCATACCTCGAGTTCTCCAGTCCATTCTCTGTATCTGCATCCTTGTTCTGGTCACTGAGTCCAACAGTACCATTTTTAGATTCCGTATATGTGAGTTAGCATACAATATTTGTCCTTCTCTTTCTGACTTACTTCACTCTGTATGACAAACTGTAGTTCTATCCACCTCATTACATATAGCTCCATCTCATCCCTTTTTATAGCTGAGTAATATTCCATTGTATATATATGTCACATCTTCTGTATCCATTCATTTGTTGATGGGCATTTAGGTTGCTTCCATGTCCTGGCTATTGTAAATAGTGCTGCAATAAACATTATGGTACAAGTTTCTTTTGGGATTGTGGTTTTCTTTGGGTATATGCCCAGGAGTGGGGTTACTGGATCATATGGTAGTTCTATTTGTAGTTTTTTAAGGAACCTCCAAATTGTTTTCCATAGTGGCTGTACCAATTTACAGTCCCACCAACAGTGCAGGAGAGTTCCTTTTTCTCCACACCCTCTCCAACATTTGTTGTTTCCAGACTTTGTGATGATGGCCATTCTGACTGGTGTGAGGTGATACCTCATTGTGGCTTTGACTTGCATTTCTCTGATGATGAGTGATGTGGAGCATCTTTTCATGTGTTTGTTGGCCATCTGTATGTCTTCTTTGGAGAAATGTCTATTTAGGTCTTCTGCCCATTTGTGGATTGGGTTATTTGCTTTTTTGGTATTAAGCTTCATGAGCTGCTTGTATATTTTGGAGGTTAATCCTTTGTCCGTTGTTTCATAGGCAATTATTTTTTCCCACTCTGAGGGTTGCCTTTTAGTCTTGTTTATGGTTTCTTTTGCTGTGCAAAAGCTTTTAAGTTTCATGAGGTCCCATTCATTTATTCTTGATTTGATTTCCATGATTCTAGGAGGTGGGTCAAAAAGGATCTTGCTTTGATGGATGTCATAGAGTGTTCTGCCTATGTTTTCCTCTAGGAGTTTTATCGTGTCTGGCCTTACATGTAGGTCTTTAATCCATTTGGAGTTTACTTTTGTGTATGGTGTTAGGAAGTGTTCTAATTTCATTCTTTTGCATGTTGCTGCCCAGTTCTCCCAGCACCACTTATGGAAGAGGCTGTCTTTTTTCCATTGTATATTCTTGCCTCCTTTGTCAAAGATAAGGTGCCCATATGTGTTTGGGCTTACTTCTGAGTTCTCTATTCTATTCCATTGATCTTCCTTTCTATTTTTGTGCCAGTACCATACTGTCTTGATCACTCTGGCCTTGTAGTATAGTTTGAAGTCAGGAAGCCTGATTCCACCAACTCCATTTTTCCTGCTCAAGATTGCTTTGGCTATTCGGGGTCTTTTGCGTTTCCATACAAATCGTAAGATTTCTTGCTCTAGTTCTGTGAAAAATGCCATTGGTAATTTGATCGGGATTGCATTGAATCTGTAAATTGCTTTGGGTAGTACAGACATTTTCACGATGTTGATTCTTCCAATCCAGGAACATGGTGTGTCCCTCCATCTGTTTGTGTCGTCTTTGATTTCTTTCATCAATGTCTTAAAGTTTTCTGCATACAGATCTTTTGCCTCCTTAGGCAGGTTTATTCCTAGGTATTTTATTCTTTTGGTTGCAATGGTGAATGGGAGAGTTTCCTTAATTTCTCTTTCTGCTCTTCCGTTGTTAGTGTATAGGAATGCAAGAGATTTCTGTGCATTAATTTTGTATCCTGCTACTTTACTAAACTCATCAATTAGTGCTAGCAGTTTTCTGGTAGAGTCTTTAGGGTTTTCTATATATAATATCATGTCATCTGCAAAGAGTGACAATTTTACTTCTTCTTTTCCAATTTGGATTCCTTTTATTTCTTTTTCTTCTCTGATTGCTGTGGCTAAAACTTCCAAAACTATGTTGAATAATAGTGGTGAGAGTGGACACCCTTGTCTTGTTCCTGTTTTTAGGGGGAATTCTTCCAGTTTTTCTCCATTGAGAACAATGTTGGCTTTTGGTTTTGCATATATGGCTTTTATTTTGTTGAGGTAATTTCCTTCTATGCCCATTTTCTGGAGAGCTTTTATCATAAATGGATGTTGAACTTTGTCAAAAGCTTTTTCTGCATCTATTGAAATGATCATATGGTTTTTATCCTTCAATTTGTTGATATGATGTATCACATTGATTGATTTGCGTATATTGAAGAATCCTTGCATCCCAGGGATAAACCCCACTTGATCATGGTGTATGATTTTTTTAATGTGCTGTTGCAGTCTGTTAGCTAGTATTTTGTTGAGAATTTTTGCATCTATATTCATCAGTGATATTGGTCTATAGTTTTCTTTTTTTGTGACATCTTTGCCTGGTTTTGGTATCAGGGTGATGGTAGCCTCGTAGAATGAGTTTGGGAGTGCTCCGCCTTCTGCAATATTTTGGAAGAGTTTGAGAAGGATAGGTGTTAACTCTTCTCGAAATGTTTGATAGAATTCGCCTGTGAACCCATCTGGTCCTGGGCTTTTGTGTGTTGGGAGATTTTTAATCACTGCCTCAATTTCCGTACTTGTGATTGGTCTGTTCATGGTTTCTATTTCTTCCTGGTTCAGTCTTGGAAGATTGTATTTTTCTAAGAATGTATCCATTTCTTCCAGGTTATCCAATTGATTGGCATATAGTTGCTTGTAGTAGTCTCTCATGATGTTTTGTATTTCTGAGGTGTCCGTTGTGACTTCTCCTTTTTCATTTCTAATTCTGTTGATGTGCATCTTCTCCCTTTTTTTCTTGATGAGTCTGGCTAATGGTTTATCAATTTTGTTAATCTTCTCAAAGAACCAGCTTTTAGTTTTATTTATTTTTCTTATGGTTTCTTTCCTTTCTTTTTCATTTATTTCTGCTCTGATCTTTATGATTTCTTTTCTTCTGCTCACTTTAGGGTTTCTTTGTTCTTCTTTCTCTAGTTGTTTTAGGTGTAAGGTTAGGTTGTTTATTTGATATTTTTCTTGTTTCTTGAGGTAGGACTGTATTGCTATAAACTTCCCCCTTAGAACTGCTTTTGCTGCATCCCATAGGTTTTGGGTTGTTGTGTTTTCGTTGTCATTTGTTTCTAGATATTTTTTGATTTCCTCTTTGATTTCTTTAGTGATTCCTTGGTTGTTTAGGAGTGAATTGTTTAGCCTCCATGTGTTTGTCTTTTCTGCAGTTTTTTTCCTGTAATTGATATCTAGTCTCATGGCGTTGTGGTCTGAGAAGATGCTTGATATGATTTCAATTTTCTTGAATTTGCTGAGGTTTGATTTGTGACCCAAGATGTGATCTATCCTGGAAAATGTTCCGTGTGCACTTGAGAAGAACGTGTATTCTGTCGTTTTTGGATGGAATGTCCTATAAATATCAATTAAGTCGAGATGGTCTGATGTGTCATTTAAAGCTTGTGTGTCTCTATTTATTTTCTGTTTGGATGATCTGTCCATTGATGTAAGTGGGGTGTTCAAGTCTCCCACTATTATTGTGTTCCTGTCGATGTCCCCTTTTATAGCTGTTAGCATTTGCCTTATGTATTGAGGTGCTCCTATATTGGGGGCGTAGATATTTACCATTGTGATATGTTCTTCTTGGATGGATCCCTTGATCATTATGTAGTGTCCTTCCTTGTATCTTTTAATAGTCTTTACTTTCAAGTCTAATTTGTCTGATATGAGTATTGCTACTCCAGCTTTCTTTTGACTTCCATTTGCATGGAATATCTTTTTCCATCCCTTCACTTTCAGTCTATATGTATCCCTTGGTCTGAAGTGGGTTTCTTGTAGGCAGCATATAGAAGGGTCTTGTTTTTGTATCCATTCAGCCAGTCTGTGTCTTTTGGTTGGAGCATTTAATCCATTTACATTTAAGGTGATTATTGACATGTGTGTTCCAATTACCATTTTCTGAATTGTTTTGGGTTTGTATTTGTAGGTGTTTTCCTTTTCTTGTGTTTCCTACTTAGAGAAGTTCCTTTAGCAGTTGTTGTAAGGCTGGTTTGGTGGTGCTGAATTCTCTTAACTTTTGCTTGTCTGGAAAGCTTTTGATTTCTCCCTCAAATCTGAATGAGATTCTTGCTGGGTAGAGTATTCTTGGCTGTAGGTTTCTCTCTTTCAGGACTTTCAGGATATCCTGCCATTCCCTTCTGGCCTGCAGAGTTTCTGTGGAAAGGTCAGCTGTTATCCTTATGGGTTTTCCCTTATATGTTGTTTGTTGCTTTTCTCTTGCTGCTTTTAATATTTTTTCTTTGTGTTTAGTTGTCGTTAGTTTGATTAATATGTGTCTCGGTGTATTTCTCCTTGGGTTTATTCTGTATGGGACTCTCTGTGCTTCTTGGACTTGGTGAATTATTTCCTTTCCCATGTTGGGGAAGTTTTCCACTATAACCTCGTCACATATTTTCTCAGACCCTTTCTTGTTTTCTTCTTCTTCTGGGATGCCTATAATTCGAACGTTGGTACGCTTAATGTTATCAGTGAGGTCTCTGAGACTGTCTTCTAATCTTTTTATTATTTTTTCTTTTTCCTGCTCTGTGGCAGTTATTTCCCCCATTCTATCTTCCAACTCACTTATTCGTTCTTCTGCCTCAGTCATTCTGCTGGTTATAGCATCTAGAGTATTTTTAATTTCAGTTATTTTGTTGTCCATTGCTGTTTGTTTTTCTGAGTTCTTATGAACTGTTTCTTGTACTTTCTCTATTTTGTTATCGAGATTTTGTATCATTTTTACTATCATTACTCTAAATTCCTTTTCAGGCCTTTTTCCTATTTCCTCCTCATTTATTTGGTCTTGTGGGTTTTTTTCTTGCTCCTTTGCCTGCATGGTGTTTCTTTGTTTCCTCATGGTTGTCCAAACTTTTGGGGTTGCTTGTCCTTGGGTTTTTTTGCGTTATTCTGTGACCAGCAGAGGTTCCTTTATTGTTCGTCTGTAAGCATCGGTGTGTGGGGAGGGAGAGGGTACAACAGTGGCTCCTTCTCCTGGGAGGGAGTGAGCAGTGGCGCACTGATGTCTCAGTCAGGCTTGGAGGTGCCTGTTGCAGAGGGCGCCGGTGGCTCAGGCGTAAACAGAAAGTCTTAGAGTTGGGCCTCTCTCGGGGGTTTTTTTCTTTTCTTTTTTTTTTTTTTCCTCTCGGCAGCCTCCCTGCTGCTGGCGTTGCAAGGGGTTTTAATCTAGCCCCACCCGAGTGCCTGAGGGTACTTGTTATCCCTGAGCGCCTTAGGTGGCCCGCAGGGCGTCTCTCCCCTGCCTGTTGCAGAGGCGCGGAAAGAGAGAGAGAGGCTATGCGCGTGGCTCCTCCCAGCCGCCAGTGAGCCTGCAGCCTCCAGCCGCCATCATGGCCGGGCAGCTCTCAGGAACGGGCACTCCTCTCCGCGGGCCTCCTCCCTCCTGTCCTCTCGGTCCGGCAACAATGTTTCCCACACTGAACCAGCTCTCCTGCTCCCACACTCCCACTCCTGGACCCTCCGTTCAGCCGCGGATCGATGTCTTGGTCCGGGAACGCTGAGCTGCGCTGCGGACCCTCTGAATGTTTCTCACTCCCTCCCGTCTGCCACAGCTCCGCCGCTTCACCCTCTATGAGCCCTCGTAGATGCCTCCCTACCGGCTATGTCGGGCTCCCCGCAGTCCCATCCGGTGTCCGAGGCCGTCTGCTGGTGTTCAGCTGGATCTCTGTGAGAATTACTGCTCTTTTCAGCTTCTAAAGTCTACTTGCTTTCCTCAGCTCATGGCCCCTTTTTCCATCTTCAAAGTTAGCGCTGTAGCATCTTCACATCTTCATATCTCCCTGATTTCAGTTTCTTTAATCTCATTTTCTTCTCTGACTTTGACCCTCCCACCTCCCTCTTAAAAGGACCTTGTGATGACATTGGGTCCACTTGGATAATCCAGGATAATCTCCTCATCTCAAGAGCCTTAATTTAATAACATCTGCAAAGTCCGCTTTGCCATATAAGATAACATGATCACAGGAGGTTAGAACCTGAATATCTCTGGGTGGCCATTGTACCTGCTACACCATCTTTCTGGTTTAGTAAGAAAACTCAGATTACTTGGGACTAACACTTGCTTGCTTGTCTAGGATGTGGATCCTTGGGCTTCTTTTCTTCCTCTCTGCAGGGTGGACTCCTAATAGGGGCCATGAGTTTCTCAACTGCAGGACCACAGTGTCTCCAATGAGTACCTGGAAGGCTTGGTGGGTTTGATAACAAATATCCAACTTCTTAGCCAGATCTCTGTATGCCCACAGCATCTTCCTTAAATGCAGAACCCAATTTTATCCCCACAATCACCTCTGAAGCAGGAATTATCACCTTCAATTAAAGCTGAAGTGCAGAGAAGTTAAATAGTGTGCTGCCTATTTCTCGTGTAATGTGGTGCCAGATGGGCCTGGGTTCAAATTCAGACCTGGCTTTGTGACTTGGTACATGTTTTTTTACCTTTCCATCTGTAAGTACCCATTTCATAATTGTGAGCATTAAATGAGGTAAGGTTTGTAAAATGCTTTGTATAGGGTCTGGATCAACTCACGTTAACTGTTTTGTCATGATTATTGTTACCATTAAGATTATCATCATTTCTGAGAAATGCATTTTCTGTGCTTGCTGGAAGCACTATTGAAATTGCTGTTATTATTGCTCCTGGGGCATGCACAGAGGTGATTCTCTAAGATTTCTTGGACCCTGGAACGTCTGCATCGCTAGGGCATGTGCTATACAATGTATACAGGGCAAAGTGCCTTGGGCACACTATCACATTGGATCCCCAGGAGGTAAGTACAACTACTGCCCCATTTTACATACAAAGAAACAAGGGTGGGAGAAGTGAAGTGACTTTATCATATTACTGATGTTAACGGGTGGAATTATAACCCCTGGGGTCTGCCAGAGCCTGGACACCTAATCCTAGGCCCTCTGTGCCTTGCTGAGTCAGTCCCTGGTAGACATCCTAGGCTGTGCTGTCCTCATCCATCTCTGATGGTTAACACACCTTGCAGCCTGGAGACCTGAAAGAGCCTGGAAAGCCTGAGAGCCAGCTGTCAATTAGAGCTCATTAGGATGCCGCTGTCTCAGGCAGAAATCGGTCCTTCTGACTTAGTCTCTGTCTCACTGGGCTCCTGTCCCACGAAGCAATGGGAGCAATGGGCCCCCTGGGGCATTTCTTCACTCCTGCCCAGAGCTATTTTCTTATAGACGTCCTTCTCGATCACCATAAAAGTCAACATTTACATCAAGACTGATATTAATGCCAAAGCATAGGGAGCAACCGGGGGAGTTTTCTTTAGAACAGAAAATGTCCAATTTCCAAAGATCTGGCTCGAGTGCAAATAAGTGTTGACTTCAGTCCTTCTGGGAGCTGCTGTCGTGCATAACAACAGGGTCCCAGAACTGCACCGAGACAACCAGGCTTCTAATGGAGTGTTTGTCAACAGGAGGATCTATGTGGGGCTAGTGGAGTTCTTGAATAATGTATAAAATCCACACGTTAAGGTTGATTAAAATCCTATGTGCATTATCCAACTAGAGCAAAAGGCTCTTGAGTCTCTGATCATTGAAAGTCATTGATCTTCAAGGACTTTTGTCCCCATGCTGTGCTCGAAGACAGTGAATTCCAGGAGCATTCTATTCACGAGGAGACCAGCATGAATGAAGGAACTCATAGAGACATCTCCATGTCAAGTCATACAGCGTGGGAATACTGTGTCGTATATTTTATCCTCATAGCTAGCAAGGAAGAAAAGAATTCAGAATTTGTCTCTTTTGCTACTTATTCCCAGACAGAAAGCTGAAAGGAAGGAAGGAGTGAGAATCCAGTTACTAGGGTATGAAGAACAATGTTTGGTGCTTCATCATCTGCCACGTGTTTGATTACCCAGATTTTTATGTCATCAGGACATTAGGGAAGCTTTGACCTCTAATATGACCTGTGGGAAACATACCCGTGAACCTGGGTTTCCTTAAAGAGGCTTGGTGGTACAGGAAGCAGGTCCCATCATGAAACCACTCACAGGAAAGCCCTGATAAAAGCACATACCAGGATATCCAGACTCTGGAGAGAAAACTTTACCCTCCCCAGGACACTATGTCTGTCCTATGCCTGTTCCATCATTGTGTTTCAGAGGCTTAAAAATAACTCATTGGTTTTGCAGGTTCACAGATGGAGAGGAATTTTGTTCCAGGATGTATCATACCCCAATACCTGGTTTAGATGATATGTAGATGAGATTTTGGACTTAGAGTTGATGCCAGAATGGGCTAAGAATTTGGGGATTGTAGGGATGCGGTGAATGTATTTTGTATGTGAGAAGGACATGAATTTGGACTGTTAGATTATGTTTTCCCTATATTTACATGTTGAAATCCTAACCCCCAGTACCTCAGAGTATGACTTTATTTGGGGATAGGATCTTCACAGAGGTAATCCAAATTAAAGCGAGGCCATAGGGTGGGCCCTAATCTGATATGACTGGTGTTCTTATAAAAAGGGGAAATTTGGATACAGAGAAACTGTACATAGGGAGAATGCCATGCAAAGATAAATGTAGATATTGGAGTTATGCTCCTATAAGCCAAGAAATGTCAAATATTGCCAAGAAACCACCAGAAGCTAGGAGAGACCTGGAACAGATCCTTCCTCGCAGCCCTCAGAAGAAACGAAACCTACCAACACCTTGATCTTGGACCTCTGGCCTGCAGAACTGTGAGACAATATATTTCTGCTGTGTAAGCCACTCAGTTTGTTGTACTTTGTTTCAGCAGCCCTAGCAAATTTTGGTATGTTAATGAGGCATTACTTTGTTCAAACGAAATTCGATAAGTCCATTACATAAAGCAGACCAAAGCTCTGGGTGAAGTAGAGTCTAACAACCTGGAGACTTACTTGACCTGTTCCCTTCTCCCCAGAGTAGCTCTGGAGGGTCTCTAGAAGCCCCCAGAACATAGTTTGAAAAATCACCGACTCCTCTAAGAATAGAAAACAATGCTGACATAACTTGGCAGCAACAGCTGAATAGTGGAGCTGCAGCAGCTTCCAGAAGCACTGTGTGGAGGATTCAGAGGCTTTGCTCAGGCTTAAGAGGAAAGTGTGCAGTGATTGATTAGTGATGTCTGCCCCAGCCATACTAGTTGGGAGGGGAGTAATATGTCACAACTGTTTTCCATCCCTGGAGCAGTCCAGCTCCATCATTCAGCAAAGAACAGCTTAGGGAGATGAAGTGACGGCTCAAAGCCACACACCACCTCTAGAATCAGATGAACTGGTTGATGTTTCAAGCCTGCTTCCCATATATGTAAGATGTATTCTCTGTACATTCACACTGAGTCACTGAAGAGAATACGCAGTTCATTCAGGGAAGACCGTGTTACCAAGGTCTTTGAGGTTTGCATTTGGCTTTATTCTTCTCACACTGCCGGTTGTACTGCTAGAATGTCTTTTGCTCCAACATCTCTCTGTAATAAGCCTTTCTGTAGTTCAGGCTACTCCTGCTGACCAGTGGTTCCTAATCAGGGGTAATTTGACACCCAGGGGACATTTGCTCCCCAAGCAATAACTGGGCACATTTTTGGTGGTCACAATTGGGGATGAGAGTGCTAGGACATCTGGGGTTGAGGTCAGGGATGCTGCTAAACATCCTAGACTGCAAAGGACATTCCCCACAGAAAAGAATGATATGGCCTTAGACATCACTTGCCAATATCAAGGAACTCTGCTCTAGAGTTACCTTCCCTGCTGCCCATGCTTCTAGAAGCTTCCTGGGAATTGCCTTATTTTTCCTTTCTCCTCCTCCAAGAGCCCCACTTCCTAGAGCTTCCTCTCTGGTCACCTTCCTGTGGAAATTCCTATCCCATGTTGACCTGGAGTAGAGGAAGCTGTGCTGGAAATGGTGGAGAGTGCAGTGGTATGCCAGGGTCTTGGCCACGCTTCTCTGGAGAGTATCACTAACGCCCTGGAGCCTTGAAGCAGCAGATTGTGGTGAAGCGGACAGTGAGGGGACTGTAAGGACAAGCTGCTCTCCTGAAAGCTGTTCTGCAGATTCTGCTTCTCTCCTTCTATGAGTCTTGCCATAGTCACGATATGCCTCAACCCCTGGGGGTTGGGTTTAGAGTTTCTCTCACTGGGCAGGATGCTGGAAGGACATTGTCAAAAGTGAGGCTCAGGTAATAGAGGGGGAATTTAGTTATCCCTCCTGACTATTCCACAAGATTTCTTGTTTCTATTCCTAGAGAAGAAAAATTACTTTTTATAATATCACAGGATTTTAGAAACGAAGGTTCTTAGAAGCTCCAGTTATGGTCTGTGACAGGACAGAATCTGATGGTATGTGAAATGGTCTGTTTACATGTCTGTTGTCTGTGTCCCCTACTGGATGGGAATTCCTTGAAGTCAGGCACAGTGTGTAGTTTTTCACCACTCTGTCTCAGTCTCCAGCATTATGCTGTGTGCAGGAAGCACCAGCCCAGGTTTGCTGAATTAATAAATGAAGGCATTGATTAGGTGGGGGTTGAAACCCAAACTCTGCTTCTGTGTGTGTGTGTGTGTGTGTGTGTGTGTGTGTGTACATATAGTCACAGAAACAGTCCCTGGAATATAGTAGGTGTTCAGTAAGTACTTGTTGAATTAAATGTTGGGTACTGCTGCCTCAGTCTCTGTGCTGAGCATTTAATGCATAGTAATTTGTTTAATTTGCATCACAACCTCAAGAGGTAGGTACTATTCTTTCCATTTTATAACTGGAGATACTAGGGGCAGAGAAGTTTAGTAACCTGATCACAGTAACACAGCTAAGGAATGGCAGAGCTGACACTTGAAATCTAAGTTTATGTGTGTTACATCCCCACTTTGGATGTAAAGCAGGATGTTTGGGGCCTATATTTTCTTTCATGGGACTGTAGGGAGATTCTGCATAAGAGATGGGCCTGGTGAAATCAGTGTTTGGGAAGAAACATCAGTAGGGATGCATGGAGTAGGAGCAGATGCAGGAGGCTATTGCAGTGCCATGGGGAGAGTCATCCAGGCCAGAACAAAAGGAAGACTATGAGGGGGTGGGTGGCTTGAAGGAAAGAGAGGTTTTAAGGACATGCAGGGGCCTGGGGGCTAAGGGCTGAAGAAAATGAAAATATTTTGGGGAAAAACAGCAAAGTTGTGAGATGTAGGTGTAGGGACAGCAAGATGCTGAATTTATTCTGGAGCGTGTTGAGTTTGAGGCTACGAGGAACTTTTAGAAGGAGATGCAAAAAAGGTCATAAGTCACTTTCAATGCCATATGATAGAAATCTGCTACAAATAACATGTTTAAAGAAACATATATTGGCTTGTGTAACTGAAAAGGATTAGATGCTACCTTTAGGTGTGATTGGATGCAGGAGCTTAATAAAGATGCCAGGGCTCTAATCCTCTTCATCTCCTGAGCAGACAGATATCATGGCCACCAGAAGCCCCAAACTTACATCTTACCAGCTTAGCAACTTGGGGGTAGGAGTGGGGGAAGAGAGAGAATGACTTGGTGGTTTCCAGACACGGAGGCCTCTGTCAGTCAATATCCCTCACTGAGGTAGGGGAGGTAGAGTTCTCTGTGCCGACAGCCTTTCCAGAATCGCATAGAGTGATAGGTTAGCACTTCATTGTCCACTAGGTTGGTGTTTATCATTCATTCCGCAAGAAGCACATCCTAGAAAGGAGATCTTTCAGAAGGCAGGATCAGAGGAGAAGGTATGAGTTTATGACTCTTTTTAAAAAAACAACCCCGGGCTGTTTCTTAAATTCCTTCTTGACTTTCCTGTGGGTCTCTAGGTCATAGGTGCTGCTTGGAAGTAATGACTGCACTTAAGAAGAGGCATTTATGCCATTAGCACAGGTAACTGAAAGTCAATGTATAGGAAAAGGCAGCAGCCCCTTTGCAGTGTTATTGCTTGTTTTGTTCACAGTTACCTGCAATATGGCAGAGCTGCAGATGGATAGAAATATGCTTCAGTGTAACACATTTACAGCAGGGGGAGAAACGCCCCCAAAACACAACTGCTCAATGCCAAAAGCAGTCTTTGCATGTCCTAATCTGTGTTGCTTTCTGAATACAAAGAGACAGATGATCATTGCAGTAATGGACAATTGAGCTGTGGTCAGATGCTCAAGAGGTTCTTTAAACAGTTGGTCATAAATATAAAATCAGAGTATTACGATTCACGGGAGAGGAAGATGAAAACTGACCCTGTTAACGGAGCCTGAGATGGAGCTCAGAGCTGGGATTCAAAACTGGAATCCAGCTGGAATCCAGATATACACTGAACATTCAAGTTTCAGACTGGGCATTGGCCCACCTAGGAGCTGTTTCTGGGGGTCATTCTGGCCTTAATTTCTAGGACTTGGCTTTGCTGATCCAAGGCCTGGGCTCTGGGACTGTCTGTTCAATGAGACAGATGACCTGTGTTGCAGCTGGGGGCATTGCAGATCATGTCCCACCTTCTGCAGGAGGATCCAAAGCCTGCACCTGAGGCTGGAAACAAGGATCATGTGAGGACCGTTATAAAGAGAAAAGGCAGGAGATAACTTTAAAATGATTATCTGAGTTAAAATGACATCTTTTTTTTAACTTGATGCATAAATATATTCATGGATTACAACTATAAATCCTACCCCCCCCCCCCCACCACCAAAGTTAGCCCCTTGAAGAGCATAGACAATGACTCTTGTGCTTTTGTTCCTTACCTTGGATAACCTGTCAGGAAAGCACAGTTTGCAGGCGAGTTACCAAGGATGGTCTGAACAAGAACTGCCACAAAAGTGCCCAAACCTGGACCTGACTCATAGCTTGCAAGTCCTCAGCATGGAGCCGGCCAAGCTATTCCAACTGAATTAAACTCCATACAGTTCTCCTGGGCTGGGCTTGTGGGTACTAAGCCCCAGCTGTCAGCCCAGCTTCGTGGCTGAAGATAAATCGCTGCAGAAAATGGACTGTAATGAAAACACTGACAGACCCTTCACAGTAATGGAGCTCGAGGGTTTCCCCTTTGTTACATTCTGTGTATTATGCAATTACTGCTTTGAAAATAGCCTTTTCTTCATTCTGGGAGTTGAGTTCTGGTTTCAGAAGAGGGGCAGTGGGATTCGGAAGAAGACTTCATGCTTGGGACTGTAGGTGTGTTGGATGTAGCCTGGGGCAGACCTATTGCTGACAATTGCAGCAATTTTCTATTTCACAGAGGCTGGAATTGGCCATGTCTAATGACTAGAATCACTGCACCAAAGGCCGGACAAATAAGTCAGATATCCCTCCCATCTGCAGCTGAGGTGTTCACACCCAAAAAAATGGATTTTATACTGCTTTCCTGTTCTGTAAGAAGGGGTGTAACTGAACAAACAACAACCTCTCAAGGATGCCTATTGAGGTGGCCATGGCCAGGGCCATGGTGGGGTTAGGGTACATTCAGTACCATTAAGGAAATGGTCTAGGAACAGCAAATACTGGGTCAAGTTTTAGCTGGGATTTTTCTTTAGGACTTGTAAGTCCTCAAGAAATTCCTGGCCACTGACCCTCTCTGGCCTGGCTCTGGCTTTCCTAAGTACTCAGCCTCTGGAAACATCTAAATCGATATGAGGGCTTCCTGTTGGCAGCAGGTGAAAATGTGTCCCTGAGGAAATACTGTATGGGGGATCTTTCAAAAGACAAACCCCCTCAATCCGAGTTAAGTTAAAAAGGGAAATGTATTGGATACTGTGCATGTAAAGTCCACTCAAGTTAGGTATGTTGGGATGCAGAAGGCCAACTGGTATCCTAGGGTGTCCCCTTTCTGCCCCTTTATCCTGGCTTCGTGCCCACACGGTAGCCCTGGGAAATGCCAGGCTGACATGCTCTCAATTCCAGGACAAATGGGGTAAAAAAAGATGATTATTCCCAATAGTTCTAACATGTTTCAAAACAGACCCAGTGAACTGACTGGTTCATGGGCACCACCCTGAACTAATCACTGTGGCCAGGGAGATGCAGTGTAGTGATTGGCCGGGCTTGGGGCCGTGCCTTTTTCTGAGCCAATTGCCAATTCCTGAGCCAAGTCGGGGCCACACCTCCTTCTGGAATAAATGGGGGAGTCAGTCCAATTTGGGACATAGATGGGGTTAGGAAGGGCAGTTTGCTCAGAAGATAGGGTGCAGTTCCTCAGAGAACTGGGGATTGGATGCTAAGCAGGCAGAGGCAAAATTGTTCCCTATAAATGACACCAGTCTGTAGAAGGAGCTGGATAAGTATTTGGATGATTTTCTCCTGGAGCAGAGTTAGTCACCCTCAGTATTGGACATAATCTTGGCACTTCCCAGATTCCCTAGGCTACCTCTCCTTTGCTTAGTTGGTACTTTGGCCATGTTGATGAGCGTGAGCTACTGTGGGGCATGGGATATGGATTTCCAGCAGCTGCCAAGGGGCTTTAAGGTGAAAACTGGAGAGGCAGGGAAATTAGCACCCTAGAAGCTGAACTTTGATTCGTAGGAAATGAGAGATATTCGGAAGCAACTGTGCAGATACATTCCAGCTCCTTTTCCTTCCCTCCATAAAGTCTTCCTAGAAAACTCTTGGGTTCCAAGCAAACACGTCTGCTAAGAGACCTGTGCATTAGATTTCTATTGCTGCTATAACAAATTATACCACAAACTTAGTGGCTTAAAGCAATGTAAATTTATTCCCTTACAGATCTGGAGGTCGTAAATATAAAATGAATTGGCAGGGCTGCATTCCTTCTGGAGGCTCTGGGGAGAATCCATGTCCTGCCTTTTTCAGTTTCTGGAGGCCACCTGCATTCCCTGGCTCATGGCCTCACGTCCTTCTGATCTCTGCTTCTGTTGCCACATTGCCTTCTCTGACTCAGACACTCTTGCCTCTCTTTTATAAGGACTCTTGTGATTCAATTCCTGG
Organism: Hippopotamus amphibius kiboko; assembly: GCF_030028045.1. Classification (NCBI taxonomy): domain Eukaryota; kingdom Metazoa; phylum Chordata; class Mammalia; order Artiodactyla; family Hippopotamidae; genus Hippopotamus; species Hippopotamus amphibius. The sequence continues at coordinate 6,042,663 of NC_080201.1, read as the reverse complement.
TAGATAATCCATGACACTCTCCCCTTTACAAGATCATTAACTTAATCACACTTATAAAATTGCTTTTGCTTTGTCAGGTAACATGTTCATAGGTCTGGGGACGAGGCTGTGATCATCTTTGGCAGCTGTTATTCAGCCAACCACAAGCTGTGATGCCTCTTTAAGGCTCACTGTGTAGCCCTGGCCAATGTGGGCCTGCATTGCCTCATGTTACTTTTTTTCTTGCCTCAGTTCCCTTTTCTTCCTCACCCTTATGCCCTGGGCTTGAACATCTCAAAGAATCTTTCACTTTGGTCTTTGTTCCAGCCTCTGTTTTCATAAGAAAGAGGGTGAAGGAAGCTGGTTCTCACGTGGACTCACATGGTCCCCTATATGTCCCTCTCTTGCAGCATGTCGCCCTCTGCATGACCACTTGTCGATTTACATGTCTGGACGAGGAGCATTGTGCAAAAAGGAGCCATGCTTTTCTCATCTCTATCCTCAGCCTAGGGCAGGAATGCAGTAGGTGCTCCATGGATCCTCAGGAGAGTGAATGATGAATTGGCCTTTTAACTATCCTAGAACTCTTGGTTTAAAGCTTACTAGCTCAGGAAATGTGTCTATTACACTTCCCCACCGATGCTTGCTATGTTTATACACACTTTATGCTTCAGTGAGTTTTAATTGTGCACATTTGGGCTCAATGGGAGAATCAAGAAAGAATTAGGTGAATAAATATTTTTAAAGATCTAGGATAAGACCCTGGCTATATGACCTTGGACTAGTCACTTTACCTTTTTGTACCTCAATGTCTTTGTCTGTGAGATGGTACTAACAATTAAATGTATCCCATAGCATTGATGAAATGATTAATTTTGATGATATATGGAAAGTATTCAAGGCAATATAACTCTGTAGTTTCCCAAATACCTGATTTCAAGGATGTCTTATTTATTTATTTATTTATTTATTTATTTATTTATTTATTTATTTTGGCTGTGCCAGGTCTTAGTTGCGGCATGCAGGATCTTTGTTGTGGCATGTGGACTTCTTAGCTGCGGCATGCATGTGGGATATAGTTTCCCAACCAGGGATCGAACCCAGGCCCCCTGCATTGGGAGTGTGGAGTCTTACCCACTGGACCACCAGGGAAGTCCCAAGGACTTCTTATACATTCATAGAACTTAAATTTCATAAAGACTTTCTTTATGAGTATCCATTTCTTCAGTGATATTTTCCAGATGAACTGCCTGACAGGCCCTTTTGCTTAGTTCACTGACTTCGTCCACAATCCTTTCCATTATGCCACCTTCTGTCTAGAGGTAGCCATGTGCCAGTGTTTTGAACAACTAGATATGAGCCAAAAGTTGTACAGTAGGGCTTTCTAGAAAGTTTTCCCATTCTTTATTGAAAGAGGTTGGAAAGGACCGTTAGCTTTTGCTTCTCCCTTTTCTTCCTGTGTCCTGTAGAAATAATGTCTGGAGGTCCTTCAGCCATTTTGCAACAATGAGCATAAGAAAAAAGAATCAGAGAACCTCAGAGAATCCTGACCTTGACTGATAGTGACCCCTGAACCAACACTGGCAGCCTCCTGCCTCCAGGCTTCTTATTTGTACCTTTTTAAGGATGATACCAGAAATGTGGAGAAAGGGATAGGTAGGAATTGTAAATGTAGCCAAAATGAGAAAAAAGGAAGAAACTAGTCAAAGAGGTCAGCGTTTCTCTTTGGATTTTAAAGAATTACAGAAGGGAAGGGGGTTCAAAACAAAAACAAACCTGTACGTATCTCCCACAGTGGACTGGAAGCAACCTGAAAGCAGTGAACGTGCTTGCCTGGTGCTTGGTGTAATTTGTACCTGGCATCCTGCCTAGCATAGTAGGTATTTGTTGAACAAACAAAGGAATCTTTCTTTTCACCCCTTTTAACTTTGGCCAAGTCTATCTGGCTTATCAGAGCAGTTGTGATGACAGTTGTTTGGTAGTTTTCCAAACACTGTACTATTTAAGTACAACACACAGCCTTAGGGGGCCAGGCAGGCAATTGGACAGCTGAACCTGGCTGGCCAGACCTGTGTTAGCAAAACTCATACATTTCATCTGAATCTTAAAGATGAAGAGTTTTCTAAACACTTGCTCCAATATGTGATTCTCTTTGGAGGATTTTGAATGAGGAGCCAAATTTAAGGTTGTTAGGAGAAGTTCGCTCATTAAAGTTTTGGCTTCTGTCCCAAGGATCATATGACCCAATGGGAGACATACACATGTCAACAATTTTCAGGATCCTACGTGAGCTTCCGTCCTGGACACCAGGAGCAGCTGTCAGCATCTCAGCTGCGCCACAGAACACCTCCTTACTGTGTCTTCCCAAAAGGCAGGGATAGGGTCCTGTGGGCCTTAGGGCATCTCATTCCACAGCACAAACTCAGTACCTCATTCATAACCGGGGTGTACAACCAGTCTGTTAGAGCAAAGATCAATTCTTGGACATTTATCTTCATAATCTCTCATGGAGGAGAAGCCAAGGCAAGAGAACATGTTCTTAAGTAATTTATTTTGTTCCCTGGCATTGATGAAAGGGATAAAAATAAATCAGTGTTTCTACTCAACTCATTTGAAGGACAAGCCAAAATCACACCATTAAAAATTAACATCTAAAGCAGATTGTGCATTACTAGGGATGAGTTCAGACCCAAAGTAGAATAATTGGCCAAATGAATCTACAAAATGTTGGATGTGACGAATTCACTCTCATTTCTAGTGGTTTAGAAATAAAAGAAGATAGATTCTCTTCATTTCAGGTAAGGAAGATTTGAAGGAGCAGCTCAGCACATCTTACTGAGTTAAAGGATGGGCTAGGAAAAAGGCTAAGGCCAAAGATGTGGGGCTTTCTGGAGCACCAGAACCGTCACTGAGCGCAGTCCACAAGTCCTGTGCAATTCATGTCAGAACTACCAGGTTGTTCCCGTTCTTGGAACCGCCTAAATTTTAGGTTGGAAAGTTAAACCATCTGTTAAATTTCTGATGGCCTAAACAACTCATTCAATGTCCATTATATACATCTATTGACACCATCCATACACGCGAGACTCATATCCTCACCCATCCACCTATGTGTCCAGCCAGCCAGCCGCACTGATGGGGCACCTGCCTTTGCTGGGCCCTGTGCTGGGGCAGAAGATACAATGATGGATTAGACAGAAACTTTGCTTTCAAAGAAATTAGGCCAGTGCCTGGCTTTAGAGCAGAATTACTCAGTTTCCACAATATTAACGTTTTGGGCAGGATAATTGGGTTTTTTTGTGAGGGCTGTTGTGTGCATTATAGAACACTTATCAGTGTGCCTAGCCTCTACGTAGTAGATTCCAGTACACCTGCCCTTCTGGTCATGATTACCAAAAAATGCCTGCAGACATTAACAAATGTCCCCTCATCAGGGAGGGCAAAATTGTCCCCAGTTGAGAAGCATTGCTTTAGAGTCAGAAACATAGCTTCTATTCCTGCCTTGACCTCTTACTTGTTGTTTATTTAACTAATTGTTATTTAACTTTTCCTTATGCCCAGCACCTAACAGTTTCTGGCACATGTGATACATGTTTATAGGTTAAGTGAATGAATGAGTGAATGAATGAACGCCTATATCTGTAAGACCAGCTTATTCCTAAGGAGCTGACAGGCTGTTAAGAGGACCCTGAGTCTTGGCCATACACAAAGCCAAGCAAGCAATGTATTCAATCAAAATACGCCTCAGCTAAGCAGGGAAAAAACTGCTTATGGGATGTTTAGTTGTGTAGGCCTGACAGATAATCGAGCGGCTGGATTTTTCAGTTTCAACAGATTGGTTTGCCATTCTGTAGCCACAATAGCAGAGCAAAGTAACAGTCATGTCTGTGTTTAATTTTCTGGAGAGTGTTGCATCGTGGAGGCTAACAGTCTGGCCAATTAAATGTGGCCAATTGGCGCTCCCACACAAGTCTGGGGGCGTTTAAAATAACTCTCTGCAAAAGAAAAAAAATCCAAGCTGCAGAGAAAGTTTTAACTCTCTCAAGATTTCATATTTCAAAAGCATGCTTGTAATGGTAAAATTGTCCTGGGTGACAGAGAATAGACAAGCCATCCATTCTGAATGTATTTGTGTCAAACTGAGTGTCAGCTTTGTGGCTGGTGATTGTCTCTTGGTGGAGTTGGATAATTTTTTATATTCAGGGAAATCATCAAGATTCCACTCATTTGGGGGGCTTAGGTTATGGGACTCTTGACCATGATGTCAACCATTCAGAGGGAGCCATGAGTGTCACTCACTAAGCTTTCTTTACTGCTTAAGCTTAAATGAGGGGTAGCTGATATAAATAGAGAAAGGCTCCCCTGCCTTTTTTATTCTTAAGTCTTCTAGATACAATTCATACAGGTTCATGTGGAGGAGACTATTTTTGTTATCTATTGCCACAATAATGCTAAGTGACAAACAACCATAAAGTGTCATTGGCATATGGCAATAACATTTGTTTAGCCTAGAAATCTGAAGGGTTTAGCTAATGTCAGCTGGACTCAGCTAACTTGGGGGGTCATGTGTATCTGGGGTCAGCTGTAGGTTGGCTAATTGGCTCTGATAATCCTGGATGCATGCTTACCTTCTGGAAGTTGAATGGCTGTTGGTTGATTTAGGATGGTCTTGGCTGGCATAATTGGGATGACTTTCATTGTCTGGGGGCTAGCTGGGAAATGTGCTTATAGAAGTGGCAGAGATACAAGAGCTTGCATTGTGTTTGCTAACATTCCATTAGCCAAAGCACATCACATGGCTGAGGCCAGAGTTAAGAAGTCAGGCAGAAGACCCTGCCTAGAGCAAGAGGGCCCTGCAAAGTTACATGGCCAAGGGTGTGGGTGTCAAAAGGTGTGACTACTTCAAATTGATTAATATATCACTATACTGTTGATACAAAGGCTAAACTCCAGAAAGTGCTGGGGCTTGACAATCAAGCTAAATCTGTACAAGAAAGATCCTTGCAGAAATGTTCAGAGAAGATGAAGAGATAAAAGAAAACTCGTGACTTGGGGATGGCTCAGCCACCCGGCTGCTCTTTGGGTTCTATTGATATTTTATCTAGTGCAGAAGAGTGTCTTCACACTGGAAAGGAAAGTGTAGCACAGGTATGAGTAAGGGATAATTCAGGTGTGGAGGCAGCTAGCTCCCTATAGAGCCCAAATTTGTAGTCTCATGGGATTTCCATCCCAGACTGTTGAAGGACTTGACCATAGAACTGCTGAAAGTGATTGTGAGGATTCATGGAAGAATGATAGTGGCTTCCAGAGAAGGTGGGTTGCTTTTAAATGGTTGACATTTGAAAGAAATGTCTCCCTAAGACATTTGCAAATTTCTTAATTCACAAGTATACTGGAGTATACGAGGGTGAGTCAAAAATTATCTGCACTCTGGTTATTATTAAAACTTCTGTTGGCCGCACTGTCTTATCAGCGCTTTCCGTTCAGGGCTACTGTCTCCCCAGTCACTGCTGTGCAGGTGTGAACGTGTTACATCAGTTCATTAGTAACTGCAGTGCGAGCGAAAATGGATGCCCCACTAGTGATTTGCACAAAAGAAGAGCAGCGTGCAGAGATTCGTTTTTTGTGGTCTGAGGGTGTACCTGGTGCCGTTATTTATTGAAGACTTTGTGCGCAGTATGGAGAAAGTGTTTTGTCACGAAGAAGTGTGTATGAATGGACAGAGGAGTTCAAGGAATGTTGTACAAATGTCAGCCATCAAAAGGAGCCAGATTCACTTCTGATGAAGAAGTGAAGACAGTGGTGCATTTGTGGCTCGCAGCTCAGCCTAAAACATTTCTTAATGAGGGAATACGAAAGCTTGTTGACAGATGGATAAAGTGTATTGAAAAGCAAGGAGATTATGTCGAAAAATGATGTATTTGTCTTTTCTAAAAGTTAATTAAAGTAAATGCTACTGCCAGAGTGTGGATAATTTTTGACTCACCCTCATATAATACCTGTCCCCCTTCCCCCCAAAAAAATGCCTTTAGGATAACTAAAAATGCTGAATGTCAATGGTTTTATGTACATAGGTCTAAAATAATTTCTAAATTAGTTACAATAAATTCCTCTCAAATTATGTATATACCTAGTGTCACATACTTGTTACTCTGTCCTCTCATAATAGTATTATGTATTCAACATAGTAATAAACTAATTTATTTGCTTCTTTGTGTCAGGCATTGTGCTAAGCTATTTACATGCATGGTCTCATTTTGTTCTCACAGCAATCTGAAGACATGGGCACCATCATTACCACTTTACAGATGGGAGAATGGGAGCTCAGAGAATCAAACCTTGTACACAGATCTGCCCAATGACTTCCTGTGCCCTTAATTCCCTCATGTTGGCTGCCTCTTGCAAAAGGTGAGTTATAATAGGGTAAAATAGAAGTGGGATTCCAAGTAAAAAAATCAGCAGTGCAAGTAGAAGACTGGGAAACGCTGACTTGCCAGCAATTGGTGTGAATAAATACCGTAGAGCTTTTGTTGACCACAAGTTCAATAGGAGTTAACAGAGCGCAGCTGCTGCCAAGAACACACAAGGAGGCCTCGATTCTTTTGTAGGGTTGCGCGTGGTTCTGTCCATAGTCTGTGCCATTTAGGGAACTGATTTCATTCACCAGTGATTCTTAGATTGATTGAGTAACTGCATCTGTGGCTTTTAAGGTGGCGCATTTTAAGAAGGCCATTGACAGTTTGGAATATGTCCACTGAAGGAGAATTAGGAGGGTCAGAGTTTTGTAAAACCATGATATGTGGGAAAGAATTAAAAAATGGAGTATGTGTAATCTTCTACCAAGAAGACTTAGAAGTTATAAGGATAACTTTCTTCAGCTACCTGAAGGGATTCCACGTGGACAATGACATAATCTCATTTAACACTGATCCAGAAGACGTGGGCAATATTTATATGATCTGTTGGGCTGGTGGTTAAGCAATCTGGGTTGTGAATTGCGTTGAGATATGGTAAGCTCCGTGACCCTGAAGGAGTATGGACAGAGGTGACTGAGAGGGGGCTGCTGCCCTGAGGAGGTCCTTTTCCCCATGTTGTCTTCTAAAATGATGATTTCATTGCTTATGAACAGAGTATTTACTGAGGTTTTCTGTGTGCTCAGCCATTACAATACAATATCGTCAGGAAAGTGGTACTCTTGCTCATGAAATAATGCATGAAAATAGTATTTTAAAGGGAGAATGTTCATTCCTCACTCCTGTTGTTTCCCTTCACTTGGAGGAAACTCCATTAGTGTAACACCCTCTGCTCACTCCACACCACTGAAGGGTGAGAGAGAAGAGACTTATGTGCTATACAATTTAAGAATAATAAACTTGACATTCTTGGCTCAGAAACCCCCTCTTTTCTCTTGGGAGTGCGCTACCCACAGAAAGCGTAATTCCTCCATTCTTCTCCAGGCATAAACACCCTGTTCACGTCCGTCCTCATGTTGGGAGGCTGTCTGAGTTCAGTGTTGCCATTACTATGCAAATAAGTCTGTCAAATTTTGAGGTTTAGGATTAAGAATCAGGTTTTCTTTTAACTTAAGGTACATCTTCCAATTTAGACTTGTTTGGGAATAAAGGGTCTATGGTAGCTTCCACCTGCTGCTCTCTCGTTTCAGTTTTTTTGAACTCAGGGAAAGAAGAGTAATTGGACGTTTATTCTCTGAGCCTCAGGTCTTTACTCACACTATCTCCTCTGAGCATGCCAACTATATCTGTTATTACCACCCCCAGCTTATAGGTGAGAAAGCTGAGGCTTGATCAAGTGAGGAAGTGAGAAAGCAAATTTCAGCCCATGTCTGCCTGAACTCAAAGTCTAGGTTTTCAGTTGGTGTTCACTGAAGAGAGAGGTTTTGAGCTACAGAGGATATTGGCAATCATAGAAGGGAATGACTATCGGGGACACTGAGGGCGTGAGAACTCTTCTAGGCCTTAGATGGTCAAAGTGATTAATGGGGGAAAAGAAGGGTGTGTGGACATTCCAAGGATGTAAGCAAGAAGCAGTATTCCCTCCCAACGGTGACAGCTGCAGGTTTAACGTCAATATCGGCACTGTCGACTCCTCCATCACCATCTTCATCTTAAAAGCCACCATTTATTGACCTTTTACTCTATACCAGAGACTGCTCTAAGCACTTTACATCTGTTACCTTATATAGTTTTTAACTGCTTTACTGAGTTATAATTGACATTCAGTAAACGACACATATTTAAATGTATATTTTGATAAATTTTGACATATGAATAAGCCTATGAAACCATTACCACAAATAGTGAACCTATCAATCACCCCAAAAAGTTGCCTTAGGCCCCTTTCTAATCCTTCCCTAATTCTTTTTGCCCCTGGCCCCTAGTTCTGTCCTCACACAAGTACTGATATGCTTTCTGTTACTAAATTTTCAATTTCTAGAATGTTATACAAATGAAATCATACAGTATGTACTTTTGTTGTTGTTGTGTGGCTTCTTTTACTTACTATAAATACATTGAGATTCATCCATGTTGTGATGTATATCAAGAGTTTATTCCTTCCTGTTGTTGAGTAGTATTCCATCGTATGAATATCACACAATTTGTTTATTCATTCACATGTTGCTGGCTATTTGGACTGTTTCTAGTATTTGACTATTACATATAAAACTGTTTTGAACATCTGTGTACAGTCTTCGTGTGCACAGATGCTTTCATTTCATAGCCACATTTAATCCTTACAACGAATGAATGGCATAGTACTATTACAATCCCAATTTTATAGATGAGGAAGCTGAGGTCCACAAAGATCAACTACGCTGCTTGAGGCCAATGGCTAATTTGAGGCCAGATCTGTCTGACAGCCCCATGCTCAAAGTTTCCATGCAATTCTGCGTCCCCATGCTGAGAGGAATGCCTTCACTTGGAGAAATAAAGACGTTTATTTTTTTCACTATAAGAATATATTTCTCAGCCTATCTCTACTCCCTGTCACGGTTATCCAGATTGGCTGCTGCACCCAGACACTCAGAGGGCAAGATGAGCATTCCTGCTGAGTTTTTTAGTTTACCCATCAACAAGAGATAAGAAAATGCTACTAGGGGCCAGGACATTTTCCTGTCAAGAATACGAGATTGTATCTTCATTTACGGAGTAACTTTTAGACCCTGAAAAAGAGAGTTAAAAAAAAGAAAGCAGAAAGAAGAAACAAAGAGAGGGCAAACGTCCTTGTGTATATTCACAATCCAAGAGCTGAGAATTTTGTTGATAAAATTAATCCATAAAAAGAGCTCAGCTGCAGAATTATAGTCAAAAATCAGGAGGATCAATTGCCACTAATCTCCTGGGGTTCCAGGCAAGCACTTTGAGGAAGCCCTGCCCACATTTCTCTGTATGAATCTGGTCTGGGCCTTTGTCCTGTGCCCCTTCCTCATTCTGATTCTCCAAGTGATTGATTCATTCACGTACTGGGCAGCTACTCTGTGCAAGGTGCGGTATGAGAAGGAAGGTTCAACACAGTCCCCGTACCAAGGAACTTACAGCGTGGTCAGGGAAGATTACAGGAGCCAGACGCTTTGCAGGGCAGCATGACAACTGCTCCTGACAGAGGGGTACCTGAAGGACACTATGGGAATGCTCAGTAGGGAGAAACTGAGAGAACCAGGGGAGGCTTCCCAGAGGAGGTGTCATTTAATTATTTAATGTTTTTCTTTTGTTTATGCTTTTTGAAATGCATATGCTTATTATGATAAGTGATACAACCAGTGGTGTGCTGGTAAATGTTTGACAAATAGTTTTCTGGGAAAAAGCAATCACATGAGTTACTGATATAAGGAATGTATAGCATACAATTTACAAATAATAAAATATACACTATTCTTTACTGTAAATTTCATGTATGTAGCCAATTGATTTTTCACAGAATGCTTTCACTGATTTTTGCCAAACTCTTATATCCTTAGCCAGGCTATGGTTGTTGTTAACAAACAAGTATACTTCTACATAAGTGCTGATTAATACTTTCATTTATGTTAACAAAGAAATAAGATAATGTTATAATGTTATATAAGACCAAAAGTAAAACCATGAAAACATGTCAGAACTTCACTTGTTCATCAGTGATGTCAGGCACATGTTTGCTGAATCACATAATAATTTTTGATAACTTGAAGAATGTCAGGGATGTTCTTTTTCCGCTCGGATTCACAGCCAATAACAAAATTGATGCTGAGACTGAAATACCCCAAGCTTCATTCAATGGTCAAAGAATGGAGAAGCTGGAACTTAGTTCACAAATCAACTTCTCAACCCAGTTAGGGCTGAGTCACCATATATGTAGGAGGGTTGAGGTAAAAGGGAGGAAATTGGAAAGAGAGGGAGGAATATTCATGAGTTATCTGAGAATAGGGGTGTGATTTGAACGTGGAACTGAGGCAACACTCCTTTTCAGTCCTTGTATGGGCTTTTTGGGTTGTTATGAAGGCAATTGTCAATTGTCGCGGCGCTGGTGGGTGTGTCATTTAGCATATACTAATGTATTACAATGAGCATATAATGAGGCTCAAGGTCTACTGGAAGTCACATCTTCTGCCATTTTGGGCCTAGTTGATGCTAATCAGTTCTTGCTCTTCTCTTTGCAGCTTCCTCCTGAAACGTGGATAGGAGCAGTTGATTTCCATTCTAGGGAGGGGCAGGGAGATGATTCTGGGAGAACAGCCTTGGTAACACTCTTAAATTAAATATGTGTTATTAACACTTTTCTCCATCAATTTCTTAAATCTAGACAATCCTCAAAGCCATAAATTGAGCCCTGGCTTGCCATGTTTCCCAATTTTTGTGGTGTAAATACCCCCACCATGGCTGATTTCAAGCTGCCAATGTGATGTCACTAAACATAGAGCTGGCAAGAAATGGACAATCATACCCCATACGGGGTAACTCTACCACACTGATGCTATAGGTGTAAATAGCCTGAAGAGCATAGATAATAGTAAAAATAGTAAAATGAGTAAGAAGTGATAAGTATTGTCTATCATCTTTTTAAAATGTAATTTATTTAAGTTTGTATAGTTTAATTTTTAATAATGGCTAGGTTTAACAACCATCTTGCAAAATTCCTGAATATTTAACAACTGAAAGTTAGTAGAGGCATATGGCTAGATACATTTATAAAGGGTGATCATTACCCTCCAGCCAGTACTCCCTTCCCTTTGTCCTCCCATCCAGTCCCACTTGAGGCATTGGCTGGTTTTCATACCCTTCTCTTTATGCCAATAAAGAAATACAAACATATGCATAACACGTACAAGACTATAAGGGAGTTGGTTGTCTCTATGTTCACTGAGTAATATCATACCATAAATGTCACTCTGTCAGGGATGGAGCTGTAAGAAGTAAAGTGGATCTAGTGCTAGTTTTTTATTTCTTAACACACACATTTCCAAAAATCAAGTCATTTCATACATACTGCTTTGTTCATGTTGTTAGTGTAGTCTTTTTCCTTTTGGGCTTGCTTTGCTCTGCCATCTCTCTCTCTAACTCTGCCTGAGTCAGCTCCACCACTCTACCCTGATGACCATCCCCCCACATCATAAACCCAGGCTAATAGTCTGTTGCATATTTTTTATACATTTCTCCATTCTTACATAACTACTTACATCTATACATACACACACATATATACTGAATTTGTTTTAAAATGTTTTGTTTATTAAAACATGGTATGATGTTATGCATACTTACTTGTATCTCATACTCTACGATAGTTCTCATCTCAATTGTTCTAAATCTCTTTTCATTAATTTGGCTGCATAGTATAATATTTTATGTTATGGTTGTACTATAATTTAATACATATTCTGCTACTGATGAATCCTTACTGTTTTCAGTATTTTTCTCCTCTTTAAAGAATGCTGTAATAAATGTCCTTGAACATCTATCTTTAAATACTGAAACTTTTATTTTTGTAGGGCAGAATAGGAGGAATGGGGTTTCTGGGTTGAAGGAGATGTGTATTTTTTTTAAAAAATATTTATTTATTTATTTTTGCTCTACTGGGTCTTAGCTGCAGCATGCAGGATCTTTGTTGGGGCATGTGGAACCTTTAGTTGTGGCATGCCGACTCCTTAGTTGTGGCATGCTGACTCTTAGTTGCAGCACGCATGTGGGATCTAGTTCCCTGGCCACGGATCCAACTCAGGCCGCTGCATTGGGAGCTCGGAGTCTTACCCACTGGACCACCAGGGCAGTCCCGGGTATGCCTATTTTTAATATTAATAGATATATCTGTGTGGCTTTCAGAAACACTTCACATTTATACCAGTAATAACTGGGAGACCTTTTCTATTAACCCCACCAGCAATAGGCCTTAACTCTCTTTAATTTTTGCCTGGGACAGGAGTGTACAGAAATAACTCATTGGTACTTTAATTTGCATTTCTCTGACTGCCAGGAAGCTTGAATATCTTTTCATATCTCTTCTGTGAATTGCCTATTCATACACTTTGTTAATTTTTTCTGTGGAATTGTTTCTCTTTGTCAATTTGTAAGAGCTCTTTGTATAGCTTAGATGTTAACCTGTTACTTGTCATCTGAATTGCAAATATTTTCCCAAGTGTTTGGTTTCTCTGTTAACTTGCAAATTGTTACTTTTAGCTATGTTTAGATAGTTTATGGTTCATAGTTGTATAGTATATAGTTTGTAGTTAATGTTTATATAGAATAAACACAAACATTTTATTTTCCTTTAAAACATAGGATTCCCATTTTGGGTATGAAGATCTTCCACCTCTAGACTATCAACAGATATACATTTTCTTGTGTTTTTTTGTGTGTAATATTTTATATCTAGACCTTTTTAAAATCTATGTAAATTTGTTTTTTATATGGTATGAGGTAATAGTCCAACTCCACATTCTTTTAATTAAGTAGCCATTTGTGCATGGCCATTTCTAAATAAGACATTCTTTCCTCATTGAATGGAGATACCTCTTTTGCCATATATTAAAATCTTATATTTACTGGGATCTATTTTTTGATCCTCTTTTCTTTTACACTGATTAATTTTTCTGTTCTTATGCTAACATTATATTCATTTGTTTAGAGTAGCTTGTAGTGTGTTTTGGTGTCTGGTAAGGCAAATCCCCCATCTATAGTCTTTACACACATATATATATATAAATTTTAGTATTCTCAAGCATTTTTTTCGTGTATATGAACTGAAGATTATTTTACCTTAAAGGGAAAGGAAAGAAAAATTCTATTCATGTTTTAATAGGAGTATCATTAAATTTTATATATTTATATGTGTAATTTTGACACTTTTATGATATTAGATCTCCCTAATGAAGAACCTAGTTTCTCTTTCCATTTGTTCAAAATCTTTTTTATGTCATCCAATAAGATTTTATAGTTTTATTCGTAGAGGTCCTATGACTCTCTTGTTAATTTTTTCTTCTATTATATATATATATTTTCACTATTTCCATTTTTAGGTACTTATTGCTAGTATATAGAGAATCTATTTTCCCCTCAAATTCTTCTTATACTCTTGAATCTTATCAAATACTCTTGTTAATTATAGAATTCTTAAAAATAGCTCATGTGGGCATTATAGATATGCAATCAAATCATCAGCCCAAAAAAAGAGAGTTTTACCTCTTCTTTTCTAGTTTTAGGTCCATTATTTAATATTCATCTCTTATTGCATTGGTTAGAACCATTTAGATTGTGCTGACCAATTTATTAATGTTGGTGGGCATCTCTACCCAGTGTCTAATTTTTATGGGAATTTTTTCTTATTTTAAAATTTGTTAGTAACTTCCATTAAAAAGTATTTATCATATTTAAATGTTTCCTCTTGATTCTTATTTTACTTAGAGTATGTATTATAAAGGGCTGCAAGAGTTTATCAAATGTCTTTTCAGCCTGCATTAATATGAGCATAGTTTTCTCCTCTATTGTTGATGTAATGACTTGTGGGAATAAATTTTCTTATGCTACAAATTGAGTCTTTAAGGATGAAGAGGAGTCCCTTTGGAGGGAAGGAGAAGATCATATCAGACATAAGGGGAAAACTATTAATTAAGGGAAAATTAGGAAGTTATGGTTAAAGCCAGACATAAAACAAAGCTCTCCAGGGTCTGAAGGGCAGGCAGTCTGCCACGCAAAGTGAGTAAATGAGGACACTCAAGTGTGAAGGCTGAGGTTCCTGGGACGCCAGTTTGCTATTTCATGTGTGGTCATGGGGGTGTTTTCTGCTGGAGGCAGGACAGGATGCTGTATGTCCAGTAACTGGATAAAAGCTCATGGGTAATGTAGAAGCAGGAAATGCTCCAATGACAAGTTTGAACAAAATATCCAGGTATCTAGTCAGAAAAATACAAGCCCATGGGTAGAGAAAGTGGACAATTCTTTGGCCACTAAGGATGGGAAAATGTACCTACTGCTTAGTGTCAGGTAGATGGGGGGTTAGGAACTGGAGATGTAATCAGATGAAAGGCTGAAGTTGTTTCTTGTGGGTGAACTTTTCTTTTTTTTGGCTATGCCGCGCAGCTTGTGGGATCTTAGTTCCCCAACCAGGGACTGAACTCGTGCCTCCTGCAGTGGAAGCACAGAGTCAACCATTGGGCCTCCAGGGAAGTTCCAGAATCTTTTAAACTATGTGATTGTTATAGGCAGATAATACCTTTTAACTATTTTCAGGGCTCAGCATAGAACATCCTACCCAGAAGGTGCTAAGTGTTTGATGGAAGCAGGTGAGCCCAACTTGGACATAGGAAGAAGGACATGAACTAGAAAGAGAAAACCACTGATCAGCAAACAGAGTTTGAAAACACTTGGAAAATGCATTCATTCATTTATTCATTTTTTTATTATTTCATATTTATTAGATACCCCCCATGAGGCTAGACACAGGAAATACAATGATAAACAGGACAGACAACGTCCCTGCCTTCATGGATCTTACCTTTCAGTTTGGAGTGAGATAGGTGATTACTAAATAAACAGATTAGACAATTACAGGCTTTGAGAAGTTTCTAAACAGTGCTTTTCAAACTTTCATGTGCACATGGGTGATAGGGAATCCTGTTAAAATGCAAAGTCTGATCCAGCAGGTCTGGGATGAGGCTGAGACTGCATTTCTAACAATTTCCTCTGTGATGCTGCTGCTCCTAATCCAGGGACCACACTTGAGGATTGACAAGATTAGGAGGATACAGATAGAGAGTGACGGGGAGAGGGGATGCTTTGCAGACACAGTGGTCAGCAGAGGCCTCTCTGGGGAGGTGCTTTTGAGCTGAGAGCTCAGGACAGGCCAGATACCAGTGCTGCAGACTCCTAGAGAGTGTGTTGTGGGTATGACTGGTGGAATCCACTGTTGTCCTTGACAGAGGGCCTGAAAACAGAGAAATGGTGATGAACTGAGGATGATGATGTCGAGAAGAGATGGGCTTGTTTCCAGGAAGTGATGTGCCCAGGGCCAGTGGAGGATGTAAGTGGAGGTGCTTGGAAGGCAAGCCAGGAAGTAACACTCACCAGAGAGAGAAAGAGGAGAAGTGGAAATTAGTGTCTCAGACTCAGATATAGAGGGATTCCAAGAAGAGTGAGAGTCTCAGTAACTAATTAAAAATATCACACACCCACACTGCCTACAATGTGTCCACACCGTAGTTTACGATAGTGAATGAAACCAGACTCAAGCCTTCTCCCATGGGACTAGCAGGACAGCTGTTAGGTGAAACTCTTACCCTGATCTGGGTGTGGAGGGAAGGTGCTGCAACTGGGAGACGACTTCCAGAGGTGAGAAACGGCCCCACTAGGAGGGAACGCTGAACTTGGGATCCAAGAGAGGAGCCTGAGGTTCCCAGGTCACACAGATGGGAAAGAGCGTCCAGGTAAAATGTCCTCAAGGAACTTGAGACACTGTTGATGACCGAAGCCCTGAGAATGGGGAGCACGGTGCTAGATGAGGCTGGAAGGGTGGGTGGGGGCCAGTCCACGAAGAGCCCAGCTGGCTCCCTGAAGGCTCTGTCTATAATGCTGGTGTTGGTGATGGGGCTGGTGTCCACTTACAGGCTGCCTCTGCTGTCCTCAGCTCTCAGAGCCTGCGACTGGCTGCCCTTTGGCAAATATGCCCACCTCATTGGCCATGTCAGTCATTATTGTTTGGCTACAGCAGGAACCTTGATTACTTGGGTGATATGGAAATTACTTTCCCTGGGGGGCAGAGGGCAAAGCCAACCACAGTTAGCTGTAACTGAGATGCACGCATCTGCCAGCATCACTGTTGGCATAGTTTTAAGGACAGCAGGGTAGGGGTGAGCCAGCCTCTCTGTGATTTCTCCACCTCTGCCATCCCAGCTCTTTCTGCCTGACTCCAAGGGCCCCACCTGCAGGCTGGACCCTGCTCCCAGTTCCTTCTTTCTTGTGAGAATAGAGCCAAATTGTACCACTATCTTTACACAATTTCTCCTTGGGTGCCACAATGAGGAAGGCTCTGCTCCCAACTCTTACTTTACACCGAGGTGAAACTTGCCCAATAATTAGGGCATCCAGCCTTTGTTAAGTATGTGTCAGGTACCAGGTGCAATGCAGTAAGTGATTTCATCAAGAACTATCTCCTTTAGGGACTTCCCTGGTGGTCCACTGGTCAAGACTTCACCTTCCAGTGCAGGGGGTGCGGGTTCAATCCCTGGTTGGGGAGCTAAGATCCCACATGCCTCGCAGTAGGAGAAAAAACAACATAAAACAGAAGCAATATTGTAACAAATTCAATAAAGACTTTAAAAATGGTCCACATCAAAAAAAAGTCTTTAAAAAAAAAGGTTATCTCCTTTAGACTTCCTGGCGACTCTATGAGATAGAAAAAGGGGGAGAGGGAGAGTCAAAATAAAGCTGTGTGTAGCTTTAGTTAACAAAAAATTATTCCAACAGATTTAGATTGAGCCTCTACCTCATATCAGGTAGAGCTGACAGTACTGGGGAGATATCAATGGACACACAGACAAAAGCCCTGCTGTCACTGGCCTTACTTTCTAGTTAGGAGACGGAGATTATACATCAGAGAAGGAAGCAAGATGTAAGCCATATCAGAAGGTGACGAGTGACAACACAGGTAAAGAAGGCAGAGGGAGAGTTGAGGAGGAGGGTTGCGTAGACAGAGAAAGGCTCCATGAGACTGAGACCTTCCAGCTAAAGTTGAAAGAGGGGAGGGAGGGTGAGCAAAGGCCTGAAATGAGAGCCCCATGTGTGTCCAAGGATCTGTAAGAAGTGGGGTGTGGCTGGGGGAGTGAGGGAATTAGGCAGAGAGTGAAGTCAGAGGAGTGGAGGATGCCTTTGAGGCCGTTGGTGGGGGCTCTGGCTTTACTCTGAGTGAGATGAAAGCCACTGAGGGTTTTGAGCAGAGGGGTGATGATGCTGGCATCATTTTTAACGCACCTCTGACTGTCTCATCAGGATGAAGGTATTAAGGGACCAGGGTCGAGAACAGACATTATGGAATACACCTAACTTTCACTTTCCTCCACCCTTAAGTGCACTTGAGCTCCATCGTCTAGGATTCTCAGGCGCTTGAGACAGAGCAAGCTCATACATACAAATGGGCACCAGATTCAGGGTGGAGTGGTGGGGGCTGCCGCCTCCCCTCCCGGCATCTTCTCCCCTTGGGCTCCCAGTGCCTGCACGCCTGGGGCGTGTTGATGACGCTCTTGATTATCTGTGTTCTTCCAGCCTCCTCTGAGTCTGTAGAGTTTTCTATTTGCATGCGTTCCCTGAGCTTTTTATGATCATCTCCCCATCTTTACAGTCTGCCCCATTATTTAAATGAGCGTGAGGTAGATGCAAAACTGCCAGCTGGATGAACATACGGCTTCGGTGCTGTGTGGAAGGTAGCGTGGAGAGCGTGTGGAGCCACGGGCCTGCCTTCTGCCATCCGGGGTCCACGTAGGTACCTGTGTCCCTACATAACGCCCTGCTGTCCCTTGTATAAGCCCCGCAGTTTTGTGTCTTCAAGTTCATGGATGCGTGGGGACTTTAATGGAAATGTTAAACAATGAGCACAACTGTCCACATGACCTCTGACTGGCAACTGATTTGTAGATGTACTGATTTTTTTTTTTTTCTGTTGGCTTGAAAAGACTGGGTTTTACTCTCCTCTCTCAATTCCAGATTTGGCCTGCTGGAATTGTTTTTTAAATGCACGTAGATGATGCACTCATCAAATATCTGGCATGGTACTGGATACTTTGTTGGTGTGTTCAGTCCTCACAACAACTCTAGGGGTAGGAATTATTGTCTTATGTACCAGAAAAAAGAAAATCAGATGCAAGGAGGCAAAGAGAATCACCATTGCCAAACTTTACAAAGTATTGGATTGACCAAAAAGTTCATTTGGGTTTTTCCGTTAATGAACTTTTTGGCCAACCAAATAGTAAGTGGAGAAGGTGGGATTCAAAATGTGGTCTATCCTGTTTTTAAACTCGTGGTCTGTTCTGTATTCCTCCTTTTGGGGAGTGGGGTAGAGGAGGCTGGGCGTGCACAGGAGGTTCCCGAGGCTGTATCCTGCCTTTCCCAACTTGGTTAGCAAGCACAGCGACCAGGGCTGGAGAGGGAGGGGCTTACTCACGTGTCCACCCCCGCCGTCTCTGCCTTGGACGTGATGTGGGTAGCTGCCTTATAACGTTTCCGCAGACGGGCAAAGACAGCACCACGCCGAACGACAGAGTCAGGGTCACGAAGCTCTCAGTGGGCTAGAGTGAGGGGTTGACTCTAGTGCGGTGATATTTAATCAAGTTAGTAAGTGTGAGATTTGGCCCTGGGGTGAAAATATTAACCGACAAAATGTAGGTGCGTGAAAACCCTGGCTTAGCTGGATGGATAGCCAACAAATATTTAGTGAACGCCTATTCTTTGCCTGACATTAGGGTTCTAGCGACAAACAAACCAGGTACAGTCCTTGTCTCAGGAGGCTGATGTTCGTGTGGGCAGAGAGAAGCAAAACTAAGTAAACAGAAATAGATATTAAGTCACCACTGTTGACGCCTGCTGGGATGGGATGGGGACAGATATATTAGGTGATGTGAGGGTACCAAATAGAAGAGGACCACTTAGTTAGTCTTGGGGACTTTGTAATCATGAAGTGCATGCATGTGAGTGGCTTCCAAAGCCAGGTCCTCCAAAGGGGGCTAGAGTGCTCCGAAGTGTGCCTGATAGTTAGGGAAGCAGTGGTTCATTCCTTCATTTGATACATACTTATTGTACACTGTGTGGCAGGTGCTCTCCTAAGCACGCGGGATAGACACTGTTTTAGGGAACATGGGCAGGGAAGAGCTCTCTGGGGACGTAATATTTG
Source organism: Hippopotamus amphibius kiboko (assembly GCF_030028045.1). NCBI lineage: Eukaryota > Metazoa > Chordata > Mammalia > Artiodactyla > Hippopotamidae > Hippopotamus > Hippopotamus amphibius. Next base: position 6,023,319 of record NC_080201.1, on the reverse strand, counting down.
AGCAGAGACCTGAATGAAGAGATCGAACAAACGTAAGAATATATGGAAAATGATCTATTGACAGCAAGTGCAAAAGCCCTGGGCATGAAATGAGTTAGGAGTGTTCTAGGTCCAAGACAAAGCCTTTGTCACTGGAGTGAGGTGAGCAAGACAAAGAAAGTTGGGGAATGAGTCTGGGGAGCAGGCACGGTGGATCCTGTGAGGCCAGTGGGCATGGGGGGGACGTTTGGAGTTTTTAATAAGCGCAAGGGGAGGGACAGCATCATGGTCTCTTGCAGCTTTAAAAGATGCATTCCGCTGCCGTGTGGAGCATAGGCTTTAGGGGCAAGGAGATGGGTTGTGAGGAGGGAGTGGAGTGGGGCTTGGATGAGGCAGTGGATTAACAGCAGCAGTCCTAAAGTCCCACCCCATGCCTCACATGGCCCAGGGAGGCCTGACTGGCACACAAGCTGCTGAATCAGGCTTCCTGAGGCTCCTGGGGTGCAATGTCACTTCAGAACAGCCTTCTTGGTCAAGAGACATTTCAGGCACTTGGCCATAGTGATGCGTTGGTCTCAGCCCACATAGTGCTGATTATTTATAGCAATGCTTACCTCACGTGTAGTTTTGCAATTAGACATACCCACAACAGGCTTTTCTCCTGATGTTCAAGTCTGCGTGTTTTCTGCTTAGTTGCCATTCCTTCTATTCTCCCATTGGTATCACAGGGCTCCTTGAGCTCAGAATGAAAATGTCTGCTGACAGATTCCTAATCAACACCTCGAGTGTGTCCAGGAGTCCCCAGAGGGCATTCCACATGGGCCCACATGCAGTCTTATGCTGCCCTGCCCAGAGCTGGACACCGTGCAACATCCTTGCTTCATACTGAGATCCTGTTTTCTTCTTTTGGGAAACAGAGCTCTGCCCTTGAGGCTGCCTCTGTCCCAGTGTGAAGGGCAAGAACTTCCTGGTCTTTGCACAGCTCCCAAGTCCCCGCTGGTTCAGCTGCTGTTCTCCATGTAGGCATGGGGAGACCGCCCTTCCCTTGGAGCCTATACCGTATGCCTTTACTTCTAGTTATGCCCTTGTCTCTTATGCAGGGATGCCACTGATTGCTGGGTCCTGGGAGGAGGTGGGCGTCATGCCATGCATTTCTCAGCCTCTTGACTCTCCATCACATGTGTATCTCCTTCATTCAGGAGACCAACAGCCCTCTTGTGTATCAGTTCATAAGAACTGATGCCTGGGGACCGAGGATTGCCCTGCCTCCGTGTCCAATTTTCACTTAGCTTCATCTGAAACCCCCCAGCTCGGTATCTCTCTTTGGAGTCTCATTTGGAGTTAAACTCAGACTATTCAGTATTATTGATTATGTTTTTATAGGTCCCTAACTAGACTACAAACACCTAGAAGGCAGGATCTGTTGTCTTATCCATCTTAGTATCCCCCAGAGAGTTTAGCACAGTAACTTATTTATGGCGGGGGTTCAGTAAGTATACGCTGATTGACTGGCTGCTTGCCGGTCCCAGGAGCTGAAGGGCTTCTGGGAGGGTCTATGCAGGGACTGACTGTCTCTCTGCCTATTCACTTGTAACAATAGATCAAGGCAAGACTTCAATTATCCTTCACTTGCATTCCCAAACTCTCTTCTCTGTTCGTTCTATTGAAAAAATGCCTGGTGACAGAGAGTAAGAGGCTGAGAGAGACAGAATGCTTTCAGAGCCTTAGAAAAGCCATGTAGCAATAAGGACATATTTCAATGAAGTTATTTTCCACCAAGGGTAGTATTGTGCTTCAATACTTCAGGCTCTAGTGAGCTCATCAACAATGTTTGCCTTTAATTTTACCATTTGTACCCAGTCATATGTTACTTGCTGTGTTTCTGTTTAGTTCCATTTTATCAAAGGGATCTTAGGGCTTTCGTTGTCTTTGAACAGTTGCTTTAAGATGGATGGGCATTGATATCTATCATGTTTAACTATCTCCTTCATCACATTCTTCAGTCATCTGTTAAAGGATAAATTGTTCATATACTCATTAAAATATGGAACTTGTGTGATTGAATGGAGGAAGGAAATTGCATATTGGGTTGGGATGTGGGGAACCATCTGCCTGATTTCCCTCTGGGAGGACCCTTGGCCTTTCTCTGAAAAAGCACATGGCCAAGGCCCCCGGAGCCTCTTGCTTGCAGGAGAGGAGAACCTGTGTTCTCTCAGAAAGGATTCCATACAGATTTGTGAGAGGTTCTCAATCCTGGGATGTGTGTTACAATCACCTGGGGATAGACGCTGCCCCCCCCCCCCCACCTGCTTTGGCCAATTAAATAAAAATCTCTTGGTTGGGGCTTGGAAACTGGCATTGATATGGTTTTAAAAGCTCTCCAGGTGAGTCTGATGTGCAGCCAGAGAAGAAATCTACTGACCTAGACCAGTGGTTCTGGGGCAGTTTTGTCCCCAGCAGACATTTAACAATGTCTGGAATATTTTTGACTGACATTTTGATCATTGGGTGCTGCTACTGGCATCTAGTGAGTTGAGGCCAGGGATGCCACTAAGCATCCTGCTATGCACAGGGAAGCCCCCACTGTGAAGCACAATCCAGTACAAATTGTTAACAGTGCCGAGGCTGGAAAACCCTTCTCTAGAGTGTTAGAGAAGCAAACACACATGCAGGCGCGTGCACACACACACACGGAGTTATTTGAGTGTATATATTTTTGCACTACACTTCTGTTTGTAAATACGTTGCTGTGTCCAAAGAAGTTTTAAACACTTCACTGAACTTGATCTTCACTGTGACCCTATAAAGGAAATATCACCATCTTGATTTTACAGATCAGGAAACTGAGGCGGAAGACAGTGAATGATTTCCCTAAGACCACACAGCCTTCAATCCCTCAGTTAAGACTCTTTTCACTAGCTGAAATGTCAAACATATGCACAGACATCTCCCTTGCCCTGTGCCCTTCTCAGGGCAAACAGTATAACTACTGTAATCATTCCTCATTCCCACTGAGCCCAAGTGCAGCCTCAGAATCCTTCTCAACACAGTACTCCAGGCAGTCCCAACTGATTGGGGTCTGCATGTGAGACAAAGCTTATTTGACACATAGCTTCTCCAACCTAAGCACGATACCTCTCTCTGAATTAAGCCGATCTTGTTGAAAGAGACACGAAGGAGAGTACTTGAGAGTAGGAGGGCCTTTGAGCGTCTGCAGGTGTTCAGACAATCTGTTTGGAAATTGCAGTGTTAGCAGCATACGCTCCTGTCTGAGCCCATGAGGCAGCGGCAGTCTCCCTAACCCTTATATTTCTTTATAACTTTATTAGTGCATTTCACTCTCACCATATGCCACTAATTGATACACAAAGGAAGCACACACTGTTGTATTCTTCATTTGGTATAAACGAAATATTTTGCCTTCTTGAGCTTGCGAGGATATCCCTCTCAAGCCTTAAACATGATATAATTATGAGAACATATTGAACTGTGATTCATGAAGCAGGCAGGGCAGGAGTCGGTGTGCGCTCAGTTTGCAGAGTGAAAAAGCTAGAGGCGGCAGCCCCTGCCTTCGCCCTGGGCACAGCGGATTGTGGCATGCACAATTAAATGCCTAATGCCCGTAAGTGAGCTGCAGTGGGAGGGGTGCAAGCAAAGGGAGAAAAGCAAGTACAGTTAGAGACTAACTTCTCCATCTCCCAGGCAGGCAGGTGATGGAGAAGATGCAGACAGTTCAGTGGGTCATTTAGCACCATCCTTGGGAGACAGAAGTATGAAATAGGGCACTGAGCAGCTGCTCACTGGGGTGTATGCCACCAGTTTCAAAAAGTTGTATGAGTCTCTTCAGAATCAACAGGGTTCCTAGGCTCTGGCCTGGCTGTGCCACCCACAGGTATCCATGGAATCAGTCTCCAGCATCAAACATGGAGAGCTCATCTTCTAATTCAGGTGAGGGGATGGGTTGGACCTGACTGGTCTCATTTTGTGTCTTTGGCTCTCTTCATGGGGCTGCCTGGCATGTCCAAAGGCCCTCAGTGTGAGGCTGAGCAGGTGCTCTGCTGTTATGTGCTTCCATCATAGTGGGGAGGAGGAGGGGTCGGGACACCTTCTCCCGTTGTGTGTGCAGCCACAGTGCAGAGGCATATTCAGGTGGGTCTCGGTAACAGGACAGCTCACAGCCTCCTCACCTTCACCAGGAGCGTGGCAACAGACTTTCCATGAGAGGTGCCCGCTGTTGCCCTGGAGTTCTGGTGCCCACCCTGCTGTCCCTTGGAATCACCTGGGGAGCCAGACTCTATAGAAGTTTCTCTCTTGCTCTGCTGGGCTAGAATCCGCTAAGGGCAGGGACTTTTGACTGTTTTGTTTATAGCTCCACCCTCAGATTCTCTATCAGTGCCTGACACTCCATGAATGAAATTTCACCTACTGTGTGTCAGACCTAGCTATATCCTTTTAAAGATATCCTCTACTATCATGGTTCTGTAGTCTCTCTATTGTGTTATCGTTCTTATTTTTATGGTTGAGAAAACTGAGGCTGAGATAATCTGCAGAATGTTATGCAGCTGTTAAGTAGCAGAGCTGAGACTTGTACTAAGTCAAGCTTACAGCAAAATCCAATCTCTTTTGATTCTGGTGCTTCTGCTCTCAAGAGGAATGGATGAGGGAGTGTGAATTAGTTTGTCCACCTTCCTCCGTTATGGTAGACCAGTCATTGTTAGCAAACTAAGTGGTTAAGAAAATGCAAAACTCCTTATGATTTGATATTCCCCCAAAACAGCATTTCTAAAACTGTTCTTGGAACAGGCATCCTTTGGGTGTTTGATCAACTATCTAAAAAATAGGGTTTTAAGCAATAAAGAATGTGGGGATGACTATCTTTTGAGACCCTCTCAGAGGGGGTCACAGTTTCATATTAGCGTAACAAAGGCTCTGAGCAATCCTGCATTGAAGGACTCTGTGCTTAATGCAGTATTTGCAAGATCTGTGTGTCTTCAGAACCCCTCCTTTTTTTCTCAGAGACAACCTACCAGTAGCTCCCAAGACACTGGTGGCCCATTTATGACAGTATCATGATCTGGAGGCAACCTGGCATGTGCTAGTATGTCAGGCTAGTAAAAATAGAAAGCTCAACAAAATGCAAGCACACTCATATTAGCAAGCAGAGGCTCCAGTGACAAATCTGACCTTGATTGATAAGTTGGAATTGATTCAACACTTAAAAACTGGGCTAAAAAAGTCTTAGAGATTGAACTAATATAGAATTTTCGCTGAAGACATAAAGAGTGTTGAGAATCCTAATTCATTTCAAGCTAAGTAATATTAGCCTCCGTTTCACAGAAAGAATCATTTGTTCCACAGTGATTTATTGAGCACTATTAGGTGCCAGGCTCTGCTGGGTACTGGAGAGACAAGATTAAATGAGAGAGGACATGGTGTTGATTGTCACAGGGTTGGCAGGTTGGGGTCTTTTCCCTTAGGTGCTTCCAAGGGGTAGTGAGGAAACAGCTGCTTTCCTATCTCTACTTATATCCAGCTCACATCCCCACCTTTTCTGCAGTCAGTGCTGATCATTTATCCATTCACTTATTCATCCAAGAAATCTTCATTTTGAGCACCTACCATAGAGCAGGCACAGATATAGCCGTGAATGGTACAGATCAAAACCCCTCCCCCAGGGAATCATTTTCCTAGTGGGGCTTATATTCAGATTATACTATATTTTTTTAAAGCGGTGCCATCACCCTGAGATCAGGGCATCTCCTTAAATGGAAACCCAGGACCATCTCACTTGTTCAGGGTCTTAGATCTCATCTACTGATCCAAACCTTCCTGGTGTGACATCCTGTTGGGTCCTTGAGACCTACTGATCCCCGTTACATTATTTTTCTCTATTTCCTGACCCTTCAGACTTAACTTTACCTTCCTACACCTGGCTGATACATTTATACAGTCCTAAAACCTTTATGGAAATGTCCTAGGTGCTGAGCTCCAGACATGGTACAGGACAGGGTCTTAGTTCTTGTATTAATCAAGGTTCTCCAGAGAAACAGAACCAACAGGATATATATGGACATCCACAAAGAGATCTATGATGAGGGATCGATTCATGGAATTTAGAGGCTGAGAAGTCCCACAGTCTGCCAGCTGTAAGCTGGAGCCCCAGGAAAGCCAGTGATGTAGTGCTGGCCCAAACCCAAAGGCCTGAGAACCAGGAGAGCCAATGTCCAAATGCAGGAGAAGATCAATGTTTGGGCTGGAGAAAGGAGAATAAATTTGCCCTCCCTCTGACTTTTTGTTCTAGTTCGGCCCTTAATAGATTGGATGATTCTCCTTGCATTGGTGAGGGCAGATCTTTTCTCAGTCTGCAGATTCAAACGCTAATCTCTTCTGGAAATACCCTCACAGACACACCCAGAAATAATGTTTTATCAGCAACTTAGTCCAATCAAGGTGACACGTAAATTTAACCATCTCAGTTCTCAAGGGGCACAGACTGTGGTGAGAATGATACAATGAACTTGGTGATGGAAGTGAGCACAGGGAGTGAGCACAGAAGCAGTCTGGGCTTCCCAGAGGAGGTCACACTGTACCTGAACTTGAAGGGTGGATAAGATGTGGTGTGGATAGACAAGGGGCAGCTTGAGAGGGAAGAGGAAGACCTTGTATGCTGAAGGAGCAGATGCTGGAAGAGGAGATAGGAATGGAAAAGGAGGCAGGGCAGGATCATGGCTTCACTCTTCCTTTCAGTCTTTCAGTGATGTGTTGGCTTCTGCTTTCTGCCCAGCACTGAGCTAAGCTCAACTTCAGGATTAAAATGGTGACTATAACAATGTTCCTCCCACTCAAATGAAGGAGACAGGGACAAACCCAGACTTTGTGATAAATGGTGTGAAATACATGAACACTATTTAGTAGAAGAACAAAGCAGCCAACTGGGGGCCTACTTAGGGCAGAGAGGATCTTAGAGCTGAGACCTGAAGGTTGAGAAGGAGCTGACAGGGAGAGCAGGGGCACAGGTGATTCAGACAGTGGGCATAGCAGGTGTGAGGGCGCTGAGTGGGAGGGGACTGAGGATGCTGTTTAAGGAGCTGGGAAAAGGTACCCGAGTGAAAGTGCGGTAGGCAAAGAGGAGAGGGCAGGTAGGGGCCGGTTGTGCTGGGTGTTTTGGCCTCTGTGAGGAGTGTGGACGTGGTCATGAGGAGCTGGGGTGATGAGGGAGGGATCCAATCATATTCGCGGTTGCAAGGGATAACAACAACAGCAACAGCAGTAATAATAACAATAGCACGGTCAGTGATATTAAAGAAATTACTGATGATTGTGTGGGTGTCATAATGGTGAGGTGGTTAAACAAAAATCCCTTCTTACCAGAGGTTCTTACAGAACTAGTTGCAGGTGAAATGATTTGGACTTTGCTTTAATATACTCCAGAAAAATAAGTAGGGGAAGAAATAAAACAAGGTTGGAAAAATGATAGTTGTCGAAGTTGGGTGAAGGTACATAATGGGTTCATAAACCCATTCTATGTTTTAGGTGTTTGAAATTTTCCATAATAAAGTTGTTTTAGGTTGAAAAATAATCATATGTGGTATGTGCTCAATAAGTGGGAAACTGTTAATAACAACAGTTGCCTTTTACTGAGCATCTACTGCATGGCAGTTTTTGAATGAATGACTTCATTATATACATTCGCTCCGGGGTCTCCATGCTTTTTAAATTGTGCGCCCCACCAACAAAAATGATGTTAAGCACATATCACCAACATAATTATGTTTGATTCGTTGCTTACACACTGTCACATAGTACTTTTTGAGCACCTTATAAAACATACAAAAAAACAAAACATTCTAAAAGAATGAAACTTGCCGAGACCAGCTCGGCGACTCGAGGTGAGTGATGGGTGCCGCAAGCTTGAAGAAGACACAGACACAGACTGAAGAGAAAGATGGGACCGGGGGACTCAAGACCTCTAGGATCAAGAGCCTCGCTGATTGATCCCACGTTGCTTTTATTGAGTTCTTGGCATAGCCTAAGGGTCTGACACTCCCAGGTTAATCCCATAAACAATCAAAGGCCTCACATGACTGGGGGCAATGATCTTTGTTTGCCTCCTGGGTCCTGATTTGAGCAGGGTGTGGATTTGAGCTGGGTGTGGATTTGAGCTGGGCGTGGCATGGGTTTGAGCTGGGCGTGGAGAGCAAAGCAGCCCTGGGGGCAGGAGACCTCTCTCAGAAGGATTAAGGGTCTGTGCCCCACCCGTGTTGGCCCTTCTGCGACTGTGCCTGTCTTAGGTTGTTCCTCCCTTGAGGAATCTTACCCGTCTCTGGCTAACCAGTCATCCTCCAGGGCCAAACACGGTGATATAAGGAAGGCTCTATGCACCACCCCTGTTGGCCCCTCTGCAGCTGTGCCTGTCTTAGGTTGTTCCTCTTCTGAGGAATCTTACCCGTCTTTGGCTAACCAGCCATCCCTCAGGACCAAACAGGGTGATATTAGTCTCCACGCCCCGCACCCTCAGCTCCTCCACTGCTCAAGCAGGACATTCTGAATCCCATCGATTGGCCCACATACTTCAACATTTTCAATGTTTCAAAAAGGTTCCAGAATGTCTTCCCACAGAAACTAACTTTGAATAAATAATATTTAATGTCTTGCTAATTGTGGTAGCCTTGTACTATTATTCAGTAGTATCTCCAAGCACAAGTTAAACACAGAGAAAAAATTGTCATTAATAGTAGTTGTCATAAATCCATATTGTTTTATAAACCATCTTATGATAATTTACTTTGGATGGGTGAGGGGCATGTTTTGTCAGCTCAGATTATGTTATCACTTTCTTTATCTCTCATGGTGTAGCCTATGAGGAAATCTTAAAGTAGAAGAAAGGTAAGTTCTGTCATTTTTTGGGTACTCACGTATACTTACCTTGATAGCATGTTTTAAAATAGACTCTTAGCATGATTGTTTTAAAGTCACTTGGCCGTTTTGTGAGTTTGCTTAAAAACTGGTTATTATAATCCCTAATCCATTTACCTGGGCACACGTGAATTGCCGCACAAGGCAATTTGCTCAAAGCAAATGAATGCATATTGGTGTGTTAGCAGCTAATCTGCATTGTAGAAGAGAGAAAAGCTGTCACACAGATTGAATAATGGGTGTCAAGTGTCCATACATACATTAAATATGAATAAAGCTTCATTTCCTTTTTTATTTTGAAGTGAGTTAAATAAGCTAGAGATCAAAATTCTGATACTTTCTTGCAACCCACTTCAGAGTGTGCACACTCAACTTTGGAGACCTCTGCATTTGTGGAGTTCTCACCACAACCCTGTAAGGCAGACATTATTATCCTCTTGGCAGATGAGGAAACTGAGCCTGGCAGGTCACATGATTTGCCCGAGGGACATAGCTGTTTAGAAGCAGAGCAGGGGTATAACTCAGGGATACCAGACTCAAAGTTCCTTACTTCTTAATAATAGTGCTAGCTGCCAGACTTAGCACTGACCATGGGCCAGGCAGTGAGGTGGTTCACCATAATCCTGGTGTTATAGAGGACAGAGGGTCGGCAAAGTAACTTCCTACCATCAGACTGGTCTGACTCTAGAGTCTACCTGCCTGCTTATGAATCCTAGTTCACCAGCATGCAGCTTGAGCAGGTGACTTTCTCTCTCAGGTCTCAGTTTCCTCCCCTTAGAATGGGCCAATAGGAACACCCCATACACGGACATTTTGAAAGACCTGGATGAGACAGTAGATAAAAATATGAATATTCTTTTTAACTTTTATTGTTCTTTGTACTAGGGTGATGGCATAGAATAGATTTAAATGAAAAAGAGCCAGATTTACTCTCAAATATCAATATATTAGGATGAGTGGGTGAATGAATGAATGAGCTGCTCCAGTGGTGCCCACACATCCTCAGACACACTCTGCGGCTGAAATCTGGTCTTGCTTTTTACCTGTAGTGAATCTCCTGAGGGCCCCATGTTCTCTTGGGCAGGGGCGCAGTGATTTCACTTCCCTTGTTTGAATCTCATCCAACCTTATCTTCAGAGGCTGGAGCCCAACCCTTCTCCTCCTGCCACCAGGAATAAAAATCGGGCTCATCCATTCTTACTACTGAGTCAGGAAACCCAGAGACAAAAAGGCCAGCATGGACATTGCTTCCAAATTTATGTGACAGGATCACAAATAATGTCTTGCAGAGATAGGCCTGGAATTTCCCCAACTCGCAACATATTTTAATGCCTTATTTGAGCTCTGCGGCAGGACACTGGAACATAGCTGTAAAAAAAGTAAAAAAAATAAAAATAAATAAAAAATAAATTTAAAAAATTGACCTACTCTTAAGATCCAAGTATGCTGCAAATTAAAAAGAAACATTTCAGGTGGCTCATGTGAAGGGTCACCTGTCCAGAGAACCCAAGGTAACAGCAATGCCCAAAGTGGAATTTTGAGAAGGCTATAATTACTGAACATTCACATCATGCCTCACATTGTGCCAAACATTTCTATTATCTTGTTGAAATCTTAAAACAGTTTTAAGAAGTTGTTGTTGATATCACTCAGAATCCCAAAAGGAAAAGATCATCAAATTAAGATAATTTGAAGAGGGTTTATTTGAAAGGGGACTATTTATAAAGATGTGGCAAGGTACAAAGGAGCCTCAAAAGGAAGTGTGGTACCCTGGGGCCAGTATCAGCAGAGCTGTTACCACCCTTACGCCAAAGAAATGAGCGCAGGCAGCAGTTGCCAGATCCCAGAAGGAGAAAAGCCTGCTTTGAGCGGAGCAGGGGCCTATGGGGAGGGACACAGCCAACCCAAGGCAACCCCTTTGAGTTGGAGCAAAGGGAACGACTAGCCTGACCTCCATATTCCTCTCTCTCCCGATTTCTGCTAGGACTCCCCATTGGCCAATGCCAACCAGAAGCCAGAGGGGCAGAGAATCTATTGGTGTAGCCCAGGTTTTCTCAGCCTCAGCACTGTTGATATTTGGGGTTGGATAATTCTTTGTTGTGAGGAAATCCTCCTGAGTAGGATGCTTAATAGCATCCCTGGTCTCTACTCACTAGGTGTTAATAGCAACTTTCCCAGCTGTCATACCCCAAAATGTCTCCATATCTCCAAATCTCTCTTGAGGGGGCAACAATTGTCTCAGTTGAGAACCCCACCAGTATAGTCCATATAGGTTGGTCTCTTACATAGGTTGGTGTGGATTTATAGAGAGTAGATCTGGAGAAAAGATCCAAGAGAGAACTTATATTAATCTTAATTCACTGCCAAGGAAACTGTGGCTCAAGCAAATTAATTAACTTCCTGAAACACGCAGACTGTGAGTGGCAGAAGCCAGTCTGCAAACCTAGGTCTGTTTGATCTCAGTGCCAGAACTTATAATCACAAGTCGTATTGCATATTCACAAATGGGGGGGTTTTCCAGAGGAAGTGAGCGGAGATTTGGAAGTGGAGCTCTCAGAAATTCTGAGAGAGTTGGAATGCCGGCATTGCGGGGCCCTTACGTTCTGGATCCAGAGTGCTTAAGAGCTGATGTTGCAGACCTCTCAGCAGAAGGAGATCATCAGACATAAGGACTTTGGGCATCTTGGAAGTAGTCTTTTAAAATTATTATTGCCCGTAAGGGAGGAAACAGAAATATGGACCTGAGTAGATCAGATATCTATCCACTGTCAGTCCAGGAAGTCATCCCATCTCAGGTTCTATCACTATGGGGTGGACTGTTAGAGGCTGCCCAGCTACATCACCTTTTTTTTCTTTAAAACTATCTTCACCATTTTTAAGTATAGTTCAGTAGTGTTAAGTATATTCCAAGAGATGGAAGCAACCCAAATGTTCATTGATGAATGAATGGATAAACAAAATATGGCATATATAGACAATGGAATATTACTCAGCATTAAAAAGGAAGGAAATCCTGTCACATGCTACAACATGAATGGACCTTGAGGACATTATGCTAAATGAAATAAAGCAGTCACAAAAATACCAAATACTGTACAGTTCAAGCCACATGAGAATGTGTCGACATGATGAATACTAGCCACTAAAGCTTTCCGTGCATGAGCCTCCTTTCTCTCTCTCCCTTCAGCTGCTGGCCAAGTGCAGCATATCCAGAGAAGGCTGTTCATGACCCAGGTGCTGGTAGAAACACCACATGGAAGAAGCCTGGGTTCCTTGGTTCCTGGGTGCAAGGCTGCCTCCTGAACATTCAACTACATGTTAGCTGAATGAGAAAAAACAAAACAAAACAAACAAAAAACTTTTGGTGGATTAATCCATCTTGGTTTTTGAATTTGTTTGTTATTTGCCCTAATACATTCCAGTCCTCTGGAGCTTACAGTCTAATGGAAGGCACAGATATCTGAGCCACACAAATATCAATAATTGTAAAACTGCAGCTGAGATAAGTAGTACAAGGAGAGATGCAAGGTGTTATAAAGTGTAGTGTAATGCAATTCACCTTGGTCAGGGAGGTGAGGGGAAGCAGCTCCAGAGTCCAAGGACCACACCAGTCCCCCCATTCCCATTATTTATTAGCTCATGACATGCTCTTTTCTACTGTACCTTTCCGCAGAGTGTTCTCTCTGCTTTCTGTGTCCTCCGTTTCCATCCTCCTTTCTGCTGTCAAGATAAGATAAAATCTTAGTCATCAAGAAACCCACACTTGCTAAAAAGTGGGATATTGCAAACAAATATGTTATATTGAGGGATATGAGTGTGAACTCACAATTTTAAAATAACATAGTTCTGTCATTGCTAAAGATGGCTCATCAGTGGCAGTAATTGACACACGTTTGCCTAGTACCAGGAGGTTAAGTGACCTCTCCAAGGTTGCACAACTGGTGAGTGGGGTACCTCAAATTTGAATGCAGGCTGTTTGGCTCCACAGTCTGTTCTCTTATCACAAAACATGCCATTTCCCATGGAAGCAAATATTTTTATATTCTTTGACCAAGTATTTGCCTGCATACAAAATAGAAACCTGTACTTGCTTCTATCAGTACAGTTAAGAAAGAATAAACTAGACAAGTGTGCATAAGTCAAGGAATTCCACAAATAACAAAGTGTATTATGTTCAAAGCGTAGGCAGGACAGATCAGTGCTGATGGTCATGCATGATGGCCAAGCAGAAGGAGGGTTCAAGTCTGTGTTCCAAAGTGGTTAATTAGCCCAAAGTCCTTGAGAGGCGTGCTAAGTACACAGACTCAACTGCTCATCTCCTAGGAGATGAAACCTCCAGAAAGCTGTAGAAATTATAATAACATAGGAACAGAAATTTGTGCATTTTTAATAATGCTAACAAAGATCAGTAAATTAAAGTGACACTATAAGAGGCAAAGACGTATAATGCTAGCCAAACATGACATTCAAAGTATACAGTTTGCAAGGCTGTCCCCAAGTTGCCAAAAAGTACAGCCTGTGTGAAAGGGTGGATCTACAAAGTTCTATCTTGAGGATATAGTGAATGGGCTTTACTCAGTCTTATGACCAGGCTCGCATTACTTTAGGTGATCTTTAGCCTCAGATGGCCTGAGAAGTTCTTCTTTTACTTTGGGTATAGCATAATAGCTACAACCAGGAAAGCTGTCAAACTATTACATTGAAAACCCTAGAAGAGATAAAAGCTTCACAGTAATAACCCTCGAAAGTTAGAAGTACAAGGGCAAATATAATGAAGCAATGAGTGGAATGCTTGGTGCTGCTGTTTTAGAATGGGTTTTAGCACATTTGCAAGCATTATATGTCTGCATATTTTGCCTCCTCTCGAAGGTGTTGGAAATTTCCCAGACTCACACGTAGTGCACGTGGCAGCTGCTGCTGCGGTTTCACCCACGTGCCATCAGAACCCCATGTCCATGCACTCCAGCCCAACTCCTGACAGACTGCACTACATCTTTGTCGTTGGACTGTCTTCGGGCTTCCAGAGCCCACCCGCACATGTGCACAGGGTAGACTGGAAGTGCCTTGGAATGAAGTACTCCTATCACTATCCTGTGATAGCCCCTACCCAGTGACTGACAGGTGTGGTAGTATAGATACCTCAGTTCCTTTGCCCCTTGGCCAGGATGATTTCCAGGCACAGCTTTACATCATTTCCCAGAGCTTCCTCATGCGATTAAGTTTCAGTCACCAGCTGTGGTAGCTGGCTTGATAACATATCCCTTCTGGGCTGACTCTCCTTACCTGGACTGATTCTCCAGTTACAGCTCCCAAACACATTGTGCACGCTTGAACCCTGATCAGGGAGTACTTCTGCAGAAAACCCAACTAAGAGATTATACTTGTAATTGTAGTTTAATTTCTTTACTGGAGGTTCATAAAATCGATAGGAAACATTTATATCACCAAAAGAGTTGTTTTGAAAAATTTACCTATGAGCTAATGGATGATTTTAGTAAATGGAACATTAAAGCAAAGCACAGTATTTGTGGTTGTTTGTAACCAGGCACAAAAGTCCTGCAGACATTAAACAATATATCAACATCTGATAGTAAAACTCCTAATCCACTTTGTAGAAACAGATCAAATGTTAGGATTTCATGGACTCCTCTAGAGTAAATTAGCTGTTTCATTTTCTCTGCTCTCACGCATTCGATTCATATTTCTGAAACAGCATATACCATGCTGCATTGTAATTGATGTGTTTACATAAAATATATCTCCAAGATTATATTCAGAGTTCCTCAAAGGCGAAGACTAAATCTCATTTGCCTTTGTTATCTCCATACCCTGACCTGGCCCTGCCACGTTGTTGGCTGCAATATGGAGTTGAAAAAAACAAATAAGTGAATGAATGAATAAAAGGACATCTTTCTTGTCTAATAGATTATGTGTCTTTAAGAACCGAGACTATTTTGTTTATCATTAAAACCACTCGTAACTATGCATAGGACCTAGTAAGCAGCTGGGACTTATTGCTGAAAAATAAAGAAAGGAATGAGTGAATGAACAATGAATGAAGCATATGGCTGACCCCAGATCATTTTTGAGCAATTACTGACAAACCCAGTTTTCTCCCTTCATTGTGTTGATAAAATGTAGCTTAGTTTCATTATTGATGATGTTTTGTTAATCAAAGAACAATATACTTTTAGGCATTAACTTACATCACATTAATTTAGGCTGGTAGTTTTGGTGTCTGAGCCTAATTTAGAATTTCGACTTTGTCATCCATCATGTTGACTATTTCTCCTAGCTTTTTAGCACTCATAAATGTAGGCAGCCTATTCTTATATCACTGCGATAGAGACTCTTTGCCAGTTCAGTCCGTGGTACACTTAAGGTTACAGTCATTCAACCATGTAGGCCAGGAGTTGGCCAACTATCCAGCCGGCAGCTTGTTTTTGTGAATAAAGTTTTATTGGAACACAGCCACGCTTATTTGTTTACTTGTTGTCTACGGTTGTCTATTTTTCTCACACTTACAGTGACAAAATTGAATAGTTATGACAGAGACAGTATGGCCAGCAAAGTTTGCAGAAAAAGTTTATTGGTCTTTGGTCTAGGTGATAAATCCAACAACAAGGGAACCCAGATTTCACTGCCTTATGCATAAGGTGTAAAGGGGGCCTTGTTATGTACTCTGTTGAAATCAAGATTCATTGTGCTTTGCCTACAGCTTTCCTCTATTGTCACAGTAACATTATCAATGAAGGAAATGCACTTATATAGTACAAATACCTCCTAGTGAACCAACATGATTTCTATTGATCACCACATTAGGAAATAAAATGTTCACTGAACATATATCTGACCACTGTTTTTGGAATTCTATCCCTGTGCTAACCATCCTTTGCTAGAAAAGGCTTGAAAAAAATGGAGCATGAATTCCTTCGCCTCTCTGCAAGGCTTCTTCTCTTCTGACACATGAAGCCTCTGTAATGTTAGATCAAGCTTACAACCGGTTTTATCTCCATGAATTATATTTTCCTCATCTGTAAGATGCTATTTTTCAGAGTTACCATGAGGATCAAATGAAAAAATTAGTTGATATAAAAAGCATTATAATTGCCTACATCTATTGAGTGTTTTTGCCAGGCACTGTGCTAGGTGTTCTTTTGCATGCATCATCTCATTTCATCTCCATAAAACACAGTGAACGTTGTCCCCATTTTACAGATGAGAGAGAGATTAAGGAACTTCATTCATTCATTCAGTAAGTGTTTATTAAGCACTACAGTGTGCCAGGTACTATTCTAGGCAGTTGGGATAGATCTTTGGACAAAATTAGCAAACACCTTAGCCCTAGTGTATGTGGTGGGTTGGGATGCACAATGAATAGTACACTACACATAATAATAACAAACTTGTTTAGTATGATAAAAGACGATAAGTCCTATGGAAAAGGAAAGGGTAGGACAGGGAAAGTGAGATTAAACGTCTTGGAGCTGGGGGAGAGGAGGGAGAGGATTTAAATAGGGTAGTCCAGGTAGCCTCATTGAGAAGGTGATGGTGTGAACCAAGACTTGAAGAAAACAGGGATGTTAGCTTCATCGGGAAGAAGGGCCTGTCCAAGGTCACTAGGTTAGTTTAAGACACAAGGAGGATTCTACCTCAGCTACATCAGACTCTAGAAGTCAAACTTGTAACACTCAAGGTCAATGAATGTTAGTTCCCTTCTTAGTGCTCCCTGGAAATGTGCTGTGCACCCATGGTCTTCTTTCTTTGGCTGTTGCCTGCATTAATTCTGGCTTTCCCCTTCCCCAAAGCCTTGCATTCCTCCAAGTCAACGGGATGTCACATCTCTGTCTCTCTGATCACATGCTTTGCTTTTGTTACTGAGCCTTTCAAGACACAATGCCTTCAGAGAGCCAGTGTCACCTTGCTGACTTCATCCCTTTTCCTTCTCACTGGAGCAATTTGGGATTTCATCTTTACAATCTTTCTTTAGAATCTTCCATCCATCTTAAGTCATATAACTATTTAGCTCACAAAACCCATGCCCATGTTTTCTCTGTATGAAATGGACAGCCATACTTTTATCTTTTTTGTAGCTGTTGTTATTGTTTGCTTAAGTAGCCAGAGTCACTTTCTGTCACTTACAACCACAGAACTCTGATATATCAAGTTAAAAAAAAAATCTAATAATTCAGGGTTTGTACCTAGAATTCAGTGCTAGTTTTGTCTTTTTGTATGACTAAGAACTTCAGGAAAACAGAGTTACTTTCCTGTGGCCTTCTGCCACCTCATCATTGCTAACTCATCTTTCTTCCTTAAGCCAGGCTAAGCCCTCAGTCACAGGTCACCTCATTGCTTCATCAACACAGAAAGACTGAAACCATCGCTGATGAGCAACTTGCCAGACCCTCTATTTTTATCCAGATTCCCAGCAGATGTCTGGATAGTACAAGTCTTCCTTAATTACTATAACTTGTCTGGGTGCCATTTTTGAGCTTTGCAAAATAGGAATTGAAAATAGAACCCACCTCCTAGGGTTGTTGTGAAAATCAAATGCAAAAAGTACACACAAAAATAGCACAGCGCCTGGCCTGGGCCAAAGACATATCTCCTCAGCTATTGCCATTGAGGGTAGGCCTTTTATTTGTGGTGGAGAAGAAAGAGCACTGGGGCCAGACAGGCCTGCATGTCAGCCTTGCTCCAGCACGTACCAGGTCTGTGATTCTCAGTGATACCTCACACTCCTTAGGCATCTGTACCTTGTGCTGTACAGCTGGAATGATACTATCAATTTCAGTATCAAATGAGATAAAAGGTATAGAAATGCTTAAAATTAAGTATAAAAACGCTGAAATAATATCTGAGTATTAAATGAGATTAAATGTATGCAATGTGTACAGTAATATGTATAAACATGCTGGAATAATAATATCAGTTTAAGTACTGAGTGAGATAAGCTGCATGAAGTAAAAATCTTAATCAGATCAATTTGAATAGAAATGAGATGTGTAAAATTCATATTAATCAGATCAATAACATTTGAAATGAGATTAATATGTATAAAGGGCTGAGTATAACGTCAGGCACTTAGTAGGCACTTGAAAAATGATATGTACCAATGTTACCATTTTTGTTAATGTCATTAGCATCATATTACCATCAGCATCCTCCTCAATTTATGCTGCATCACTCTCAAGGTCATCCTGTGCTATCTATCTTCTCCTCGGTGGTACTGAGTACGTGTTTAATACTAACAATTCTGATCATTCATCCATATCCCTTAGGCACGTATTTACCATTTTCAGATTGCCTTTTCTTCCACGATCTCATGAGTTCTCATTTGAAAGTTGCTCTGAACACAAATTGGCAGTCAAATTGAGATTTTACAGGTTTTATCTCCATCAATGTTTTCATACCAGAAGGCTAAATATGATCTTTTAGGAATTCCAGAGTTCTCAAAGGGAATAATTTGCTCCAAAGAACTAGGTCACATAGAAAGAGAAGGGGAGTGAGCTTTATATATCCAGAAGCTATACAGGAAGGCAAAAACTTCCTATATGGGAAGACAAGACTGGTCATATATAATAGATTGGAAGAGATTGATTCAGAATTAAATGAGAGAAAAATTATATACAAGGGACACCATGAGAGTACCCTGGAGGTTGAATGGAGCCAGCCAGAGGGGAGTAGTTTGCTGTGATAACAGTTGCTCATCATCGCTGGGCCGTGACTCTGTGCTGAGTGTCTTCCATTGCCCCTCCAGGTCTTCGCTGCCTTCTTCTCCTGCCCAGTGCCCTCAGTGGCTCATCTGTATGAACTAAATCAGTGGGGCTCCTTGGTTCTCTGGACTCTGATTGGGTTGGCTAATAGGGAGTCTTATCCCAGAATAAAGAGGATGACAGTGCCTGAGTATCATTGTGTCCCTTGATTAACAGTCACATGGCTTGTTGGGGTCACCTTCTCTCCATGACTCTCTCCTTCTGGGCCAGGAGTTTTTGAAATGGAGTTAGACCCTTAGCTCTTTGAGGACAGAAATGACTTGTGTCTGCTTTGCTTACCATTGTACCCTAACACCATGACAGGCCCCAAAGAGACATTCAATTAATATATTTCAATTGAATGAATGCATTGGAGATGCCTCACCAAATTTCATTCTAAGAAAAACCACCATCTAAACCTGCCTTGTATACTAGCTGTTAAAAGAAGCCACACTCTCTCTGAACAGTGGTTCTTAGAAATAAAGGCTCTTAAAATTCCCATCCACAAGCTGTGACTGCATCATATTAGTGTTTTCCACTGGATTGTGCTTGGAGTCCCAGATGTTTGAGTCTTTTATTTTACAGCATTTGCTTTTCTGTGAGATTCCAATTAATTGAATTGGGAAAAGCTGTAAGCCCCATGACAGAGGAACTATCTTTTTGACAAAACCCACGTGCTGTGAAGTCTAAGATTCCTCCGTCTCCTTAAGATTCCTCCTCCTCCGTTTTCTTAAGTTCATAGGGATGAATAAAACAGTTTGACTGATTTCCTGTTTTCATATGTTTGGCTCAGTAGCTAGAAATTTTGATATCATTCATAGATAGGCCATTTGGGGAAACCCTCTTAGGTGGCGTAGCTTTCTAGAGCATCAAGGGATAGGGCGGGGATGCCAGGATGCCTGCTCTTACATTCAAGGCTATTTTTTCCTGGAAATTGAAAATTCATTTTCTCTCTGTTACTTTCTCTCCTCAAAGCATCAACCAATGTTGTTTTCAACAACAATCACTCAATTCCACCGTCCTTATATATTTTCTCCCACCCCCATACCTCTCAAACGCCAGAGATACTGCATCAGGTAGTGCCTCCCCTTCCACCTGTGGCCTTTTCCATTTTATCCCAGGTAAATGTCTTTGCAGTTGCATTGTGTCCACACATCAGAGGTGAGCTCTAATGATGGGAATCTTTGTTGTCCACCAGCAAATGATTCAGCATCAGAGTCTCATTTCTCCCCAGGACCAGTCTTGTTTGCCAGATGCCTTAGGTTTGGTTTCCAGGAGATAAAGTCTGATTAGGGATTCAGGTACATGTGATTTACTGAGGGATTCCTCTTTTTTTCAAAAATAAATTTATGTATGTATATATATATGTATGTATGTATGTATGCATTGGCTGTGTTGGGTCTTCTTTGCTGTGCGCAGGCTTTCTCTAGTTGCGGCGAGTGGAGGCTACTCTTTATCGTGGTGCGCAGGCTTCTCATTGTGCTGGCTTCTCTTGTTGTGCAGCATCGGCTCTAGGAGCATGGGCTTCAGTAGTTGTGGCATGTGGACTCAATAGTTGTGGCTCATGGGCTCTAGAGCGCAGGCTCAGTAGTTGTGGTGCATGGGCTTAGTTGCTCCGCGGCATGTGGGATCTCCCCAGACCAGGGATCAAACTTGTGTTCCCTGAATTGGCAGGAGGATTCTTAACCACTGCACCACCAGGGAAGTCCTGAGGGATTGCTCTTAAAACAAACAAACAAACAAACAAACAAACACCTGTGGGAGAGTAAGGGCAGCAGAAGAGAGAAGGGACAAAAGCTGAGCGGGGAAGTGGCCTCTAGTCTTAGAGTGACCCATGGGGTCTCTGGGATATAAAATGTCCCACAAGGTTGTCCTCTGAATTGAGGCAACAGGATTGGTCTATTGTCCACCTGTATCAGCCAGTCACTGACTATGGGATGCCCCTGGAGAATGGGGTACTCTTCTGGATGAGGCATTTCTGGTCCTCCAAGGGCTGTTTTCTGGAAAAGGGGAGCAGCTGTGAGCAGTTAGCAGCCGAAGCTCATAGCAACTGGGGGATGGATGCACTTGATGTACATGCTTTACTCTCAAGGAGGTGGAGTATGACTCCCCACTCCTCAGGTGTGGGCTGCACATAATGATTTCCTGCCGGAGACTGCAGCATGTGGTTAGGGGAGGAGTGAGTAACTTCACAGTGGAGAGGCCTGACAAACATTACCCAGCCAGGTGATCAAGGTGAAACAACACCGATAAATCATGTTGATAGCACGTACCATGAGCATGATGAGATGGAAATGACACTTTCCCTCTGTGATCTTCCTTCCCAAACCCATAACCCCAGCATAATCATGAGGAAAACATCAGACAAACCGCAACTGAGGGACATTCTACAAAACACCTGACCATACTCCTCAAAACTGTCAAGGTCATCAAAAAAAGGAAAGTCTGAAAAAATGCCACAGCCCAGAGGAGCCTAATACATGGTGACTAAGTGTATTGTGGGATCCTGGATGGGATCTTGTAGCAGAAAAAGGGGATTAGCTAAAAAACTAAGCAAATTTGAATATAGTTTGGACTTTACTTAATAACTCTATCAATATTGATTCAGTGATTATGACTAATGTATTATACTTGTGGAAGATGTTAATAATAGGTGTTGACCTAAAGCAAATGGACTGCTGGATATTTCCCCAAGCAAAAGTATTTTTTTGGGGTGGGGGGAGGAGGGGAGTGGCGTTAGCAGAGAATTGCTATTCAGGGTCTGTAGCTATAGGGAACAGTGTGCAAATTTCCACATGGCAAGGGAAGGAGAATGCTTTTCTAGACAGAAAAAGGAAGTTAGGAGGGCTATAGTAAACAAAGAATATGTGACTTTTCATTGGTTTGGTCCTTGCCAGGAAAGAAGAGGAGTCTTTATTCTTCCTGTTGGGTTCTGATATCGTGACAGGGCATAAGAGCTCTTCATTCTTGTCTCTCAACTCTATTTAACTGAGGTTTCTGTTTATTAATTTTTTACATAGTCTAAACTGGATATGGGTATATGGGAACCCCCACATATGGGAAGTATAGTATAGTGTACTATCTGAAAATTTTCTGTAAATCAAAAACTAAAATAAAAAGTTTATTATAAGGAAAAAAAAAAAGAAGAAACTGTTCCCTGGGAAAATTGGTATGAGAGGGTAGGGCAGAGAAACAGCCACTAGAGGGTTAGATTTCAGCCTCAGCATGATCTAGTGCAGGAGATCTGGAGGCGAATCACACAGCAGAGTTTGCCCTACGTGGAACTGCGGTCACTGGACTTTGATACTCCCGCACCAGTCATTGGCTGCAGATGCTCAGGCATTGTAAGCTCTCAGCACTTCTGGCTTTCTCAGTTTGTTTGAGTAAAGTGGCTCCAGAAGTCCATAATGCTCTTCTGAAGAGCATGGGATGAAAGAATAAAAAGCATGTCAAAGTGAGGAGATGGACACACCAAACTGGTTAAGGGAATCCAAGGAGATTTAGGCAGCACCTTTTCAGTGTCCACTATGCAGAAACAGGATAGCTAACTGTCTACAGTCACAGTGCTTAGCAGGTAGCATAACCAGGATTCATGCCTGGGCTGTGTGGCTCCAAGATTTTTCCCCAACTCTACACTGTAGTAGATTATTCTGAAGGCTTGGAATTCTCAGCAGGCCATGAAATTAGAAATATATCTCACATTTTCCTTCATCCTCAAGGGGCAGGGAGATAGCAGTAGACATATGCATGATGTCCTGTATGTTCCTGTTCAGGAGAACTGAGATGTTCCTGCAGAGAAATCTATGAATGACTCATATATCTGGGAGGAAAGGCTTTCTGTAAAAAGGTGCATTTATTGAAAAATGTACCTTTTTAGCAAAAGATGCAGTGGGTCTTAGCTAATGGTGTCCAACTGGCCACTGACTCTTTAAGCAGATAAAGAGCAAAGAACTGGTAGGATTTAGCAGTCATCACAGTCAGGAATTACTATTAGCAAAGGGGATTAATATCTGATAAGCTGTGGCCATAAATGTCTATTTTCCACATTACCCTCAATATCAAAGGTCCATATCTGTCCCGTTAAACAATTGCCAAGTGACAGCTCCAGGGACATGGAGCTGCCAGAGGAATCATTGCTAATGCAGGTTTTATAATCTCCACTTATATAGCATAATTGGCTTATGACTCTTTCTGAAGGAAAGGAGCAAGATGGTGTCTGGTATGGGAAACCTTTAGAAGTAAACAGTAGGGTAACAGAATGGAGATTACCATTCCTAATTTTGCTGTTTTGAACCTGGACCACAATTACTATAAAAATGCTACCTCTCTCCACCAAGGTAAGGCACAAAAATCATTGCTGCTGTTAACAGAATTTATTGCCTCTGATTCCTCACCTTTCTGAACCCTGCTTCTGCTACTTCTTTGCTGTTCTTACTTTGCCAAGAATTCTGAGTGCTCTCTGCTGCTATTTATTAGTCAGCTTAGGCAACACAACGCTGCTGTAACAGTTAGCCTTGAAACATCAGAGGCTTAAGACAGTGAAGACATTTCTCTCATGTGAAACACCTTCTCATACATTTTTAGTTATCTTGTTTGAAACACCTCTCCTCCCAGGGGAGAGGGAAATTGAGGCACACTAAGTCTTAATTGCCTTAGCCTTAGAGCCCTGTGTCACTTCCACTCAGAGCTCTTTGCAAGGCCCCAACCTAACTGCAAGAGAAGCTGGGAAATGTATGAGGGCACATGGCTCTTTGGTGTGCATATTCTGCCAGACTTTTCTTGTTGCCTGAGATCACACTTTTATTCCTAATCAACTGTGTGTGTGTTTTAAGATATTATTTTTTTAGAGAAGTTTTAGGTTTGGAACAAAATTAAGAGGCATGCACAGAGATTTCTCATATGTCCTCTGCCCTCACCTTGCATAGCCTCTCCTATTATCAATATCTCATACCAGAGTGGTACATTTGTTACAATTGGTGAACCTACATTGACATATCACAACCACCCAAAGCCCCTAGTTTACGTAGTGTTCACTCTTGGTGTTATGACCCATATTCTGTGGGTTTGGACAGTTGTATAATGACATGTATCCATCATCATGGCATCATACCATGTGTTTTCACTACCCTAAAATCTTTTGTTCTTCGCCTATTCATCCCTCTCCCACACCAGCCCCTGGCCACCACTGATCTTTTTACTGTCTCCATAATTTTCCCTTTTCCAGAATGTCACATAGTTATAATCATATAGTATGTAGTCTTGTCAGACTGACTTCTTCCACTTAGCAATATGCATTTAAGTTTCTTTCATATCTTTTCATGACTCTATTGTATTTTGAAGACTAAGGAAGTATGAGATAAAGGCTGATAAAATAAGTCTGACTCATAATTTCTGTGGCTATTTAAATCTGTATAAAATAAAATAAATTTAAAAAATCAGTTTTTCAGTTATACCAGGCACATTTCTAGCGTTTAATAGCACATGGGGCTAGTGACTATAATATTGGACAGCACAGAATGGAACATTTCCACCATTATAGACTTTCCTAGAGTATTCTAAAATGTTCCAGAATATCCTAGTATATTCTAGAACAAGTGACTGATTAGTGTGAATCTAACAGGTTTCTAGGAGTTCACCCAGGCCTCTGACTTAGGCCTCCTTTGGTGAAAATCAGTCCAATGTGCTGCAGTGATTTTGAAGCTGTGTTAGGCAGAGATCTACTCTGATGTTAGCTCTATGGCAGGCTTTCATGTAAGATTGACCTGAAACAATACACTTCATGGCTAAGAAAAGTTTGAAAATTGCTGCAGTCATGTAAAGAGGCTTAGGAGACAGAGATGCCTGAGTTTAAATTCTTTCCATTTATGTGCTATGAGATCATGGACAACTTAACTGATCCTCAGCACCACAGATTTACCATCTCAAAAGACTGGAATGAAAATACCCACCTCCTAATGTTGTTATGAAGGTGACGAGAGCCAGTATGCAAATAGGCTGTCACAGGACCTGATGCTTTTACATAAGGGCTCATGAACATTCGTAGTTGTCACTAATTATGCAACCTTCGTCAGTAATTTAATAGAAAAGTTATTGTGGGTGACGTGAAACTGGAGGAAACATGGAATTTGACACAATCAGGATTCAGAAAGATCTTTAAAAGGTTGGAATTATGGACTTAGTTTACAACAGGAAATTTAGCAGGGAGAAACATAACATTTCACCTTGGAAACCAGGACTGCAAGTATGTACATAAGAATAACATTGGAGATGACATGCTCTAATGGTGGCATGTCAAAGGATAGTAACTTCACTTTTGTCCAACCCTATAACAGGGTTATGTTCAGAAATGTGTGTGTCCTGCACATATATGCCTTGGCAAACCATGCACGGGTGAACTTCGAGTCTTGCTATTTTAGGAGAGGCTGAGATGAACTGGAGTAGTTTGCTTCTTTCAGTAAATATTTTTTAAAAAAATTTTATTATTTATTTACTTATTTATTTTTATTTATTTATTGGCTGTGTTGGGTCTTCACTGCTGCATGCAGGCTTTCTGTAGTTGCGGAGAGCGGGGGCCACTCTGTTGCGGTGTGTGGGCTTCTTATCATGGTGGCTTCTCTTGTTGTGGAGCACAGGCTCTAGGTGTGCGGGCTTCAATAGTTGTGGCAGACGGGCTCAGCAGCTGTGGTTCACGGGCTGTAGAGTGCAGGCTCAATAGTTGTGGCGCATGGGCTTAGTTGCTCCACGGCTTGTGGTATCTTCCCAGACCAGGGCTTGAACCTGTGTCCCCTGCATTGGCAGGCGGATTATTAAGCACTGTGCCACCAGGAAAGGCCTTTTCAGTAAATATTTATTGAGCATATCCTATCCAGGTACTCAGGCTACAATAATAAACACAAAGAGATTGGCCATTGATTTCTAAGAGCTCACAGTCTAGGGGAGGAGAGAGATATTAAGTAACCACCCAAAACAGACATAAAATTAAAACAGTGATATGTGCTAGAAAGGAGAGGTACATGATGTTCAAAGAAATTTTATTAGGAGAACTTCAATTCAGGGATCCCAGGTAAAGTTTCCTTGGGAATTGAAGATAAAGCTAAGACCTGGGAAGAATAAAGGTGAATGGAGAGAAGGAGAGGAGTGGTCTGGGAGAAAGGATTACAGTCTAAAAGGCCGGGATAAGAGGGAATGAAGAACACTGAGTGCACACAGAAAGGCTTTTGTTGATGTAGGACAGATATTGGGACATAAAGTTCCAGAGGAGGAGACAGTGACCAGATCATAGAGGATCATGTAGGCTGTGCGATGATTTAGATCTTTATTCTAGAAGCAACTGGAAGTCCTTGAAGGGTTTTAAATAAGGAAGTAGCACAGTCATATTTGCTCTTTGAAAAGATTACTCTGTCTGTAGTGTAGAGAATAAATTAGAAGTAGGAGAAAAGTAGATTTCAGCATTTGGCTTTCAGCAATTATTCTCCTGCTATCAGTAAATAAGAGAAACTGCTTCATTCCACCTCAAAAGCCTAGAGTATGATCATTAAAAAGAAGAGTTTTGAAATAAAGTTCTATTTTGTTGTTTTATTTTGCATTTTTCATTGGAGAAATTGAATAATTTTTGTTTATTTGGACATGTTTTTCTTTTGTAATTTTTTTTGTGACTTGAAATTTAAAAAAAATTTGGCTTGAGTTTTTATTACAGATTTGTAAGCATTCTTGAAATATCGAGGCATTATCAATTTCTTATTTTTGAAAGCTTTGTTGAAGTATAGTTGACACACACACACACACACACACACACACACACACACACACTTTGCAGGGGTCTTAAAGCAATTTTTCCTGTATTTTGTTACTTCCGAAAGTTAAGAAAAGCTTTAATTTTTGTAGGAAAAAATGTCTTTTTCCTTGTGATTTTTTCACTGCTTTGATGCTTGCATACGTTGAGAAAAATCTGCTAATTTTACACATTTAAAAAACTTTAAAAAGTGTCCTAGGTATACATTTAACTCTTTATTAAGCCTATCGGGAACTTACTCAGTGGACTAAAACTCCCAGAAAAAAAAATTTAAAAATAACTTTGGATATTATGTACTTCTGTCTAATTTTTGATTTTAGGAGGAATGTTGTTAGTGTTTCACTATTAAATATAATGATACTTGATTTAACTTAGTTTTCATTTCACATTATGTCAATTTTATTTTATTCCTAATACACTAAAATTTTGCTTTTAATTATGACTAGTTATGTTTTATTTTTCAATTTACCTTTAAAATTTACCTATCAATATGATGCATTGTATTATAGATTTCCTATTATTAAACTACCCTTGCTCTCAAATAGTAAACTGTTTTGTTGTAGTAGATTTTTCTTCCCCAGATTTATTCATGCATTCCTACATGCGCAGCACTCCTTCGGGGGTAAGGGCTCAACAGCGGGCAGATAAGGACCCCATCACCACCAGGTTCCCAGTCTGGGAGATAATAAACATGTACAAAAATAAATGTGAGGAAAAGTACAGCATAGTGAGTAAACAGTGGGCAAAAGGAAGAATCTATTTTAAATCATTAGGGAGGGCATTTGCATGGAAGTGACCAAGTGATGAGACAGAGAGAACCCTATAGAAACAGTCCCAGCTTCCTTGTCCCTCTGGGGGTTTCTCAGCTGTCAAAAGCACATATCTGGTTTAATTTCCACACTGTCCCTTCTGCTCTTTGTCTCCAGTGAGGACCCAGGTGCTGCTATTGAGTGTCTGAATTCTCAGTGAGCCTCAGTAGAGAGCTCTCCGTGTAGTGTCTTTCTCACCCACTCCACCTGTTTGTCCCTGTGGCTCCTGGCCTGGCTCTGCAAAAATCCATGGTCTGCCCATTTCTAAAAGAGCATAATTTCTAGACACATGTTCTTCTTTTTCCTGATGCCCATTATCCATTTTTGCTCATTTTATTATCCACTTATTTAGTCACTTTTACTCATTTGCTCCACACATTATGTTGTTAGTGTCCTGTTTGCACTGGCTATGATATTGCTGCAATCCTCTTAGCATTTCCTTAGAAGGTTAGGGGTGCCTTATCAACAGACTGGGCCAACGCCCTTAGCTAGCCCACTTGGGTGTTGACTTTTCTCTCTCTGTTCAGATCTCAGTGCTGTGTACTTGAGCAAGATCATGTTTTATGCTCAGCAGGTAACTCTTCAGTGCAGGCCTACTGGAGCGAGGGAGGGGCCTTTCTTACTCCAACTTGATTTCTCAGATGACCTGCACAGTTCTTCATTGTATAATGTGGGCATGGGAGACTACATTTCTAGTAACAGGGTATTTTCTTAGGTTTCCAAGCATCTCAGAATCAAAACTAATTCTTGCTATAGCACATGTCAATGTTATTGTCTTAGAGTGAGTGGAGATTGAGAGGAGCCATTGATGGGGAGAGAAGGAATCCCCTGTAATCCTAGTTCTGGATGTCTGAGAAGGATGTTTCTGGGGATTGCCTTCCATTTCTTCCCTGGGCACTGTAGAAATAAAGGGCATAAAATGAAGTTTAATGGAGTAAGGATCTGATGTGTACCTTACCCGCGTTCTTTGGGGGCATTTATGCTGTTGTGAATGAAAGGATAGGATTTATGGCATATATTCCAAAAATGTGCTGTTCCTTCAATCCCTATTGTCAATGCAGTTAGAGAAAATTCTGCTTCGATTTTTGTCATTTTTTTTCTGCAAGGGCCAGGTGCTATCTGTTACTTGTATTTTTAAGTGTATTTTAATAAAAATTTGGAAAGAGGCAGGCATAGAAGGCATGGGTGTTCCGTCTCTACGTTCACCAGAAGTGTCCCTAAGAAAGGTTTTCTAACAGAATTCTGAAGATGGAATATGCTGTAGTTATAAGAATGTATTTCCAGTCTCTGGAGGTGTTCAGACATGAGCTGGGTCATTGCTTGGCTGCGATGCTGAACTGGTCATTCCAAATGTCTTGAGTCAGGAAAATAAATGAGTTTTACCTTGTGGCTCCAGTCTGATGGATTGTTACTGGCCATCTGGGCCCAACTGGAAGAGTGTCATGATCCATTAACAAGGTCTGTCCTGGGCATGGGGAGTGGGGAGGGTAGAGACACACTTGCTGTGTATTTGTCATCCCTGGAAAAGGAACTGAATTAGAAAATCTATAATGCACTTCAAACACTGAGAATTCCAAGAAGAACAGCTTCAGTATCCCTGTTAGGTTAGTTTATGGGAACACAGTGAGCAATATTAACCAGAGCAGCACTTCTAGAAGGATCCAAAAGTTGTATCACAGGAGTTCCAAAGTGAACAGTTTTAGAGATGATAAGATTCTGAGTTTACACTGGTGTTAATCTCTACAAAGTCAACCACCTGTGGGGTCTGTTGGTTTTCTTGATTCCATTTACTTGTCATTGAGTCACTGGCTTATGTTGGTTGATTAATGTATATATTCATCACTTATTGAGAATTTACTTCACACCATGCTTTGTGCTAGATCTAGATAAAGATGGACCAAGGGGTGAATAATTCCTAACTTTATGGTTTCCTGAGAAATAGGGTTACCTTGAGGTTTGGTGTTGAGGATAAAACCCTTGGGCTGCGTGCAGATTTTCAAGACTTAACCTCTAATGGAGCCATCCACTTTTTAACCCAGGAATTTTGTTGGGTCAAGGTCAGGAGCTGGCTGGTGGAGGAAGAGAGGCTATTGCAGGGTTTAAGCACACTTATTTTTCACAACTTCTGAGGCATAGATATAGCAACACTGAATTCACAACACCTTCAGTTCCTATTAGTGGCTAAGGAGTTGGTATTTTCTTTTCACATTGTGGAAGAGATGCCTGCCATGAGGTACAGCATGGTGGTTATGAATGTGGGCTTTGGCATCTGACGTTGGCTCAGATCCCACCTCTGTCACTCACTAGTTGGTAACGAAGCAATTAACCTGACCTCTCTGAGCCTTGGTTTTGTTATCTGTAAAATGGAGATGGCAACAGGACCTACCCACATAGAGGTGAAGATTAAATAAGGTAACGCAGGTAAAGCATTTAGCACCATGAGGCTGGACGACAGCAATCATTCTATATAGCGTGGATGTGTGTGTTTATGTGTGTGCGCGTGCGTGTGTTTCTACTGCAGATCCTAAAATCTTGAAGTTCCCTGAAGGAGTCAGTTTCACTCTGTAGCCATTCTTTATTTTAGAATCTTGTTAATATGTGAGTTTGAGAACAGGAAACAATGAAGGTAACTATAACCCTATGACCTTCCCCTGCCCAAATGCCACACTCAAATTTATTCTAAACCTGCTGGTTCTTGAAGTGTGCTGTGCACTTCTGAACGTATTAATAGTGCCCTCTGCTGCCCACGATGCAACAACTTAATGGGAGCTCCTGGGGCAGACGGGTGGAATGTGGGTCTGAGCATCTGGCTCTTTCGTCTCTCCTTCTCATCCGCAGGCACATTTTCCTCCCAGTACGCAGCTCCATTTTCTCGCCTGCAATTCCAGCTAAGCTCTGAGTCATCAGTTTCAACCTTTAATTCAAGTTTGTGCCTGGACCTGAACCAAACCATAGATAGATACCCATAAAGGTTGTGCAGATGAGAATATACAGTTCTCTCACTTTTGATCCTCAGCAGGCCAAGACTGGTTCCAGGGTGACAGAAGCCAAGTCTATTTTCTTGTGTTATAACGCGGGACTTAAGTCATGCCCAGTGCTGGCTGAGTGATCACCTAATCGGAGCTGTGTGCAGTGTGGCTCGCCACGTTTATCGACTGAATTCACTCTAGTTCCCTTTTCACAGCCAAGTACAGTCGTAGTTCCATAGGATGGTGCTCCAAATCTGCTCACTTTGTCTTTTGTGGTGGTGTGGTGATGTGGAGAAATTACGATGGAAACAAAAGAGTAGAACTTCTGACAAATTTAGGCTCCATTTGGACTCCACCTCATTTAGACCTTTTAGTGTAACTATAACTCCTCTCATGGGAATATGTGGAGATGGTGGTGATAAAATGATCAGTACACAGAAAATCCCGTACATTATGCCTCATAGATTACAGGTTAGACATGGGGAGATCGTGGAGAAGTGTGAGGCAAGGAATTGCCTTTTGTAATGGAGTGTGTGCTTTGAGTAGTGATGCAAGAGGCTGAGAGGGATTTGCCCTGCATCAGTCATACTCCCTCTGTACTCCCATTGGGACCAGTGTCCATCAGCAGTTGCCTAGGATGGCCTAGGATGGCACAGCCTGAGTCTCCTGGGTGAAAAATCTAATTAAGTTCTACCACATCAGAACTGGCAATCTTGGCATCCCCAGCTCATCCCAAACAGTGGAGCTGGCCATCCAAGTTAAAGAGAAATGCAGAGTCTACAACACTCTATATAATTTTCGCACCCAAAATGTTCTATTTGATTCCACATAGCTATACAATGTACCACAGCACACAGCAGTTATGAACACAAGCTTTGGAATCAGATGACCTGGGTTTGAATCCCAGCCATGACACTCACTACTGCAACTGTGGATAAGTTGCCTGTTGATTTCCTTATCCCCACTGCAGGAATACTTAAACTCACCCAACAGAGTTGTTGTGAGGATTAAAGTTGGTAGTGCATGCAGGCACTTTGCACAATGCCTGACACAATTAATGTTATCTGCTATTTCAGTGATAGGGTCATTTTGGAAAGAAGCTGGTCCACCCATTTCAAAAGAGGAACCAAGTGATGAGCCTAAGGAAGTGGCAGAGCTGAGTTACTCTCCTCTCTTGCTGCCCCACAAAAAGGTTGCTCAGCTGGGTATTTCTTAGTAGTCTTCAAGGGTTTACAGATCTCATGCCATTAGGCAAGCATCAGATCTGTAGTTCCCACGCATGGGATTGATTCAGTAGAAGTTATTTAGAGTTTTCAACCCAAGGGACACAGGCGGTAGTGTCCAGGGTCCCACAGGTAACCAATACTCATCACAATGGTTGTAGAGAGTGTGGCTGGAATACCAACAAAGATCGCCTTTTATATTGAATAAATTTAGCTCTATGGCAAAACAAATTCTTGTTCATTTTTTAAGAACATGTGAACATTTCATCTGCAACCAGCTCTTGGGAATTATTGGCACGGAGGGCAGCAGGGCTCTGTGGTGACCTCCTCTGAGACAGCAGAATGGGAGGATGAAGAGAGACCGTCAGTGCTGTTCTTCTAAAGTTCACTCAGGCTGGCAGACATGCTTTTCCAAATGGCTCAAGGATTGGGGAGCATGAGAGGTAGGATAGAGATGCATGGATTTAAGCCTAGCAATTCAAAGTGATTGGAAGAGATTACTGAGGCGTATGTGTCCTTCACTGTGGTGAATAAGCAAGTGGCGTACTACCCCAGAGACCAGCACCAATTAGTCATCCCACTCCCTAAGGGCATCTCAGGCTTTCCAAGGTCTGGTCTGAAGCAGAAAGGACATATCAACTTCTGGAAAGGGGTTACCTCTGGGAGGCAAGGGAAGTGAAAAGCACAGCTGTGTTTTTATCTTAACAGAACAAGAGAGAGAGAGGTCCCCCCACTCCCCACGAGAAGGTATGTGTGCGTTAATGTGACAGCAGCAGTTAGAGAGATGGAGGGCAACCTGCCAGCCTAAAGGAGTGGATTTCCAGTCACCCTTAGAGCATAATAATCATTCCACATGGAGACCCAGAGGAACTAAAACTAGGCCCTCAAGCCACTATCTAACAGCTTGTGTAACTATCACAAAATCATGGCAGGCTCTGGAGCTACACAGACATGGGTTGAATCCTGGTCTCACCAATTCTGAGCTGTGTGGGCTGGGACAGATGACTTACCCTCTTTATTTCCATCTTTTTTGTCATTGCCCCGTTTAGCAGCCTAGCCACCACCACATGTAGTCCTTGAAATGTGGCCAGTGTGACCTAAGATGAACTGCAAGTGTAAAGGCCCTGCTGGATGACCCTTAGTATTAAAAAATGACTGTAAACCATTTGATTAATGATTTTTATATTGGTTACATGGTGACATGTTGAAATGATAATATTTTGGATATAGGGTTAGATAAAATTTATTGTTAGTGTTAATTTTGCTTGTTTCTTTTTGCCTTTTTTTTTTTAATGTGGCCACTAAGAAATTTAGTTATTTCTGTGGCTTGCATATATAACTTGAGGCATCTGTTGTTCTATTGGACAGTTTTAGTCTATAGAATTAGGAGCAGAAGAAGAGGATGGGGAGAGAGAGGGCAACTATGCAGAGAGTCCTACTATGTGCCAGATACTGTACTCTGACCTTAAACCTCTCACCAGCCCATCATGGTAGCTACTGTATTTATTTCACCATTTTACAGATGAGGCTCCCAGGGAAGAAATTATTTGCTCAGGGACCAACAGTTAATAATTGCCAGGTGGTGATTAGAACACAGGTATTTGGACTCAACAGCCCAACATCTAACTATTAATTATTGCCTTTGCTGCAGTCAGGGGGGCTCAGTAATGTCTACCTTGCAGACAACTGTTTTAGGGATTAAATGAAATGTTGTGAGTGAACTCTTAGCTTAGGGCCTAACACTTAGTAAGAGCGTCAGAAAATGATAGCTGCTATTAGTGTTAAAATAAGAACAGGAAAGAGGAAGAAGAGGAGGGGGCTGCGGGGGAAGAAAGAAGGAGAAGGAAAGGAGGGAGAAGAGGAGGGGAAAGGGTCATGCTGTCACCACCGCCACCACCACTCAGTGCCAGGTACTATCTTGGGCGTTTTACGTACATTATGTAATTTCACACTCACAGCAAGCCTAGCCCATGTTCACCCGCCCTTTCAGTCTTTAACTTCTGCTGGCATGAGTGTAAGCAAAGTCTGCCGGGCACTTTAGCGCTCACTTTCACTTCATGGACCTTTCCCGTGATCTGTTGCGGGGTAGGAAGCTTGAGATGGCAAAGGAAGGTGCTGGCAGGGACTGGCAGCCAGTGAAGCCCACTATGGAGCTGAGAGGGTGGACAGGGTTGGAGTTTTAGAAGAGTGGATGCTCTATTTTTAGCATCTGATTCACACAGGGAAATTTGGAGAACTGTCTCCAGCACTCAGAAACTGTGAATACTAAGGAAGGAATGACCAGTTGTTGAAGACGTCAGTGAGGGTGGGAGAAGGAAACAAAAAGAAAGATGATGGAGCCTTACTAATAAGGATCATAATTCTAAACTAGTCAAATGGCAGTAGGGATGGAAGAGTGGCATTTTCCTTTAAGGAATTCTAGAAACTTATTTCACATAATTGGCCTTGCCCCAAAAGAAGAGGAAAGAAAGTGTACTTTAATTGGACTAAATAAAGAATCAAGCTTAAGTTGGTTGGAAGGCAGTTGCCTTGAAGTGAGAAAGATGTGAAGGTGGTGTATGTTTACTGGGGGCTTGGAAACTTCTGGTAACAG
Organism: Hippopotamus amphibius kiboko; assembly: GCF_030028045.1. NCBI lineage: Eukaryota > Metazoa > Chordata > Mammalia > Artiodactyla > Hippopotamidae > Hippopotamus > Hippopotamus amphibius. The sequence continues at coordinate 5,989,283 of NC_080201.1, read as the reverse complement.
AATCTGGTCAATGAACACGGGGCACAAAGTTTGTAGGTCAGCCATTCCTGCTGCTCTTGCTGCCTTTGTCAACTCAAAGCACATGACCTCTCGTCCTCAAGACAGTATTCCCCCATTTTCCACAGGCAGTGAGTGGATGGCAAGGGTCAGCCTTTGCTCCATCAGATTCCATGCCAGCCACAGTTCTAGCTGCACACTTGCTGTATGTTACCTCCTTGAATCCTCACTCTAACCCATGAAGTATTTATTTTTATCCTTCATTTTACAGGTGAGATTGAATTATTCTGCCAGGCTATTTAATTACAAGTTGGCAGAGCCAGAATTCTAAGCTAAGTCAATCTGACTCCCAGAGCCTTGCTGATTCTGCTACGTCACACAACCTTTTCTTTTAATCCCATGGTCTGGACCAAAGATTTCTCTATCTACACTCATTGCATGAAGGAGGTCTTGCTGCTCTGACCTCTTAGAGTAAAGGGCTGGTTCACTTCAATCCACATCCAGGGGTAATGCTGGAGAGTCAGGCTGGAAGGGGAATTGCTCTTTTGTTACATGCAACTTGTTTTTGTTTGGAAGTGTGTGTGTGTGTGTGTGTGTGTGTGAGAGAGAGAGAGAGAGAGATGAAAGGAAGTAAGAGCAAAAGAAGTTTCTGATAAAGAATCACAAGTTGCACAATATATTTTGTAAAATGAAATTAGATAGTTATTAATAAATTCATACTACACATACATGATCATATACACACACATATATATACATTCGTGTGTATAAATACATATACATATGTGTGTGAATAGCTAGATAGATAGATACTTTTTTGGGTTACTAAATTTTTTTAGTGTCTACTATTTTTTGTAAAACCAATTACTTTATGGCCTTTAAAAAAAATCCAGAAATTGCCCTTCAAAATACAAAATAATTAATTGACATGATTATTTGAATTGTTCAAGTAGCAGGAGAATACATCCCAATCATCAAAAATCAAAACGATTCCCCAAATGTAAAACCCCCATTCACTTGTTTCTCACTGCTTCCAAGTGGTCTCTTCTTTCCAGAGGTGACGACTGCTATCAGCTTACTATGAATCTTTGTAGCCTTTTTTTTCCCCTAGCATTTTCATGTATAGGAACAGAAAGAAATATATGGTTTCTTTCTTGTATCAAAAATGGGATCCTATATTATGTATTATTCTTCAAACTCTGCTTTTACATAATGTATCTTTTTTTCTGGGTGGCTATAGACTACCCTCAAATACAAAGGTACCAGAATTAATTTAACCATCCTGTACCGATAGACATTTAGGCGGTTTCTTGTTTTTCACTGTTGTGATGGTAATTCTTTATTCTTTCATTCTAGAGAATGCTTAATGTTTTACAGTCAACATATGGCTAAGTAACTATTTAAAATTTTATGTTGACATTTTGCTGTCAAGTTCAGAACTTTTATTATGCAATTCACCTCTTGAATTATATAATATGTATTGTCACTTTCTAAGTTTTAATTTTTAAGGCTACAGCTATAAAGTTGATTGTCTTTTTCAGACAATCTTCAGTTTCTGTAGCTAAGAGCCGGTAAACAATACTGACACCTGCCTTGGATATGCAAACCATGGTTAGGGAGGTATACATGGGACACAATAGAAAGGTGGAGGTTGGAGGATTCTAATCTTACTTCCTCTCTCCCTGTGGAATAACCAAGTGCTTATCAAGTGAAACCTCAGATGTATTAATGAGCAAGGCCAGTGCCAAACTGTTCAAATTCAGGGTCTTTGATTAACTGTGCTGGAGAACACAGCTTGGACCAGAGGTCAGAGTGAGTGTTTTTGCAGATAACTCCTAACTTGGACCTATCTGAAATGAAGCTGGATTTTCATTTCTAGCAAGTTCCCAGCCAGCCAAGCATTTCCTGCTGCCTACTGACCCATTATTTGTGGGGGAATAGAGTTATGTTGCCTGCTTATCTATCCTTATCCTTGGTAAGTAAGGGGCCAGAAGATGTCAAATCTTCCCCAGCCTCCACAGAAAAAGTAGTCTCTGACCTTCCCGTAAGAATAAGTGAGGAGGTGCCAAGGGGGCCAGAAGAACCCCAGCTCCACTCTCTTCTGGGGAGTGGGATACAAGTGCACTCATGGAAACATGCAAGGAGGTGAAGTGGGTCTCCTGCAACATAGCACACGGAAAATTACAGATCTTCCAAAAAATAATGATATGAATTTTTGTTTACAACAGCCCTAAACAAAAATTTCGTAGGGTTGAATAGCGGCCCCCTACCCTAAATAGGACCATATCCTAATATCTGCTCCCAGTAAATGTTCTCTTATTTAGAAAAAAAGAAAAGTCTTTCCAGATGTAGTTAAGTTAAAGATCCCGAGATGAAATTATCCTAAATTAGCCAGATGGTCCTAAATCTAATGACAAGTGTCATGAAAGACAGAAGATACAGAGGAGAAGGCCATGTGAGGTTGGAGGCAGAGATTGTAGGGATGTTACCTCACGCTAAGGAGCACCTGGAGTCTCAGAGCTGGAAGAGGTGAGAAAGGATTCTTCCCTAGAGCCTTCAAAGGGAGCACAGCCCTGCTGACACCTTGATTTCAGACTTCTGGCCTCCAAAACTGTGACAGAATAAATTCCTTTGTTTTAAGCCAGTCACTTTGTGGCTATTTGTTATAGCAGCTCTAGCAAATGAGTACATTTACTCTCAGAATGAAATAAGGAAGTGGTATTCTAGTCCAAGGCAGAAAATCTAGATAAGCCTGGGTGCCTTTACTCTAAACTCAGCCGTTTCCTATCACTATTTAGAGCAGAAGTTGTTTTTCTCCCCATTCATGACCCATTTGTAATTCTTTTCCACATAGAGCATTTCACCTGAGCTTTTTCTTGGCTTCTGCCTGCTGATGGCTTGCTCTAGCTTGTGCCAGGAAGCAGGAAGCCCTCTTATAAACGGTGCTTACCTCCGCTCTCTTCTGCTTACTAGCTCTTCTGTGGGATCTGACTTTTTTTTTTTTTCCTGCGTCATTGTTTTGGTTGCCCATTAGTCTAACTCTCAGCTTCAGCTCTTCATACATCTTGGTTAAAGCAAAGTGAAAAGACGGTAACAAAGGCTCTCTTCTTCTGCTGGTAGCCTGAGTCCTCCAAGACAGGCTTCTTCTATTTAGGAGGAAATTACCTGGGAAACTTTTATATACCAACTAATTCAATTCTCAGTTCACCCACATTGGCCCGTCTGTCATTGTACCAAATAACTTTACTAAGAGCAAGGTTCTTCAGAATCTTTTCCTTCTTTGGTCTTTTGTTACCAGTTGGTGCTTTCAAAAAGGAGTCAATAAATGCTGGAGAGGGTGTGGAGAAAAGGGAACCTTCCTGCACTGTTGGTGGGAATGTAAGTTTGTATAGTCACTGTGGAAAACAGTTTGGAGGTTCCTTAAAAAACTAAAAATGGAGCTACCATATGACCCAGCAATCCCACTACTGGGCATATACCTGGAGAAAACCATGATCCAAAAAGAAACAAGTAGCATAATGTTCATTGCAGCACTATTTACAATAGCCAGGACATGGAAGCAACCTAAATGCCCATCAACAGATGAATGGAGAAAGAAGATGTGGCACATATATACAATGGAATATTACTCAGCCATAAAAAAGAATGAAACTGAGTTATTTGCAATGAGGTGGATAGACCTAGAGTCTGTCATACAGAGCAAAGCAAGCCAGAAAGAGAAAAACAAATACTGTATGCTAACTCATATATATGGAATCTAAAACAATGGTACTGATGAACCCAGTGACAGGGCAAGAATAAAGATGCAGATGTAGAGAACAGACTTGAGGACACAGGGTGGGGGGGCAGTGGCTAAAGGGGAAGCTGGGACAAAGTGAGAGAGTAGCATAGACATATATACACTACCAAATGTAAAATAGATAGCTAGTGGGAATTTCCTGCATAACACAGGGAGATAAACTTGATGATGGGTGATGACTTAGAGGGCCAGGATAGGGAGGGTGGGAGGGAGTCAGTCACGGGAGGGAGGGGATATGGGAATATATGTATAAATACAGCTGATTCACTTTGGTGTACCTCAAAAAACTGGCACAACAATATAAAATAATTATATTCTAATAAAGAGCTTTAAAAAAAAAGGAATCAAATCCTTCAGTTTCTTGGTGGGAAGTATATTGAACAACAAATTGAACAAAACAGAACAGTTTGGGAACAGTTTGTTCAATATTTAGCTTATCAAAATTATACCAGGCCACTGGTGATCCTAACAGTACTGGGGGAGATAACAGGCAGAGAGAATCCTTTAGGGTAGCTCTTCCCAGCCAGCGAGGATTCCTTCAATGAGGATTCTCAGAGTGGCTGGCAGCACCAGCTTTGTTAATGTGTCCCTGATATAGTTACATAGTGCTTACTTTAGTCCTCTGCTGGTGCTGTCTTGGAATTCTTAATAATTTCTGAATAAGGGGCCCCACATTTTTCTTTTGCAGTAGGCCCTGTAAATTACGTAGCTTGTCCTGGTGGAGAGTACTGGCCTGGGGTAGTTGAAGTCCTTCTGACGGCAAGCTACCTCCTCCATTGCCCAGCACACTGTGGGTACACGTGTGTTTTCCTTTTTTTTTTTTTTAAAAAAACTCTATTGGAATATATTTTCTTTACACTCTTGTACCTGTCTCTGAGGTACACCAAAGTGAATCAGCTGCATCTACACACATATCCCCATATCCCCTCCCTCCCGTGACTGCCCCCCACCCTCCCCATCCTGGCCCTCCAAGGCATCACCCATGAAGTTGATCTCCTTTTGTTATATAGCAACTTCCCACTAGCTATCTATTTTACAGCTGGTAGTGTAAATATGTCTATGCTACTCTCTCACCTTGTCCCAACTTCCCCTTTGCCCCTCACCCCAGCCCCGTGTCTTCAAGTCCATTCTCTACTTCTGTATCTCCACTCTTGCCTGTCACTGGGTTCATCGGTACCATTTCTTCAGATTCCATATATATGTGTTAGCATACAGTATTTGTTTTTCTCTTTCTGGCTTACTTTGCTCTGTATGACAGACTCTAGGTGTATCCACCTCATGACATATAGTTCAACTTCATTCCTTTTTACGGCTGAGTAATATTCCATTGTATATATGTGCCACATCTTCTTTCTCCATTCATCTGTTGATGGGCATCTAGGTTGTCTCCATGTCCTGGCTATTGTAAATAGTGCTGCAATGAACATTATGCTACTTGTTTCTTTTTGGATTATGGTTTTCTCTGGATATATGCCCAGTAGTGGGATTACTGGGTCATATGGTAGCTCCATTTTTAGTTTTTTAAGGAACCTCCAAACTGTTTTCCATAGTGGCTGGACCAGCTTACATTCCCACCAACAGTGCAGGAGAGTTCCCTTTTTTCCACACCCTCTCCAACATTTATTGTCTCTAGATTTTTTGATGATGGCCATTCTGACCGGTGTGAGGTGATACCTCATTGTGGCTTTGACATGCATTTCTCTAATAATTTGTGATGCTGAGCATCTTTTCATGTGTTTGTTAGCCTTCTGTATGTCTTCTTTGGAGAAATGTCTATTTAGGTCTTCCGCCCATTTGTGGATTGGGTTATTTGCTTTTTTGGTATTAAGCTGCGTGAGCTGCTTGTATATTTTGAAGATTAATCCTTTGTCCATTGCTTCGTTGGCAAGTATTTTCTCCCATACTGAGGGTTGCCTTCTTGTCTTGTTTATGGTTTCTTTCGCTGTGCTAAAGCTTTTAAGTTTCATGAGGTCCCATTTGTTTATTCTTGATTTTATTTCCGTTATTCTAGGAGGTGGGTCAAAAAGGATCTTGCTTTGATGCATGTCATAGAGTGTTCTGCCTATGTTTTCCTCTAGGAGTTTTATAGTGTCTGGCCTTCCATGTAGGTCTTTAATCCATTTTGAGTTTATTTTTGTGTATGGTGTTTGGAAGTGTTCTAATTTCATTCTTTTACATGTAGTTGTCCAGTTTTCCCAGCACCACTTATTGAAGAGGCTATCTTTGTTCCATTGTATATTCTTGCCTCCTTTGTCAAAGATAAGGTGCCCATATGTGCTTGTGTTTACCTCTGGGTTCTCTAGTCTGTTCCATTGATCTTTCTTTCTGTTTTTGTGCCAGTACCATACTGTCTTGATCACTGTGGCCTTATAGTTTGAAGTCAGGAAGCCTAATTCCACCAACTCCATCTTCCCTTCTCAAGATTGCTTTGGCTATTTGGGGTCTTTTGCGTTTCCATACAAATTGTAAGATTTCTTGTTCTAGTACTGTGAAATATGCCATTGGTAATTTGATAGGGATTGCGTTGAATCTGTAAATTGCTTTGGGTAAGATAGTCATTTTCACAATATTGATTCTTCCAATCCAAGAGCATGGTATGTCCCTCCATCTGTTTGTATCGTCTTTGATTTCTTTCATCAGTGTCTTATAGTTTTCTGCATACAGGTCTTTTGCCTCCTTAGGTAGATTTATTCCTAGGTATTTTATTCTTTTTGTTGCAATGGTAAATGGAAGAGTTTCCTTAATTTCTCTTTCTGTTCTTTCATTGTTAGTGTATAGGAATGCAAGAGATTTCTGTGCATTAATTTTGTATCCTGTTACTTTACTAAATTCATCGATGAGTGCTGGAAGGTTTCTGGTAGATTTTTTAGGGTTTTCTATGTATAATATCATGTCATCTGCGAAGAGTGACAATTTTACTTCTTTTCCAATTTGGATTCCTTTTATTTCATTTTCTTCCCTGATTGCTGTGGCTAACACTTCCAAAACTATGTTGCATAATAATGGTGTGAGTGGACACCCCTGTCTTGTTCCTGACCTTAGAGGGAATGCTTTCAGTTTTTCACCATTTAGAACGATGTTGGCTTTTGGTTTGTCATATATGGCTTTTATTATGTTGAGGTAATTTCCTTCTATGCCCATTTTCTGAAGAGTTTTTATCATAAATGGACGTTGAACTTCGTCAAAAGCTTTTTCTGAATCTATTGAGATTATTGTATGGTTTTTATCCTTCAATTTGTTAATATGGTGTATCACATTGATTGATTTGCATATATTGAAGAATCCTTGCATTCCAGGGATAAACCCCACTTGATCATGGTGTATGATCTTTTTAATGTGCTGTTGGATTCAGTTAGCTACTATTTTGTTGAGGATTTTTGCATCTAGATTCATCAGTGATATTGGCCTGTAATTTTCTTTTTCTGTGATGTCTTTGCCTGGTTTTGGTATCAGGGTGATGGTGGCCTTGTAGAATGAGTCTGGGAGTGTTCCTCCTTCTGCTATAATTTGGAAGAGTTTGAGAAGGATAGGTGTTAGCTCTTCTCTAAATGTTTGATAGAATTTGCCTGTGAAGCCATCTGGCCCTGGGCTTTTGTTTGTTGGGAGATTTTTAATCACTGCCTCAATTTCCGTACTTGTGATTGGTCTGTTCATGGTTTCTATTTCTTCCTGGTTCAGTTTTGGAAGATTGTAGTTTTCTAAGAATTTATCCATTTCTTCCAGGTTATGCAATTTATTGGCATACAGTTGCTTGTAGTAATCTCTCATAATCTTTTGTATTTCTGCAGTGTCTGTTGTTACTTCTCCTTTTTCATTTCTAATTCTGTTGATTTGCATCTTCTCCCTTTTTTTCCTGATAAGTTTGGCTAATGGTTTGTCAATGTTGTTTATCTTCTCAAAGAACCAGCTTTTAGTTTTATTGATCTTTGCTATTGTTTCCTTCATTTCTTTTTCATTTATTTCTGATCTGATCTTTATGATTTCTTTCCTTCTGCTCACCTTGGGGTTTTTTTGTTCTTCTTTCTCTAGTTGTTTTAGGTGTAAGGTTAGGTTGTTTATTTGATATTTTTCTTGTTTCTTGAGGTAGGACTGTATTGCTATAAACTTCCCTCTTAGGACTGCTTTTGCTGCATCCCATAAGTTTTGGGTCATTGTGTTTTCATTGTCATTTGTTTCTCGGTATTTTTTGATTTCCTCTTTGATTTCTTTAGTGATTTCTTGGTTGTTTAATAGTGTATTGTTTAGTCTCCATGTGGTTGTATTTTTTACTGATTTTTTCCTGTAATTGATATCTAGTCTCGTGGCATTGTGGTCAGAGAAAATGCTTGATATGATTTCAATTTTTTTGAATTTACCAAGGCTGGATTTGTTACCCAAGATGGGATCTATCCTGGAGAATGTTCCGTGTGCACTTGAGAAGAAAGTGTATTCTATAGTTTTTGGATGGAATGTCCTATAAATATCAATTAAGTCGAGATGGTCTAATGTGTCATTTAAAGCTTGTGTGTCCTTATTTATTTTCTGTTTGGATGATCTGTCCATTGTTGTAAGTGGGGTGTTAAAGTCTCCTACTATTATTGTGTTACTGTCGATGTCTCCTTTTATGGCTGTTAGCCTTTGCCTTATGTATTGAGGTGCTCCTATGTTGGGTGCATAGATATTTACAATTGTTATATCTTCTTCTTGGATGGATCCCTTGATCATTATGTAGTGCCCTTCCTTGTCTCTTGTAATAGTCTTTATTTTAAAGTCTAATTTGTCTGATATGAGTATTGCTACTCCAGCTTTCTTTTGGCTTCCATTTGCATGGAATATCTTTTTCCATCCCTTTACTTTCAGTCTATATGTATCCCTTGGTCTGAAGTGGGTTTCTTGTAGGCAGCATATAGAAGGGTCTTGTTTTTGTATGCATTCAACCAGTCTGTGTCTTTTGGTTGGAGCATTTAACCCATTTACATTTAAGGTGATTATTGACATGTATGTTCCTATTACCATTTTCTTAATTGTTTGGGGTTTGTTTTTGTAGGTCTTTTCCTTCTCTTGTGTTTCCTGCTTAGAAAAGTTCCTTTAGCAATTGTTGTAAGGCTGGTTTGGTGGTGCTGAATTCTCTTACCTTTTGCTTGTCTGGAAAGCTTTTGATTTCTCCATCGAATCTGAATGAGATTCTTGCTAGGTAGAGTATTCTTGGCTGTAGGTTTTTCTCTCTCAGGACTTTCAATATATCCTGCCACTCCCTTCTGGCCTGCAGAGTTTCTGTAGAAAGATCAGCTGTTATCCTTATGGCTTTTCCCTTATATGTTATTTGCTGCTTTCCTCTTGCTGCTTTGAATATTTTGTCTTTGTGTTTCATTTTTGTTAGTTTGATTAATATGTGTCTTGGTGTATTTTTCCTTGGGTTTATTCTGTATGGGACTCTCTGTGCGTCTTGGACTTCATTAATTATTTCCTTTCCCATGCTGGGGACGTTTTGCACTATAACCTCTTCAAATATTTTCTCAGACCCTTTCTTTTTTTCTTCTTCTTCTGGGATGCCTATGATTCGAATGTTGGTGCACTTAATGTTATCACAAAGGTCTCTGAGACTGTCTTCCATTCTTTTTATTCTTTTTTCTTTTTCATGTTCTGTGGCAGTTATTTCCCCCATTCTATCTTCCAACTCACTTATTCGTTCTTCTGCCTCAGTTATTCTGCTGTTTATACCATCTATAGTATTTTTAATTTCGGTTATTTTGTTATCTAGTACTGTTTGTTTGCTCTTTAGTTCTTCTGATTCCTTTTTAACTGTTTCTTGTAGATTTTGGATCATCTTTACTCTCGTAACTCTGAATTATTTTTCAGGCAGTTTTCCTATTTCCTCTTCATTTATTTGGTCTTGTGTATTTTTACCTTGTTCCTTCATCTGTGGCATATTTTTTTGTCATCTCTTTTCCCCCCCACTTTGGATGGGCAGAATTGTGTTCCTGCTGGGTCTTGGTGTTAAGTTGAGAACCTCTGGGAGACCTCATGGTAAAGGATATTTCCTGGGAACTGGGTTTCCCTGTTAGTCCATTGTTTTGGCCTCAGAGCTCCCACCTCAGGAATGTAGGCCTGACACTGGGCTTGTGTATCAAGATCCCACAAGCTGTGTGGAGCAGGGAAAGTGAAAAAAAAATGAAAAAGAAAAAAAGGTAGGAGAACAGGAGAACAATAGCAAGCTAAAAAATACAATAGTAGGAAACTAACAGATGTGTTAGAAAAAATTTAAAGAAAAATGATGGAGCAACAACTGGATCATAAAACAACTGCAATATCCTAAGTGAGGGGGTGGGAAGAAAAAAAAAAGAAAGGAAGAAAAAGGAAAAATAAAAAAAAAAAGAAAAAAAGAAAAAAGCCAGAAAAGGCCTTGGCTGTGGGGACAGGGCTTACAAAAGGGTGGTGGGGGGGGGGGGCAGGAGTTAGACAGTGGGTAGAGCCTACCCTTAGAGAAGGCCCTGGGGGTGGTGGGGAATAGGGCTTAGGTCCAATGAGGTAGAAGGGCCCAGAAATGCCTCTGGTCCTGGAAGCAAAGGACCAGGTCAAGGTACCCAGCAGGCTCCCTGGGCCCAAGTTGGTGGGAGAGATGCAAGCACCTCCCCTAGTCCTCCACTCTCGGAGGATCCCTCCCCCTTGGGTTCTCTTCTTTCTCACCCCTTCTCTCCTATTCCCCTAGAACCCTTACAGCTGCAGGGGGCACTGAAAGGCAGGAGACCAGACTCTGATGCCCAACAGGCTTCCCAGGGCCAACTGGGCTAGGGTAACACCTGCTGCACTTCCCCAGATCTCCCAGTCTGGTAGGGTCCCTATCTGCCTCTCTTCCTCTCCCCTGCCCCCCACTCTCCTAGGTTCTAAGCAGCTGGAGGGGACTCAGAGAATGAAGGACCAGGTCCAGGAGCCCAGTTGGCCTCCCTGGCCAAGAGAGCAGGCGAAACGCCCTCCAGCCTCCCCCGCCCCTAATCTCTAAGCTCCCGCCCCCTCCTGCCTGCCTCTCCACCTCCTCGCCTCTCCTCCCTCCTTCCCACACCCCCAGGACCCAGGCAGCCCGGAGTGGGCCTTGGAGGGTGGAGGACCCGGCTGGGGAGCCCAGCAGGCCCCCAAGCCGGGGAGCTCAGCAGGCCTCCTGGCCTCCTGGGTGGAAGAAACCCAATCGCGGTTTCCCCGATCTCCCCAGCCCCCAGCAGTCCCTCCAGGCAGGACCCTCTCCCCTTCCCCAGCCACCCCCCCCAGGGCACTGATCCAGTCAGGCTTCCCCTTTCCCACCCCCCGGACTTCTCCCAGGTCCTACCCGGTTGCTGAGGGGTTCCTGAGGTCTGCCTGGGCCTCAGGTCCCCCGCTGGCCTCCAGTAACTGTTCTATTTGTGGAGCGACACCATCTCTGCGTCTTCCCACGCCGCCATCTTGACTCCGCCCCTGTTTTCCTTTTTGCCATATGCTGTGGCCTGAAAGACATCAGAAAGCAGCGCTCCAAGATAAAGCAAGTAGGCTTGAAAAGTAGTTCTCAAAAGGAATGATTTTTGTACACCTTCCACCATTGGAAATACTTGGCAATGTCTGGAGACATTTTCGGTTGTCACAACTGGGGAATGCTATTAGCATCTGGTGGGTTGAGGCCAGAGATGTTGCTAAACATTTTATAGTGCTCAGGAAAACCTGCACCACAAAGAACTACCTGGCCCCAAATCTCAACAGTACCAAGGCTGGAAAACCCTGTGTTAAAGCCCAGGCACTCAAAGGTTATCTTCTCACCAGCAGCCTGAGAAACACCCAGACGCCTGTTGGAAATTCAGAATCTCAGGCTACACCCAGACCTACTTGAGTCATAATCATTCTTTTAACCAGATCCCCAGGCGACTCATACACACATAAAAGTCTGAGATGCAATGGGCCAGAGCAAAACTTATCTGGTTAGGCCTAAGTGTCTGCAGGTTTTCTGATTGGAGCACTTTCCTGGGAGCTGAAGGTCACGAATTTGGACCAAACAGGGAGAGTAAGGCCTGAGGGAGGAACACCTGACAACCCACCCAGTACAGAGCAATAAGTTCAGAAGGCAAAGCAGGACAGGAAATAGGGAAGAGTCCTCAGCAGGAGCTGCCAGGGGCTCCTCAGATCATGAAGATGTAAGGAGGGCTTGAATTCCCCTTGCATGTAGCCTGTTGCGTGAGGTGGGTAGGAGGCTTCTAAAAGAACCACAACTGTGAACACGCACATTTGTGAACATCAGAGACCACTCTGTCTAGTGGTGTGTCTACTAGGCTTGAGATGTGGACACTACTAGTGTCTGCCTGTATTATTTTGCTAGGATCCATAACAAAGTACCGCAGTCTGCGTGGCTTAAACAACAGAAATTTATTTTCTCACAGCTCTATAGGCTGGAAGTCCAAGATCAAGGGGTCATCAGGGTTGGTTTCTTCTGAGATTTCTCCCCTGGGCTTGCAGATGGCTGTCTTCTCCTAGTGTCTTCATGTGGTGTTCCTCTGTGTTTGTCCGTGTCCCAGTCTCCTTTTCTTACAAGGACACAGGTCATATTGGATTAGGGACCACTCATATAACCTCATTTCAGTTTAACGACCTCTTTGAAGACCTATCTCCAAATACAGTCATGTTCTGAGATACTGGCAGTTAGGACCTCAACATATGAATTTGGGGAGGGGACACAGTTCAACCCACTGTCCTCTCCTCCCAGGTACTCCTCAACATCAAAGTCTCCCATTCATCTCCACTGGGATCTCTTAGCCACTACCTTGGGGCCTTTTCCCCTATGACCCTCCCCACTGAGATTTGAAGTTCACTAGCTCCTGGCAAGTCCAGTGCCCTGCTGAATATGAAAACATACGGGCTCTAAGGTCTTGAAATACAAAGTGAGTTATGAACCAAGATTCTGTGCTTCTCTCCAGAAGGCATTTGGCATTTCCTTCCTTTTGTGGGTACACCACACCATATCCAGGGCCCTAAGGTTAACTAGGGCAATTATTAGTAAATGGTTAGAGCATGATTGCCTCAAGGTTCTGATAGATAGGTCAAAGGAATATGAATGCAAATGCATTTTTTAAAGCACACTGCAGCTATTGTTGGATATAATGGAAAGTCATTAAGCATATTAGCTGCTGATTTTATAATTAAGTGCTAACATTTTCTGGATGCTAACCTAAGTAACAGGAGATATTGGCCATTTGCAAAACATGTTTAAACAAAAAAGATTCAGAGACAAGAAGTGCCTCTCATCTTAATTATTTTTTTTTGCATCATAAAAACCTTATGAACAATGCTTTTGCAAAGCATAATGGATGTGGAGCAGCTGTAGAAAACATCTCACTTCCTTTGTTTGGAAACAACGTTTTACATTTGGAAAGAAAAATTCTGTCCAGCTGATTTTATTCCAAGAAGACCGCGATTCTCTGCTGTCTGAGGAATATCTATCCACGTCCATCAAACACTGGTAAAACTTTAGAGGGAATGGTTTGAAATTGTGCTTGTTTTCTGTCTATGCTGCTTCTTCAAGGTCTCCAAATGCTGCTGAGTCTGGAGGGGAAGGTGGACTGCTGAGCATCACGTCCTAACCTTGATGGCCAAGGAGCAGACTTTCATGCTTTCATGAGTGGAGGGAGAACTTCTTGTTCTCTTCTCCTTTTTGGAGCCATTCACAAGCTATCAGCATCAGCCTAGACTTGTTTTTCCAAATGGATAAAATAAAATCACTGATCACATCACCTCAGGAGCAGAACTACCCCAGCGCGTCAGCTGATCGTGCTTAGGCCGGCAGCCCATCTTGCCTTTCCAAGTTCTTAGATGTGAATCTATGGCCAGTGAACTCTGTGTCCAGCGTGCCCAGCCATGGGGCAACATAACCATGGGTCCTCTGAGTCACAGCATTCCCTACCTCTCTGAGTTGACCCCCTTCAGAGGACAAGACATCTGTCTATTCTGTATCAGTTAGTAGCTGCCATGTACAAACCACCCCCAAATTTAGTGGTTTAAACCATAACCATATGCTGCTTCTCACGAGTAACTGGTGACTGGGTGGTTCTGCTGATCTGGGTTAGGTGTAGTTGATCTGAATGAGCTTGCTAATACATCTGTGGTCAGTTAGCAAGTCTACTTGAGGCTAGTTAGTCTAGGATGAGCTTTGTTGGGATAAGTTAGTTTTTCCTGAGTGTCTCTCCTCATCTGGGTGAGCCTGGGCGTGTTCTTATGGTGGTGGCATGGGTCCAACAGAGGAAACAGAATTACTGAAGTACCTTATCAGGCTTCTGGCCCCATTAGCTGAAGCAAGTCACTGTCCACTGACCATATTCAGTTACCTAGTTTAACTGAGATCCCAACTGGCCTAAGTCAGACTAACTAACATTGCTCTGCTCAGCTTCCCTCCCTTTCCTGGAGGGATCAGATCTTATCCTTTGTGACCCCCATCCCTGATTGGGGTACTGACATGAATAGGGTCACAAGACTATGGGCACCTAAGGGGAACAGGCCAAAACTGCATTGTGAAACATGGTGGATTATGGTGAGGACTCAAGCAATGCATGATACAGTGGGAAAAGACAAATCCTGTATTCCCAAGATACAACTGAGTTAAATTCAGTTTTATCATTGCCCGAAATCTTCCACCAGAAAGGCCCTTGCTGCTCACTCAGTCACACCTGAGTTCTTTGGCCTGCCTTACTTGGTGCTGACAGACAGCCCTGGGTGAACTGGAGAAACCTGAATTGTCAACCAACTAGTATCTGAGCAGTAGATGTGGCTCAGGATAAGGAGCCTTTTGGTTACCTTCCTCGAGGTAAGGGAGCTTTCAGACTTCTTGGTCCACAAATTCAATTTACTCCATTTACCCAGGGGGTATTATATCTGGGAAGGCTTGGTAAGTGTTTTGTTTACTTGCTAAATGTGTATTTATCCCCCCAAATTTTGCAAGTTCCCTTCTCTATTAAGTCTTCCTTGAACAGGTATAATCAGCCAACCCTCTGTGTGTGGCCTATTGCACTTATACAATAGAATTTTTATTCTTCTTTCATTCATCTGTTCACCAAAAATGTATTGAATGATTCCTATGTGCCAGACACTAAGTAAAAACCTTGGAACAAAAGCAAGATCCCTGCTCTCATGGAGCTTACAATTGGAAGGGAGGGTCCATAATGAATAAATAACCAAATAAGTATATCTACTATGTCAGATGCAAACAAAAAAATCAGATTAGGTAAGGGACAGAAAATGACGGGGTGTGTGTGTAGGGGTGGGGGGGGGGGTCTGTGTTAGACAGTTGGTCAGGAAACCCTTTCTAAAAGTTGCATTTGGGCAGAGGTCTGAACCCCAGGAGGGAGTGGGCTACATGGGCATTTAGGGGAGAGCTTCCTAGGGAGAAGAAGGTTCAGCACATGGAGCAAGCTTGGATCTTTTAAAGAACAGCAAGGAAGCGAGTGGGGTTTGATTGAACAGGGAGAGAATGGTAGGACATGAAATCAGAGAGATAGCAGGGTTCCTGATTGTGTGAGTTCTTGTAGGCCAGGTGAACAACTTTTAATTTTGTTTTAAGTGGGATCGTAACTATGGTAGGTAGAATAGTGGCTTCCAAAGATGACCATGTCCTAATCCTTGGAACCTGTAACTATGTTATATTTACATGGCAAAAGAGACTTTGCAGATGTGATTAATTAAGCCAAGAATCTTGAGATGGGGAGATTGTCCTGGGTTATAAGGGTGGGTGCAGTGGAATTACTAGGGTCCTTTTAAATGGGAGGCAGGAGGGTCAGATACAGAGAAGGAGATAGGATGACAGTAGCAGAGGCTGAGGTCATGCTGGGCCATGAGCCAAGGAATGGAGGCAGCCTCTACAAGTCAGAAAAGGCAAGGAACAGATCCCCTCCTGAAGCCTCTAGAAAGGAACAAAATCTGCTGACACCTTGATTTTAGCCCATTTCAAACTTCTAATCTCCAGAACTGTAAGGTAATCAGTTTGTGTTGCGTTAAGTCACTAAGTTTGTGGTAATATTTTACAACAGGAAGTCAGTGGAGCATTTTGAAGAGAATTGTGATATGGACTTCCTTACATTTAAGAAAAAAGACACTGACTGATTATGTGGAAGATGGAATGAGGAAGGCCAAGTAGAAGCGTTTGCAGGAGTCTAGGGGAGAGATTATGCTGCTTGGACTAAGGTGATGATGGTGGAGGGAAGTGATGGAATTTTCATATGTTTTGAAAACAGACTCTAGGGCTCAGTATATAAGAAATTGGTTGAAGGGGCTGAGGGAGACAGAGGAGCATGGATGACTCCCAGATTCTCAACTTAAGCCCCTGAAAAGATGAAAATGTTATTTATTGAGTATGGTCAGAGGAAAATCAGTTTCGGTGTCTATATGTGGAGAGAGAGAGTGGATCGAGAATTCCATTTGGATAGATTATGTTTAAAATGTCTGTAAGCGATCAAAGTGGAGGTGTCAAATAGCCAATTGTTTTTTTTAATGAATTTGGAACTCGGGAGTATTCTGGGCTAGAGGTCTAAATGGAAGAGTTGTCAATGTAAAGATGATGCCTAAAGCCATGGGGACAGATGAAATCGAGGTGTAGATTGAGAAGAGCACAGCCTGGGGAAGGGAGGTGGCAGAGTTCCATGTAGGACTTCCTAATGTTAGCAGTGCTCCCTCTTGTCTGGAACTTAGGCTGGAATAGAACTCTGCTGGAACATCAGGGTGGGAAATACACAACTAAGGAGGTTTCTTAGTTACCCAAACGTGATATTCCCTAGCACTTATTCATAATGGAAAGATATGATGCTTTCTTAAATAGATAAATAAAACCACATCTTTAAGCAAAGGCAGCCATTACAGCATGTGTACTACGATACCCTTTGGCTGAGTATACCCCTGAAAGTGCTTTAGTATGGGTTCATCAGATAAATAATGATTGTAAGAAAAGGGTAAATACTTGGGGGAAGCAGACAGAAGTGTACTATGTGGTGGGCAACATGGCTTCCCAGATTGATTCATTTGCTCTCGTTGACTATTTCCACGCTATAAATCTCAGTTGAAGAGTCTCGCTGTATCTAAAATGAGGGCCCAGAAACCCCAAACAAGAATACAATAGCTCACCAGGGAAGGCATTAACCAACCTAAATGCTGCTTTCCTTCCCTGAAGAAATCTCCTCCATCTGTGCCAGAGTCGTTATCTCTGCCTTTCTTGGAAAAGAGGATATTTGCACTATCAAAAACAGGATTTGTGTGTCCAGCCTGACTTCAAAGATATTAAATGATAAACTTTCCAAATAAAGAACAGAATGAACTCAAAGCTCCCACTCCACTTGCTGGGTAAATGAAGATACAGCCTCAAGCAAAACTCTCTGTGGGAAGGAAAGCAGGTTTCTTGGTATCCTACCCATAGACAGGCTCTGACAAGGGTTCTGTTTCAAAGACCTTGTCCTATATTAGGGCCTCTAAGTAACCTATGATAATTGCTTGGTTGTTTTCTATGTAAGTTATCTCTTATGCTGCTATATTCTTGTTCTACGGAGAGTGTATCAATTAGATATTGCCACCATAATGCTGTGTAACAAACCATCCCCAAACACAGTGGCATATAACCATAAGTATTTATTTACGCCCATATATCCATGTGGCAGCTGAGATTGGCTCAGGTGGCTCTGCTCTTGGGCCCGTGATAAAGGGTAGCAGTTATCTAGGGGGAGATCTTATATGGTAGAAGTTGGAAGCTTTCAGAGGGGTGAGCAGAATGACATAATGTCTCTTAAGGCCTAGGTTCAGAAGTGATATTCACATTTCACTGGCTAGAGCAAGTCACATGACCAAATCCAATATCAGTAGGGCAGGGAAGTGTGCTCCTCCCATGAAGTTTGGGGAAAGGGAGTAAATATTTACCAAATGATAAGCTAATCTATATAGGGAGGAATACTAATATTTTTGTTTTTTAGATGGGAAAACTGAAATACTGTGAGATCAATGCCATGTCTGTGAAATAGTTCTCAGTTGAAACTTAGAGAAATCATTTTGTATTGATTACCAAAATGGTTATTAACTAGGCTATTTTTGCATCTTCATGTACTTAGTCACCAGATATAGTTATTTTCTAGAAGGGACCGGAGTGACGCTCCTACTATTCATGGAATGCCTGGATGGCACCGACTACACAGTGCCCTGGTCAGGTAGTTCAGAGTTGATCAGAATGACCCTCAGATAATTTGGATGATGGTGTTGGAGGACGGAGGGAACAAAAAGTGCCCACCAAACTGAGAAGGTGTTCTGAGACTGAAAAATAAGGAAAGCAGCTCCATGTAATCAATGGATCCGTTTATTATAGGGTAACTTACTCACAGGGTAGTGTCTGAATCAGGCAAACAGTGATCTGGAAGCACTTGTAGCTGCACTCTGCACCGCCGAGGGGCCATTGGGACAGTTTTATGGTTAACGTAGGGCATGGGGGTAGGTGTTTGGAAACAGGATGTGCATTCCTAAGTTAAGATTTATGAATGGGTAACTAGTCTTATGGGCACCAGGAATATGTCAGGGAAGGTTTTCATCATTGTTTGGGGACTAATGGGGGCTACCTGGTCCTAATGATTATTAAACCATGTGTATTAACTACAAAGCCCTTGACAACAGAGAAGTGATTCACTGCACAGTACAGTTCTGGGTGGGGTTAGCAAAAGGACAGGAGTAACTTTAAAGGCCCAAGATAGCATCAGTTATACTAACAGTCATACAAATGGCTTATGATTGGATTCCATGGCATAGTTTTGAATATTTTCTCTTTCCAGAATCAGTGAGCTGTTAGTTAAAATCCTCGTTCCCAGGAGATCAAACCATGAACATATTATGGCTTGAAGTTATGACAATTTGGCAAATGTAATCAATCATTCAAGCATGGATTGGTATTTTTCCAGCTGTCAAGATAGCTAAGAGTCCAGTAGGGGAGTAGTTTTAAAGCTAGTATGGTTTGGTCAGCTTGCCCAAAATAATGGGACCATGTGTCACCTCATAGCCTCACAGTGAAGACTAAGAATCTTTGTGCCTACAAGAGTTTCTCAAAACCTAGTCTTAGACACCAGATCCCTCTTTCTAATTTCATCCTTAAAGAAAACCAAGGTCAGCTTCTCTTACCTCTCTTTGATATCATATGTTGGCTGTGCTATTCTTTCAGCAAAGGACATGCCCCACATTATTTTTCCTGCCATGTGCATGCACTTGGAATCTAAAGGCAGGCCTAAAGAGGACGATTTAGTGGTCACATGACTGTGAGGAATTCCAGGGCGCAGGACTTAGCGGTGCCTTCCCATACAGAATTCCCCAAGAGCCCTGAAGACAAGGCTCCAAGAATGAGCCTGGCCTCTTGAGAAGAGGCATTAATTGAAGTTCATTTTTGTTCATTGACTATTTCACCAAAACTCATCTCCTTTTCCTCCTGAGCAGACAGACAGATATTTCCCAGCTTTCCTTGCAGCTCGATGGTGTCATGTGGTTGAGTTCTAGCCAATGGGCTGGATGTGACCCACACCACTCCCAGACCTGCTTGATGCAAACTTCTTTCGTGCACTCCCCCATGCTCTCTCCCTTTTTGCCAGCTGCCTGTCCTCACACAGCACAACTTTGGGGCCACGGTTAAAGAAGGCAGAGATGCCCTCTAACTAGAAACACCTACAGTGGCCTGCTACATGAGCAAAAGATAAACTTCCATTTTGTTAAGCCACTGGTATTTGGGAGTTTATGTGTTAGAGCTTAGTGTTACACTAATTAATATGGTTTATTATTTTTTTAGATTCATCATAAAAGTCCCTCACTTTCCATTGTCTCCAAGGCCTTGCTTGGACACAGTGGACCATCTGAGGACCAAACGTGTCCTTCCAATCTCTAAGGCCTAGCAGGTGTCCCTATCATTGAGCTTCACATTCTGTCCATGATAAGGCTGATGAAAACTAAAATGTATTGAAGCTTTACTATATGCCAAGCGCTCAATGGACTCTATCACATTTTACCCTCCCAAATCTACTCACGTTTATCATGTTCATTTTACTATTGAGAAAATCTAGGCTCAGGGTAGATAAGATTGCACAACTGGAAAAGTGGGGAAGTCAGGAAATGGGGCCCGGGGTAGGGGACTCCAGAGCATGTGTCCATAATAGCTGTGCTGAGTTCCCAGCTAAACAGATTATTAGCTCTGCTGGCAGCCCTTTCTCCGGGCCGCCTCAGACTCCCACTTCTCATGGCCATCCTGGAAACCAGTGGCTGCTTTCCTGATGCTCCTGAGTGACTAAGCTTTCCATGCATGGCCCAGCTCTGGTCCATCCCTGACGCTGCTGAGATCTGAGCAGAAGGACACTCCCTGTGCTCCATGCTGCAACACCATTTATCTCCAAGCCGCCTCTGTTTGGAAACAGGCCTCCCCAAGCCAGCCCTTTCATTAAAAACCTCTGCCTGCCCTTTCGCCCACCCACACTGGGAGGCCGTGACCACAGGAGACTCCCCTATTCGCCCTAATGACGGAGAGACTGATTACCCATTGCTCTGCTTTCCAGATCGCTGAAGCTGGTAGTGGCAGCAAAAACACCATCAAGGCTACTGCGTCAGAGCATGGACTTACCAGAACAATGATGAATGGGCTTAAAGAGGCCTGTGTGTACTCTTGCAGCATAATAAGGTGCTGGCTAGCAGCCTCTCGCCAAAAAGGGCACAGACACTCCCTTGCTGGGATCAG
Source organism: Hippopotamus amphibius kiboko (assembly GCF_030028045.1). Lineage (NCBI taxonomy): Eukaryota > Metazoa > Chordata > Mammalia > Artiodactyla > Hippopotamidae > Hippopotamus > Hippopotamus amphibius. The sequence continues at coordinate 5,968,779 of NC_080201.1, read as the reverse complement.
GGCTCCTTTTTCTCTTTCTGGAGGAGGTCTGAGCTCCTGTTACTGTCAATCAACCTTGGTGTCAGTTTCCAGGAAATAGTCAAAGGCAGCTCAGAGAACTGGGAGGCCCTGGCAAGTGACTTGGGGTGAGAGGGCAGTTAGCATGAGCATGGAGCAGGGCTCCTGACCAGCTGAACCCAGACTCCTCAGCATTTCCAAGGTGGCCATGATCTGAGCCTGGAGCTGATCCGACATTATAATTGAGGCAGTGTGTGAAGTAGTGGTCAGGAGTCCATTGGCCTTGCTTGGAATGTTTGTTCCATTGCTTCCTTCTTGCATGACCATAAACTAATTTCTTAACATCTGCAAGAGTCAGTTTTCTTATGTGCTCAGTGGCGATTTTAGAAATAATACTGCTCCAAAAGAGGAGGACCTATGCAATAGTCAGAGAAAGTGCTTAGTAGAGTCTCAACTTTTATGAAGTCCATCCTGGCTGTCACCTCCTAAGCATAGCTTGTTTGGTCAAAAATAATTTTCAAGAGAACATTAGGACCCTGACAGAAAATTATGGAGAAATCCATTTGTGTTCCTGTGGTCATACTTTGGGGTTGGGCTTCTGAGGGAGAGCCAGGAATAACCCTTTAAGCTGCTCCACACCTACCCCTACCCCTAGTTCTCTCTGCTGGTGAGAGTCTGTCTGTAGCTGAAGGGTGAAGTGAAGCTGATGTGTTTTTCCCAGTGAATAAGCTGTCAGCTGGCCCCATTCAACCTCAGTGGCATGTGTCCATCAGTTTCCCATCTGGAGGTGGCACCTCACTTCTAAGGTGGGAAGAGTATTAGTGTAGAGAGACAGAGGCCATGAGGGGGATGGAGGCTGACCACTAAGGCCATGCAGAGATCACCACCATGGCTTAGATCCTGAGAAGGTGAAGGAGAGCAGGGTCTTCAGTGAAACCAGAGGGACTGACTTTTGCTATGAGGAAAGACTCCTCTTTCACTGCAGGAACACTTATAGAGCCCTGGTCTAGTCGCATGGCAAGTTTGTATTTTAAAAAGTCTAGTACAGTCTTTCTTCATGTTCTCAAACAATTAAGGGGGTTGTCTTGGCTTGGGTTTCCCTAAAAGCAGGCCCTGAGGTTAGGGTTAAGAATGCAAGGATTTTATTTGGGAAATAATCCCAGGAATTCCAGTGGGAGTGGGGTGGGGGTGGGGGGGATAGGGAAGAGACACAGGTGTGGTAGATTGAAAAATGGCCCCCAATCGATTTCCACATCCTAATCCCTGGAACCTGTGGATGTTATGTTAAGGTCATTGCAGATATTGAAGATCTTGAGATGGGCAGATGGCCCTGGATTATCTGGGAGGGCAATCACATGTATCCTTACAAGGAGGCAGGGGGGAATTTGAAGCACATGGAGGAGAAGGCAGTGTGACCACAGAGGCAGAGACTGGAGTGATGGGACTGCAAATCAAGGAGTCCCAGCAGCCACCAGAACCTCTAGAGGGAGCGTGGCCCTGCTGACACCTTGATCTTGGACTTCTGCCCTCCAGAACACTGAAAGAATAAACTTCTTTGTTTTAACTCACCAAGTTAATGATAATTTGTTACAGCAGACCTAGGAAACTCATATAACAAGGAAGGAAGGACATTTTCAGGATGTTAATAAACTGGTTTCCTCTGTGGGCAACTGGGGCCCAATCCCACTGGGGGTTTCTTGGAGCTTTGTGGCCATATCTCCCAGTTGCCTCACCTAGGGGGCAAAGAAATTTATTTATTTTTTCACCAAATCTTTTAGTCAATGCTTGGCAGCTACTCATGGGAGCAACAACTCCCTGGCACTGCCAGCCTGCTCTGTGCTTTCCACACCAGAGAACGCTGTCAGGTATAGAGTAGCTGTTGCAGTTTTCTATGGTAAGAATTTACCAGTACGCTTAGAATAAGCGTTGGAGAACAGAGTCTGCCCTGGAGGTCACAGTGAGCTCTACCCATGTACATAATTCAGGTCAACTGTTTTTTCTCTCCTAGTGTCTAAAACCCTCAAAGAGCCAGCAACCTCTTGCTCTCCTAGCCCAGGATGCCCCCTCTCACCCATAGCATCCCTGTTCTGTCATCTTTGACACCTGAAAGCTCTGATTCAGGCAAGGGGAAAGTTGGTGAATCCCTACAGGTGAATAATTTTTGTCCCGTCATAAGTACGGTAAGAGGCAAAAAGAGAAATAGATTTGGACACAGGATTGTAGAGGTGAATTTCCTCCAAGACCCCTGATTGTGGGAGAGAGACATCATCTAGATGTTCTGGTAGCCTCCCCCCACCCCCACCTTTGCTTCTCTAGCACACGTTTCTCTGGATTCCAGGTGTGTTTGGGCAATGCACTGCAGACATCAGGAATATTAATTACCTATGTACGGTGTTTTGCAAGCTACAACTCAGCTTTGAAACCAGTGTTTTCGTTACTTCTGATGATGAGATGGTGAGGATGCTAGTATAATTATATTGACTGTTTTTAACCATTAACCATTATCAACCAAACCCATTTTACTGCAGAGAAAACTTAAGCTTATGGCTTTGCTACTTAAAGTATGGTCTGTGGACCAGCAGTAGCAGCAACACCTGGGAGACTGTTAGAAATGCAGAATCTCAGGCTCCTCTTTGGATCCGCTGAACTTGCATTTGAGAATTGCTAATTTACACATCCTAACTGAGACCCAGGCCTCTCCTGTGGCTCTGTGAACCTGGGGTCTTCTTTGCAGGCTTGAAGAGAGGCAATGGGGTGAGCAGAAGTAGACACTCAAGAGGACTTTTCTGGGGGATGCCCTGGGTTCTGAGGATCCAGTGATCCAGCAGGCAAGTCTCTGTGACCTTCCCGCCTTTTCTTCCTCCACGTTGGTAGACCAGGCCTTTTTTTTTTTTTTTTTCCAACTGCTGAACCCCATTTGCCTGCCCTCTGCAATTGTTGGCATTGTGGGGGTGGGGAAGGACAAAGCCACTTCTAATTTCTCCTGGGAAGCCAGGAATTTAGCGTAATTTTCTAAGCTGCTTCCTCTGACAACCTCCCCTTGCCCTCTTCCCCTCTGTCCTGAGTCTCTGGGGGTAGGGGGCTGTGCTTTGCTGTGCTCAAATTTGGAAGCCCCTTGCTACCCCTCTCAGCCTCCTGCTCTGTTAGTGCCTGTCAGATTCTGCTCCCTAAACCTTCCCAGGCTCTAAATAATCTCCTGTGTCTTTCCCATAAGCTCTTTTGAATTCGCTCACTCATGTACCATCCACGAGAAGAGCTGTGTTGTTATGCCAAAGCCAGCTTCTCCCATGAGCCTTTGTCACACAAATAAAATAGATGTTTGCCTTTGTTCCTCATGCTCCACTTTTTTACACTCCCAGGCACAGGTTTTTAACAGAGTTTATTAGAAATGGAAAAGAAAGCCTCTAAAGGCAGCAAAGGGCGCCTGTGCATTCTTCTGATTCTAACTGCTGCCCCTTCCCTGGTGCCTGTGTTTTCGATAATGAATGTCACAGGGGGACGGGGAGATGAATGGGGACTGATAAGTGCAAACCATTACTGTGTTCAGCTCTGTGGCGCCTTCGAGGGGCGCCCCCACTGAGCTCAGTGCTGCGACAGCAGAAAGCACTTTCCAGCTGTTCTCCCATGTCCTCCACCCCAACCCCAAAGAGGACTTTCTTATGATGGTGCAGAGGGGTAAAAGCACTGGGCACCCCCATACTCCGGTTACTGGTTCTGGCTCTGCCAGCGACATGCTGGGACTGTGGCTGTGTGACTGAAGCTTTCTGGGCCTCGGTTTCCTTCTGTGTAGTAAACCTGTAAACGTGTCCCTGCTCCATGAGGTTGCACGACTATATATGTTAACATATTCTTCCTTGGATTAAGGAAGAAATGTAGGCTCCTCCATGCACCCCAAAGTGCCTACCACTGGTTACTTTCCCGTGGGACTCCAGAGACCAAGGCTCGCCTGACTTGATGGGATGATAGACAGATGTGCGAGCACTTGGTAAACTGTAAAGTGCTATGCCTGAGCCCCGTTTTCCATTGTCATCATCCTTGAGTCTGCTGGGACAGTAGTGAGCCCAGTGTAGCGTGTTGAGAGGGAAAAAGTGAAGGAAGCTATGAGGGTTGGGTAGGCCTGGTGAAAGGCTATTGATGGGGGAATCTAAGGTGGGATAAAAGCTGGAAAATGTGAGAGGGGCAGACTGAGGGAAGTGATGGGTGGTAAGAAAACAGGTCAGACAATGCATTGGAGATAATGATTGTCTTAGTCCATTCGGGCTGCTGTAACAAACTGCCACAGACCAACAGGTCTATAAACAATAGAAATTAATTTCTCATAGCTCTGGAGGCTGGAAGCCCAAGATCAGGGACCAGCATGGTTAGCTGTGGGCCCTCTTCTGGGTCACAGACTTTGTGTTGTGTCCCCATATGGTAGAAGTGGTGAGGGAGCTCTGTGGGATTTCTTTTAAAACAACACTAATTTCATTTGTGAGGGCTCCGCTCAAAGGCTCCACCTCCTAATACTATTACCTTGGGCATTAAGATTTAACATATGGATGTTGGTGGGGGAAGCACAAACATTCTGACCATAGCAAAGATTGTATTGTCTCGGTGGCATCCAAGCATTAAAAAATGCTTGGCATCTTTATTATGCTTTCAGTTGGGATTTCACCCCTGCTCCCTCATCTCTGAACTTACTTTGGGTTGTCAAAGTCCCTCCTGATATGTTACAAGACTTCAGCTCAAATTCCAGTCATCAGTAAGAATGTCACCTCATTTAAGAAACATACTCTATAGCTATTAATATAGCCCAGAATTACAACGATCATTTTTTTTGGTCTGTTTTTGTCAATTATGTTTTTCTTCAGACTATCTGAACTTCTTGTCCACCAATGCAAGTACCATCTTTTCTCTCATAAGCTAGTGCCAGTGTGGCTCTCACTGATTTTCTATTTTATATTTGAGGAAAGCTTTGCTCTGATAAATAATGACATTTTTAATAATTTAAAATGTTGGCAGCTTCACAACCTAAATGCCCATCAACAGATGAATGGATAAAGAAGATGTGGCACATATATACAATGGAATATTACTCAGCCATAAAAAGGAATGAAATGGAGCTATATGTAATGAGGTGGATAGACCTAGAGTCTGTCATACAGAGTGAGATAAGCCAGAAAGAGAAAAACAAATACTGTATGCTAACTTATATATACGGAATCTAAAAAAAAAATGGTACTGATGAACCCAGTGACAGGGCAAGGATAAGGATGCAGATGCAGAGAATGGACTGGAAGACACGGGGTTGGGGGGGCGGGGGGTGAAGGGGAAGCTGGGACGAAGTGAGAGTAGCATAGACATATTTACACTACCAACTGTAAAATAGATAGCTAGGGGGAAGTTGCTGTATAACACAGGGAGATCAACTCGATGATGGGTGATGCCTTAGAGGGCCAGGACAGGGAGGGTGGGAGGGAGTCGCGGGAGGGAGGGGATATGGGGATATATGTATAAATACAGCTGATTCACTTTGGTGTACCTCATAAGCTGGTACAAGAGTGTAAAGCAATTATATTTCAATAAAGAGCTTAAAAAAACAAACAAAAAACTAAGTATTAGCTTTTATTGAGAATGTAAAAATAAATAAATAAATACAATTTGGCAGCTTCCACAGGCATGATAGGTAAGGGTCCAGCCAGGTAGATAGATCCTTATATGGCTATCCAGTGACTTAAAATGCCATTGGTGAAGTGGTGACCAGAGGCAGAGAGAGGAGGGAAGGGTCAGGTGGTAAATGTAGGATCTAGCTTCCTTGATAATCCCCCGTGATCCTGGGCTCCAGGTATTCACACCCTATGTAATCTCCTCCCACAATGACTCAGGGGGCCAATCAAGTATGGCAGTGGTTACAGTGTGTGATTTCTGAGGCTACGTCATAACAGGCATTGCGGCTTCCACCCTGGCCTCTTGGATCTCTCACTCTGGGGAAGCCAGTCACCATGACATGAGGAAACTCAAGGCCCAGGTGAGGAAGAACTGGGGCCTTCTGCCAACAGAGAGCACCAATTTGCCATCCACATGAGGGATCCTCTGTGAAAGAAGGTTCTCCAACCCCAGCCAAGCCTTCAGATGACTGTGGTCCTGGTCAATCTCTTAGCTCTAATCGAGATCCTCAGGTCAGAATTTTCCAGCTAAGCTGCTCCTGAATTCCTCGCCCCTAGAAACTCTGAGTGATAATAAATGTTTACTGTCATTTTAAGCCCCCGAGTTTTGGGGCAGCAATAGGTAACTAATATGGGAATATGAACTTGGTGCCAGGGAGACCTGGCGATCAAAACTAGAGAAGCAGGCTTCCTAGGTGGCGCAGTGGTTAAGAATCCGCCTGCCAATGCAGAGGTCACAGGTTCGATCCCAGCTCTAGGAAGATCCCACATGCCGCGGAGCAACTAAGCCCGTGTGCCAAAAAAAAAAAAAAAAAAAAAAAACTAGAGAAGCCAATTTTTGCTTTTAATCTACAGAGTAAAAGCAGGAAAAAAAAAAGGCGGGGGGCGGGGGGCGGGCACTGATTTTTTAGAAAAGAAAACATTGTAGTTTATGAGAATTGCAGTGCAGGAAGGAAAGAGGCGAGTACTCATCGTTCAGAGGCCTGGGACTTCCACACCCCAGATCCTTAACACATCAAGTTCCAGGCTTAAAAAAAATCCCTGAATGCAATCAAAGGCCCCTGTGGACATTGCCTTGTGGTCATCAGGGGAGGAGGAATCTTGCGACATTCATGGGGGCATGATGAAGTCTTGTGATGCTCAGCAGAGGAGGAAGGTGGTCCTTGCCATAAGTTAGCAAACTTCAAAAAGGCTTTTTGAAAAGCATACAGATAACATATCTTTGAAAGAAGTCACTATATTTGTCCAGTAAAACATGCAGTCTCTCTAAATGGGCTCTAGCTTTTTTCCTAGAGAGTAAGGCTTTGAAGATCTATAAAGGGGTCATGATGAGGGTCGAGCAGAGTAAAACACTCCAGCTGTCTTGTTAGTTGAGATTTTTCAGTTTCAGAATATGTGACATGAAGTTCAGTTGACTGTGGACTGTCATCAACATGAGGACAGAAGTAAAAGCCAGACCATAAGGATCCGGACCTGGGCAGAACTGGAGTGGACAGGGTCAGGGCCAGGACTGGGGGCCAAGTGAGAAGGACTTTACAGTTGTCACAGACACGGCTGCTCAGATATTTTTAGAGGGACCTTAAGCCTCTCTGACTAGGATTAGCAGTTCCCTGCTCTCTCTGGCGTTCTGCAATTTACTTTCCCAAATTCGGGGGAAAACAGGGTTCTGTTAGTGCCTCCCTACTCCTAGGGTATATGAAGAAATTCATTGACTAGGCCAGCATGAGGCCACAGATGCCGGGCAACGAAGGAGCCTGGCCCTTGCCATGAGAGATTCACCCCATACAGGAAGCCTTGGGTGGGGTTTTCACTTTCCTTCAGAGAAGGCAGTTTTCTTCTCCTCCCCATTTATGTGCCTGTGCCATCCCGATGGTATATGAAGACAGGATGGAGGGCGCTCATCAAAGCTGATGACACTTAGAATTACTGTCATTTTCAAGACATTAAATCACGTCACCTTTTCCATAAGATGGGCCTCTGGGTAGTATTTTTTCTGATTTAAAGTAAAATGCAACCAATTGAGGAAATAAATAACATTAGAGAATTTTTAAAAGGCAATAATGTCTTCATCCAGGCACTCAAAAATATGAGTCATTTTATATCTCCTCTGGGCAAATAAAATGACCAGAAGAGAGGTATGGCCTTAGTCAAGAGTGATTTGGTTATAAGAGCCAAAATCCCACTTGAAACAAAATAAGCAAACCAAAGCAAAATCAAAACCAAAAAATGAAAGAAGAAAGAAAGAAAAGAAAGAGAAATTTATTGGACTGTTTTGTGGTTCATTGACTTGACTTAGTTCCATCTTCCACTTTCTTGGTTCAAACTCTCAAGAGAGAGAATTGGATTGGTGAGAGTGGTTTGGTATTCTTCCCAGGCAGGCAGGTAGCATGGTGGTGGGGCCTACCCTTGTGGGTGGGTAGGGTCATTATCAGATAAGAGGGCCACCAACTGGACAGACACTGTGAAATGTCTTCTACAAACTTCCGCTCAGGTAGGGAGCACTGGTTAGCTTAGAAACATGCACACCTTGAGGGACTGTAAGAAATATGAGGCTATAAAGTTGCCAGATTAACGGGGAAGAAAAAAGAGAGGGAGAGGGAGAGAGAAAGGAAAGGAGGAAGGTGGTGGAAAGAGAAAGAGAGGAGGTGAGAGAAAATTAAGTGCAACAATTGTTATATACTAAAAAATTACTTTTTGTTTATCTGAAATGCAAATTTAACTAAGCATCCTGTATTTTATCTGGCAATGCTACCCAAGGGTAATCCTTCTCTATTGGAGCTTCCACGGAGAAAGACTTGGGAGAATTTAAACAGTCTCGAACTAAGTTTTCCGCGCCCCAGGGCTGCTTGTGTCCCTGTCCTGTTTGTTTTCTGTGATCTGTTTTTATTTTCAACAGGAGCACCCTGATGTGATGAAAAAGCAGAGAACCTGGCTTTGAGGTCTGGATCTGCCACTTAGGACCTGGGTGATATTGGGCAAACCATTTGGTTTTGAGGTTGCTCTGTTTCCTCACCTAGAAACCAGGGATAGCCATGCCTGTTTCAGAAGACAGCTGTGGGGAGTAAGTTTAGGCAGGTAAAATTAGCTAGAGTGATACCAGCCACGTAGCCAGTGCTCAGCTAAGATGTGTGCCCCTTTCTCTTTCCATCCTCATTGTATGAATAGAAATATCAGTATCTATTACTATTTATTGAGCGGCTATAATCATTTATATGCCAGGTACAAGATAATGTGCTGTATAAGCATTGCCTCACTTAATTCAAGCAACAGTTGGGTGAGAGAGCTGCTATTTTCTTTCCCAATTTACTGATGATGAAACTGGGGCTCAGGTTCATGCAAGAAGATTGACTAAAACTTAGAAAGGACAGAACTCAGGTGTAAACCCAGGTCCACAGGTCTACAGAGGGCATACACTCTACTTTCACTCAAATGCCTCTCATTGTACTTGTAAAGTACATACCCCATGGTGTGGCACGTGCAGTGTTTGGACTGTTGGATCCACTCACTGTCCAACTACTCTTTTCACTAATATTTGTTGCATGCTCACGCCATTGCAGGCTTCCTTCTGGATACTGAGGATGCAGTGATGATGAAGTCAAAGGCCTCCCTCATAGCTTGCATCTCAGCTAGGAAACAGTAAACATGTAAAGAGACACAGGTGAGGTACGGCATCATACTGTGGTATGTGATATGAAGAACAAGAATGAGAGGTGTGCCCTGGGGCTAGGGAGTTGAAGAGAGATATTTTAAATAAGGGTGGTCATGGAAGGCTTCTCTGAGGAGGTGACCTGTGAGCCCAGACCTAAAGAAACCACAAGAAGAGACGGGCAGAGGGTGTGGCAAATGTAAACACAGAGACAAGAGCAAGCAAGGGTGATGGAACACAGCAAGGAGGCCAGTATCAAGCAGTGTGTGTGAAGGAGGGAGGCCGCAGATGAGGTCAGACCCTAGCAAGGAGTTGGGGATTTACTCCTCAGTGATGGAAGATGATCTTTTGCTGGGGCCTGTTGTGCCTGTGACCCGTGGCGCCCACCACAGCTTCAGGAGAAAGGCCCCTGTCACTGAGAAGTGGCTGCCACGGCACAAGGAAACCAATCATGCCACTTATCGCCCCAGTTGGAAAAGTAATTGCAGACACATGTGTAAAGGGCAGGGCAATCTTTTCTGCCAATTATGTGCCCTGCTATTAGGCGATTAGAAGCTGGTAAAGTCACGGTGTGAGGGATTAGCAGCACAATTCCCTCTCCCGTCACCTCGGCATTTCTGCTTCTCCCAAGGGTGCCTTCTTCCCTCCCTAGGTGCTGGTCTCAGCTTGACCAGGTGCCTTTCCCAAATTATGTCCCCTCAACACACTTGTTCTTGGCTATAAAAGGAAAAAATGCTGCAAGAGACTGCAATAAAACTGCAGTTGAAAAACAAGGTTAGGTCTGCCTGGCTAGGAGATTGCAAACTTGTATTTACAGCAATATTTGTGAAGACTGTTTGGTTCCAGGTATTTCCAAAGCTGGTTATCAACCAGACTGTGCTGGTCCTTGTACTTTTACGCACATGCTGCCTTTATTGTTTTATTTGGCTCTCATGCCTGTGCACATCTGCCTATTTTTGGGGGGGCCTTATATTCACTAATCCATCTGTCCCTTCATTCTTCAAGCCAGGATTTAATTAAGCATCTATTTTCTGCCTGGCACAGATCTGCTGTTTGAAATTAACAGTAAAGTCTTGTGGTTAAGAGCTTTACGGTCAAATAGCCCTGAATTCAAATCCCAACTCAGCTCCTTTAGTTATTTTTGCAGTCGGTCTTTCCATCTTAAAAATGGGGATGGTAACGGGATGGGATTCTCTGCCAGTCTAACCCTCTTTATCCACCTTCATTCTCAGTCCTCATGTAGAGGGGATTTCTAGCCTTGCACCCCATCCAGTTACAGTCTGACAACTGCGAGAGGACATTGGTTGGTTTATAGGTGTCCCACTCTGGAGGTGAAGATCCAAGGGCAGGGCAGCACTGAGGGACATGAGGTGGGGAGGAAGGTGGGACTCATAGGGCTCAAGTAACTGGATGAACCTGGAAGCCTGGGTGGAAGGAAGAAAGAGGGGCAGAGGAAAGGAGGAAGGGAGCAGAAACAAGAGAAGAGGCCTCCCAAACATGCATCTAAATGAGTCTAGACCAGCTATCCTGTACCAAGGCTGCTGCACACCTTGGTTGGCTAAGGGAGTAACTTAAACCAGAGCGCTAGGGGTCAAGTCCTGGCCCTGCCCTTGTTAGCTATAGGACCCTGTGTAAGTAAAGCCTCTAATCTCTCTGTGCCTCATTGTTTCACCTGTAATGAGACCCTAATAATAGGAATTACCTCCTAGGGCGGCTGGAAGGACTCAATGAGTACATACAGGTAAAATGCTTAGAATGACACCCAGCACAGAGTAATTATGAAATAAACATTAGCAGTTTTGGAATTCTAAGTCTCTTCCCATATGCTCTCTCCTCCTTTCCTGCCTGCATTTCACCAGAACACTCGTCGCTAACTTATCTCACAGTTTTTTGTATTGTTTATTGCCTCCCCCAACCACCTACCCCACTAAAATTCAAGTTCCTTGTCTGGGGGTTTTGTCTGTTTTGTTTGCGACTGTATTCTAGCTCTATTTCCTGGAACAGTGCTCGGCACAGGAAAGGGACACAATCAATACTTTTTAATGGTTGAAGGAATGAATGAATAAATGAAAGAATGAATCAGTTATTATCCTGTGGACTCCAATTGTGTTCTTGATTCTCTTACCCTCCCAAACTTTAATATATTGTGAGCATAGTGGTGGTGTTTTATGATGATAATAGTAGTATCAACTTTCTCAGGATTGAGGAGTGTAATATCTGTAAGATGCCCAGGGTAACTAGTGACATTAATGCTTTGTATGGTGTACCGTCTCCTCCAAGACACCTGGGTACCCACCAAGGTTTCCAACCACGAGGAATCTACGATTGATGTAATGGAGAGATGGGGAGGATCCAACCAAGGCTGTGCAATCTGGTTCTCTGGTTCTTTCCATGTTGAGGGCAGTGAAACCATGTAGCCAGGCCCTAGAGCTAGAGCTCTTTGGTGGTGGCTCTCTGGAATCAGTGAGAATTTTACCATCTTGTGACAGGTTACTACTGTTCACGTACACTCAATCTTAGATGCCACAGAATTGGCGAGACTGAAATATTTAGAAACTTCAGTTCAGTGGACAGTCCCATAACTGTATAGGTGCCCAGTTTTGCCCCTGGGGCAGGGTGGAGGGGCTGATTCCAAACCCTTGATGACTACTGTCTTCTTCTCAAACTGCTGGGTGGTGTGTAAGGCCCTTAAATTCTGGCTGATTTCATAGAACATGATGATTAGAAGGGATGATCTGCGGAACAGCTAGTCCAACCCACTCATAAAGGAGGTCCATAAGTATTTTACATGAGTCAAGTCGTTTAATTGTACAGCAATCTGTGATGTAGAAACTATCAGCAGCCCCTTTTGTCTGAGGCATCTGAGATTTGAGAGGAGTTAGCAGTTCTGCAACATGAGAGGCAGGGTGTGTCTTTCTTAACATACAAAGAGAGGCAGATGGTGAGCTGGTCAAGAGATTATGTTCTGTAGTTGAGGGGTCCAGATTCAAGCCCTTTGTCCACTGCTTGTATGCCTTAGTTTACTCATTTGGATTAAGTGGAGCTGGAAATAAAACCAGCCTCTTAAAATTGTCGTAAATATTAAATAATATGACACATAAAGAGTGCTGAGACCAGTGAATTATCACTAGTATCAATGATAGTTAGCTATTAATTAATTGTAGTTATAACAATCAGATAAAAATAAAATAATATTCAAATAGATAATGAAATAAATAACAATAAAGTTGTAAAATTTTAAATAAAATAATTCTCAATTAATATTACTTTTATTTCTGTAGTTATTCCCACTGTGCAGCTCAGAACTTGGCAGATGTCAGGTGCTCAGTGTGGATGAGTTAAGTAGCTCGCCTGAGCCTGTTCTAGAAAGTGACAGGACGTTAGACCTCAGGTGTCTGACTCCAAAGGCCGTGCTTATTGACAAGCAAGGAAACTGAGGCTTTGAGAATACTGACCTATTCTCTGTTAAGGCACAAGTAGGCTGTGGAGACTGGACTCAGATGCTTGGACTCCCAGGTGAGTGCTTTTTCCTCTACCCTCCAGCTCAGGTTTGCCTGTCATTGGTCACCAGTAAGAGCGGATAATCATATTTCATATGGAGCTGGTTAGGGTTCAGTGAGAAAAACATGAGTACTTGGAAAACTGCTTGGCACTTAATAAAGATCACAGCTCTCATGATTATCACATGTATATGTATCAGTACACAGCTATTATTTTGAAGTCCTACATGTGCTTGGCACTGGGCTTATTGAGGATGTAGATGAGAATAAGACTTGGTTCCTTACCTTAAGAGTCCTGATAGTCCAGAGAGGGACCCCAGTAAATTAATAATGACATGTTCTAGATGCAATTAACTCAGCCTAGGTGGATCAGGGGTGACTTCCTGGAGAAGTGGCATTTGAGGTGATTGGTCCTTAATGATGAGCTATGACCCACCAAGTGGACTTAGGCCTGCACAAGAGAAATCCAAGAAAGCAGCATGTGCAAAGGTCCTGTGGAATGAAGTAGCCTTGCATGAGGTGGGGCGAATGGTAGAACATTCCATATGGCTGGTGCTTGCGCTTTGCTGGGGGAGATAAAGCAGAGCAGCCGTGTAGAATCTTTCTATAAGACACTGAATGCCAAGTCAGGGATTTGGAATTAAAGGCAATAGGGAGCCTGTGACGGTTTTATATGTGTACCAAGAACAGATACAGGAACAAAAGCCAGGAACAAAGTTGCTGTTAGTCACTGCTAAGTAAAATAATGCCTAGATCATAGTAGATACTTGACACTTATTGCTTTAATTAAAAATTACTCTGGCAACAATATGAAAGTCGGACTGGGGAGTGGGAGGAGTCTGGCAATCTGGGGATCAGTTACTTAGCTTGATTCCAGAAAAATACTCCTTTTGTTTTTCTTTTACTCTAACTTGCTGCGTATTATTAAAACAATTGCTGAATGAGTGAATGAACAAATGAATAAAGAGTTGCCCTATTCTACATAAAGAGAGGGATGCTTTACAGACATGGAAGGCATGTTAGTTGGGAGCAATGAAGTAGGGAAGTCCTAAAATAAATGACCACTTAACCCCCAGAGAATAATAACTGGGTGATGAGCATCTTCTGGGAATATGTCAAGACCTGCCTCTTCACCCTTAAGTCTCCATGACAAGCAACGAGAATTCTTTGTCTTCTCTCTTCACATTCTGTGGTCCTCAGAGTCTCCTGGGGACAACCAGTGAATCAATAGACTCATTACATGAACAAGAACCTGGCGCTTTGGAAAGGCTTTAGATGAATTCTTGACCTGTCAAGTAAGAGAAAATAATGTCGAAAATCCTCTACCACATCTTCCTCCGGTGTGCCCCCGCCCCCTCATTGTCTTCTGTTTCTCCTTGGGAAAACTGGGTCCTCAGTTCACCTAGGGTGTGCCCTGCAGTCCATATGACCTCGGTCTTGGCAAAGAGAATACACAGTAGTTTACTTGGCTCATTCACAGGGCCGCCTTGTTCTTGATCTTATGTTTTATACAACATCTATGGCTTTGAGGTGTGAACACTTAATCCTGACCACAGTTTTGCACAGTGGTTCTCTAGCAGTGTTCTGCAGTCATCAGCCATTGGACCACTACTTGGTTTTCCTAACAAGATTAATGCATCTAGAGAGCCACTGGTTCATCTACTCTCATTGGCCATAAGATCATCTGTTCATTCATTTCTTTAAAAAAGAAAAAGAAAAAGATTATTGAGGACCTGTCATGGCTTGGCTCTAGGTCCTGGAGTACAGTGATCAATAAACAGAGATTCAGTTGCCATCATGAAACTTATACTCTCGCAAGGGAAACAAACACAGAAAGAAGCAAACAACAAATAAAATAATGACAGAAGATGGCAAATGCCATGAAGGTAACAAATAAGGAAATGAGCTGAATAAAGAGTGAACTGGTGAGGGATGGCTTCTCCTTTGAGGTGGTGACATGTAAACAGATTCTGGGAGGATGAATGACCTGAAAGTAGAGGAAAGAACATTTCAGACAGAGTGACTAGAATGTGCAGAGGCCCGGGTGTAGGGAAAAGCTTGGCATGCTTGACAACTGAGAAAAGGGCAGAGCACAGTGAGAAAGGGGAAAGTGGAAATGGAATGAATTTGGAGAGGGAGGCAGAGGAGAGCTTTGCAAGGCCTTTGGGGTTGTGGCCAATTTCCCTTTTCTGTCCTGTGCTAGGAGAGACTTTTATAATTCAAGACATACTTGCTTTTGAGTTTTATGCAATAGAAACAGTAGACAAATAAAATTTGCATGCGAAGTGTTGGGACTGAATGGGAACACACAGTAGGACAACAGTTTGAGAAACCACTGTTCTAGGAGACAGGTGCTGATACTAGAGGTGTGTTGTTTGATAGTCTGTTTGCTGTAGTAATTATAGGTATGACAAACAGCAGATGTATAAGGCTAAGCAGAACCTCTCCTATGCACTTGCACTGTTTTACAGATGCATCCCGCTCACGTCTACGGAATGTCTACTCAGAGCCAGACAACGTGTGGCCAAGGGGTATTCAAGGGAGAGAAAGACAGATGTCATCCTTGACATCATGGAAATTGCACACTGGCCATTTTAACTCTGTAAAAGCTCAGCTTAAGAAACAAAAGAGTCTTGGATTTGCCTTTTCTGGTTCTCATTTGGATAAATTCTGGCAACTGTCACGCATTCAGAATCATTAAAATGTAGTTTTTTGTGCTTAACTTGCTTTAACGGATTAACTTTCCTTGACTCATTATGGTGGCCCTGACCTTGGTCTAGTCATAAAAGACCACAGAAACCATTAACTGGGTGGGTTGCTTTTTATAGGAGCAGCACAATTTTATCTACTAGAGGCATTGGCAGATTTGGATTACATTATAAATAAATTTATCCACTACAAATATTCATGGATCTGCCTTGCATTGTAAATAAATTTTCCCAAGTAATTGTTAAGTGATGGCCTCACAATTATGCTAATAAGAAAAACAACCAGAGACAGATTCAGTAAATATTCAGACAGGAACCTAGGGTTTTGCAAGGAGACAGCTGAGTTGAATTAGGTGAGTGGAAGGAGAGGACTGTTTGATGAGTTGAGAAATTATTAAGGACTTGAATTTGTGGTAATCATTAAACACTGGTCATACCATGTAAATGTCTATGCTCTATTTAAGCCTTCACCCTTTAGCCCATTTCCTGAGCTGTACATAGTCCCAAGAAGGGGATTCATTTATGTATCAGTCAGCTGTTGCTGGATAACAAACAACCACATACTGTGGCATGCAACAGTAAGCACTGATTCCTTTGGATCCATAGGTTGGTTGGGGTTTGGCTAATGTAAACTAGACTCTACTTCTCACTGCAGATCTCTGGATGGGTGGGGGTGGCTCAGCTTCACCTGTTTCTCATCCTCCTGGGACTAGTTGGATAGCCAGGGCATATTCTTTTCACGGAGATGGCAGAGGTATAAGAGAGCAAACAAACACATGAGAGCTCTTAAGACCTAGGCTCAGAACGGCACACTGGTGCCGTCACCTCGTTCTGTTAGCTGAAACAAGCCATGTGGTGAAGCCCAAAGGCAAAAGTGAGGAAGTTCACTCCACCATTACGAGGCATGGATTAGATAGGAAGGGTGACGAGTTGGAGCTCAAAGGACTCTCCTGTAATATAATAAGTATGTTTTATGCATCTGTTATTGTATAAGTTTCTTTCACATGCCAAACACTACTAGGCAGCATGAGAGATTGCCACAGAAGAGTACATGACACCACTCACTGGCTAGAAATCTAAGAAAAAGAATTCTGGTGCTTATCTTTTATATAATATGTACAATAGTTTTCTAAGAAGTCTCTCTTCTTTAGTTATGGCCTTGATGCAGTCCATCCTCCAGTGTGGCCAAAGTGAACTTACTAAAATGTAATTGAGATATTGAATCTTCCCTTTAAGCAGTTTGGATGATTCCCCTTCACCAGTAGGATAAAGCTCAACCTCCAGATGTTGACATTTAAGCTAATCCTAATCTGGACCCCCAAACTGCCCACCTTTGTCTTCTGCCCCTCCTCTGGTCATCAGCCCCTCCTCCCAGTACCCCCTCTTCCTTATTTCTCCTTTGCTCTAGCTCAGCAGTTCCCTGCTTGGGACCACAGATAGGTGGTGGGTGGGAGCATAGGGGCCATGGTATCATTGGGAGGCATCTTACTGAATGCACACTAAGCATTACCTGTCAACCATACATAATGCCCCGCCCCCCACCCCACAAAGACACGGCCATTTACAATTTTACCTAGATGAGGTTGTGAAGAATACACTTCAAATTAAGTTAGAGGGAGGTGTTGAATTTGAGCTACCTGTTGCTATTATTTAGTTGCTCATCAACAGATGCAAAAAGTACAACTTCTGTCAAGTAAAGATTTATAATGGTTTTGACAAACAATGGAAAGGAACCACAGTGGGGCCCTTGCCTCTTCTTAAAGACATCCTAAGCCCCCATAGCTCTGGCTGCTTTGACTCTCTCAGCACCTCCTGTAGCACACTGTAATAGAATGATGTCTTTCTCTCTATGAGTCATATTTTCTGAAGCACACAAACCTTGCTTTTTCATTTCTTTCCCTGTTGCCTAGCTCCGTGGTTAATATGCATTAGGCGCTTTATGACATTTCTTAAATGAATGAATGAATCTAAGTCAGTCAGTGCTGGAGAATTCTCTAGAGGAGCGGTTCTCAAACTGTGCATATGAAAAGCTTGTAAAACAGAGATTTCTAGACCCTAACCCCAAGTTTTTGAATCAGCAGGTCTGGGATGAGGCCTGACAATTTTCATTTCTAACAAGCTCCCAGGTGATGCGGATGCTGCCACACTTTGGAAACCACTGCTTTACCATATTGATGCTGAGACGGTTCTCTGTGTAGAAATAACCCCAGTCGCTAATTTTGGGTAAGGGAGACACCTAGAGGGGGGTTTTAACAGCTTCTGGTTTACAGGATAAAAGTGGTGTCTGAATGCCCAATTTTGCTACCGAAGTGGGACTGGAGTCCTAAAGACAGTTAGGCCATTTGAACTGAAATGGCCTGAAAGTCACTCCCTGTTTTATCTCTGTGCTATTTGTAGAAGTCATGATTGTATTAAATGTATTCAGAGGACACTATATTAGTGCAGTACCTAAAAAGCCAAAGGAGTATTTTCTGTCAAATTCTTAGCTGTCTGGGCTTTTCATACATTGAAGAGATTCAGAAGGATGTCTCATCCCAAGTGCCCTTCACCAAACTCCCCAATCACCTACCTGTTCACACTAGTCTCTGTGGAATGTTGCTTACTTTGTCTAATACTGGTCTGGACTATCATAAGAAGAACTTGCCTTGTCGTAGGCTGAGTTAGATGGCCATGTGGCAGTGGAGACTGTTAAGGTCATAGGATGCTTTCCATGTGAGAGGGCTGAACTGTCACCATCAGAAAGTATTCCTGGTAGGGCAGTACATGTAGGGGGTTTCATATCAGCATCACTGTTTCAGTACAGAAGCCATTTAATGCATTATCTCAACAAAAATCTTTTGAGCACCTACTATGTATCAAACACTGTTCTAGAAACTGAGCACACAGCAGCAAAAGACAGACATGGAACTTATATTTCAGAGGGCTAGACAGACAACAAACAAGCAAATGTAATTATTAGTTAGCTATTGCTGTATAACAAACCATCCCCCGATTTAGAGCAATTATTTATTTTTAGTTTGTGTAACTGTGGACCAGCTGACCTGGGTGGGGCTCTGCTGGGCTTGCTCAAGCATCTCTAGGTCCATGGGGGTGCTCATCTCTCCTCCTACGACCAGTGAGCTAGCCCACAAATGTGCCTTTGGAGGCACTGGCAGAGGCCCTAGCAAGAGCCAGCTAAATGCACAGGGCCTCTTGGGGCCTTGGCTTATAACTGGCACTCCATCACTTCTGCCACATTCCACTGGCCACACCAAGTTTGTGTGGCCAAACCCATACGGCTACCTCTACACACTCAGAAATGATATCTTCATCATGTCAGTCAATGAGAGGAAATAGTCTCAATCCCTGGCACCTCAGGAGACAGCTGTTGACTGTTGGATGATTCCATCAGCTCCAAAGCCAGGAAGATATGCCCAGAAAATGAGTGTGAACCTGGAATGTATCTGAATGCAGACATAGCTTCTGGGGAGCCCACAGCTGCAAAAGCAGTCAGGGGTTGGTGGGGGCTGGGGTGGGAGGAGATAGAGTCGGGATAGGTGGCGGTGGTTTTCAGCTTCAGTATTTACTTGCCACCATCAATCAGTCCATCAGCCAAAAGACCTTCATTAGGGAGCTGAAGGGCAAACAAGGCAAAACAAACAAACAAAAATGGATTTCTTCTTCAGAAGCCTCTTATCATTGGAGTGAAATGCTTTTTCTTGTCTTTGTTGAACAAAACCTGATATTATATTTTTGGCAAAATGCACATTCTCTGAGGGTAGAGGGGAGTAGGGGATAGAGGGGAAAAGTGACATCAATTTTTACAGCAGTCCTTGGAGTGCTATGTTATTATTCCATTTTATTGATGAAGAAACTGAGGTTTGGGGAGTAAAAGCAACTTGCCCAATATAAGTAAAGTCCTGAGATCCCAATCCAGGTTTCATTTTGTGGACCAATCTTTTTGGCTTCCTAGCTTCCATGGATTTCTAGAGGTGAGCCTCAAGGCCTAAGAAGACTCTTGAAGTTAACTCCTCCCAGCCCCTAAAATCCAACCTGCGGGGACTGAGGTAAGAAGGAATGGAGACTGGCCCTTTGGGTACACTCACCTGAAATCAGGTGAGGTTGGCTGGAGCCACTCTGCCTGCCAGTAGAACAGACCAGGACACAAGCCTAGGACTTTGGTAAATGCCTGTGCAGATCCTGGCTGGAGACAGAGTGAGCATGATTTCAGTCAGGCAAATCTACACGCATCTTCACTGCTGCCATCAGAGGCACGAGGTCCTCCGCAGCCTGGGAATCGCAACCTCTGGTTACCTGTTATGGGTCACACCTAAGTTTAATATGGAGATGACAAAGCTGAGGTCAGACTGGAATGTTGCCCTTTGGAACAGCCAACAACTGGCCCACTGTGGGTACTAAGGCACAGCCCCCGACTCTGTTAGGCTCATCTGTAAAGGGCCGCTCTAGCCTCAGACCTCTCCTGCAATTGGCTGAGGCCTCTGCTGCAAAGTCATCCACCTCGCCCTCTACCAGTCTTGTTTCCCTCCCTCTTGCAGTGGTTATGGTGAGAACACTCCCCAGTAAGCCACCTGCACAAATTTCCATCTCAGCACCTATTCCAGGGAAACCAAACTGTCTCACACTGGTGATTAAATGTTCCAGCCTTGAAGTGACATCTGTCACTTTTGCTCCAGGCTCATTGGCTAGAACTACTCACATGGCCCCATGGTAAGCACAAGGGGGCCAGCAAGCGCAACCTTGCAAAAAAAGGGGAAAACTGGACCTGTTTGGTGAGTGGCAGTAATGGAGATGGGATGGGAAGACCACAGAAAGGGCCAGCAGAACTATAAAATCAATAATACTGCTTTATACCTCGGACAAGGCAGCCTTGGACACACCCCACCCATAGGAGTGCTTCTCTGCCCAAGTGGCTGCTTGTGGAAGCGTGGCTGGAACATGATCTTTCTGCCCTCTTTACCCCTTACCTTGGTTGATCGTCTCCCAAGCTGTCCTCTGCTCTCTCTCTGTCTCCACGTCTGCTGAATCCATGGGCCCAGCTCAGCTGGGCTCTGATTGACAAGATGGCTCCTGCCCTGGAATGGAACAAAACTAGGGTATTTCAGGATGCCTTGATCTGAAGTCTGTCTGACTTCAAAGTACCGTGTTTTACTCCTAATGGTGGGTAGTGTGGGTACAGAGCTCCACACGCATGGGTTCCAAGCTGGGACGATCAGATCATCTGTCAAACGCTGACTGCCCTTCTCAGAGACTCAGAGGTGGGTGCCTAGCTAGGCAAGAGAACAGTGGAAAGCTGAAGAGAATGGAAAAGCAGCAGCATCCACCTTTCCTGGGCTTTTCTGGGAGCTGTTTGGCCAACATTGCCATCTGTTGGGCCAGCACTGGCTAATGCAGCCAGGTGGTTAGATGGCATTGCATCTTCATCAGTGACCTTGGGACCACATGAGATGACCTTGTGACCGAACTGCTGACAATGAAGGAATTTTAAAAAGTGCATCAGTTTACATTTTTTTGAGTGGTTATCTTGTCACTTAGTCTTTAGCACAAACTTGTGAGTTCAGTACAATTTATATTTTCATCTAACCAGTGGACAAACAGAGGCACAGAAAATGAGTAACTTACTAGTCAGTGGCAGAGCTGGGGCTACAGATTTTTGCCCCACCCCACCCTCTGCTATGTCTTGATTAATTCTAGACATCTATTTAACACACACTAATGACTGTCTCCATGTTTCAGGCCCTGTGCCAGATGCTGGGAATACAGCCCATGGTCCTTTGGGTCAGAGTGGTCCATGGCTCAGTGTCCTGCTATATTAGATGTCACATCATACATTTAGTCCAGTGCTTAGTGCCGGGGAAATTATGCCAGAAGATATTTGTACAATGTCTATAAGAACTATGTAATTTACATGTTTCTCTTATTGCTTTGGCTACCAGGGAGCTCAGATCCAAATCAGAGGAAATATATTAGAGTTTGGGTTTAGTATTTCAGTTTTCTGAATTTTTCCTTCTGGCCCAGATTTTTTATTTTGGTTGCACAAATTCTATTGAAAAAATGTCCTTTATTATAAAACACCTTAAATTTTTTTTAAGAAGGAGGTTGCACAGAAATGACAAGGTAAGGTCTTTGCTGCACATTCTTCAACTCCTGCTGGGAACGTTAGACCTAAGTATCCCTCTTACCCTCATTCCCATAGCACCCCACTTATAAAACCCCTTGAGCAGTAGCTTCTACTGTTTCCAATCCCTGGAGATAGCTAGAAGCTTCTAAAAGAACACATGCAGATAGAGAAAAAAAAAGTTTCCTCAAATCATGGCCTCAACTTTGGTACCAGATGCACATTTGTGGAGTAGGCGGCCAATCAGACTCTCACCTGAGCAGTTAATAAAATCTATTGCCCCTTGATGGATTTTTTTCTGCAAGCTAGAATTGATCTGTCGTCTTTGTGATTTGTGTGATGGCAGGGAAACACCAAACATCATCATGACTTGGACCACACTGGAAAAAAAATAAGAAAGAAAAAGAAAAAAAAAAAATCCACCGCCAAGTCTTTCCAGGCTTAGAAAGGGCTGGAATTGCTGGGGTCATTTTATTTGATTTATTGGAAATAAAGTGAATCTTATTAACATTTTAATAAAGAGAATCTTTTGCACTGGGCTGGAAGTGGCCGCCAGTCCCTGGTGCAATTACATTCTTTGGAAAAGTGGCATCAGCTGCCGTTGCCCAGCGTGATTTGTGGGGCTGGACCCCAACAGTCCAAAAAAGCGAACTGGCTGCCTCCTCCAAGGGGCTCTCTCTGCGCGAGGTGCTCGCCCCGTATCTGCCATGCAAAGCGAGGGAGCTTTATGAAGGAATCCGTCTTGTAAAGCCATTGGTCCTGGTCATCAGCCTCTACCCAATGCTTTCGTGATGCTGCCGCTGATCTATTTGGGAAGTTGGCTGGCTGGCGAGGCAGAGCCTCTCCTCAAAGCCTGGCTCCCACGGAAAATATGCTCAGTGTAGCCGCGTGCATGAATGAAAACGCCGCCGGGCGCTTCTAGTCGGGCAAAATGCAGCAGACAACTCCGCTGGTCCTGTGCGTTCTCCTGTCCCAGGTAGGGAAGAGGGGCTGCTGGGCGCGCCCTGCGCCCCGTTTCTGCATTCCGATTGCCTGGCGCGGGCTGGGCGAGGGGGCTTTCGAGGGGTCGGGGGACACCGGGCGCGGCGGCAAAGACAGCTCAGGCTCAGAAGGGAGGTCATTCCCGGCCCCTGAGATCCTGGGGGGTGGGGGGTGGGGGCTGGTTTCCCACTCATGCGTGTGTGTGTGTGTGTGTGTGTGTGTGTGTGTGTGTGTGTGTGTGTGTACACATTCAGGAGAGGTGGAGAAAGGGCTGAGTCCTTTTTTTCCCAAGCAGGGGCGACATTCTCGCCTACACCAAGTGGGGTAACTTTGATTCGCCTCCTCCGGAGGCTCATGCCTTGGAAAAAGACTCAGTTGGAAGCGACTCCAAGGAGTCGTGGTTTCCCCCAACCCAGCACCGATCTGGGAAGCGCAGCTCGGGTCCGGATTGCCGGCTGCCGGGCTGGAGAGGCCGGCCTGGCATCGCCGACTTGCCGGGGCGCCCGGGCCCCCTCGCCCAGCCCGGCGGCGCGCTGGAAGGCGCCTGGGGCCAGCTAAACGCCGCAGCCCGGCTGCCGCTGTCGCTCAAAGGCTCCGGCCGCACCCGCATCGGGGTCCATTCCCTCCCTGACCTCGGGCCCGGAAGGGCCTGAGCGCGTCCCCTTGCCCGGGCGCAGGCCCCAGCCCCTCCGCGCCCCCTTTGTCTAGCCCATTGGAGCTCCGGCCCTGAGCCCCGAGTGCCGCTTCTGCTGTGTTCCCGGGCGGGCGCGGAGAGCGGAGAAAAGTTCAAACCTTGCCCACCAGGCTGCAGCTGCCTGTTAACCCTCCGAGCGCTGAGGCGCGAGGGAAGAAGGGCTGGCGACCTGGGAGAGGGAATGATGGAGACGTGGTCCTTTGGCACCCATTTCTGCATCTCGGAGATCTCAGGAAGTTTGTGTGCAGGAGAGGAGTACTCAGAGGCCAGACTGGAGGTGCTGGCTGGCGTCAGGCTCAGCCCTGCTCAGGGGCCTGTTTTCTGAGAGTACTGTGACCCAGTCCCCCCTGGCTTTCCTGGCAGCCTGTGGGACTTGGGATGAGCTGGCAGCCTACAAGTGGGTGGGTGAGATCAAGGCAGGGCCGCGCAGAGAGGTGGGAAGGAGACAGGGAGTGCCTTGGGGTACTGGGAATGGGTGTTGAGTTCCTGGCCAGGACTCCTGGATGCCAGGGGAGGAGGCACATGTGTGAGTGGGGTGAGAGGGAGGCTGAGGCAGCTAGAGTCCCAGGCAGGAGCTGGCTGGGATGAAGAGATGCAGTGCAGCCTTCTAAGGGGAGACCACTGATGCATCAGTGCTTGGATTAGACTCTGGAAATGGGTCAGTGTCCCAGGAAGCAGTAACCATGGTAATGACTTAAAGTAGGGGATGAGGGTGGCTGTTAGTGTCTGGGGGCAGAGTAAGGTGCCTGGCTGCTGAACCTCCTCCCAGCTCATGCCTTCCTTCTTCCCTGGGTACACAGCCCCCATTCATCACTGCCCAGTCATACTTTTCTTCTACTAGGGCTTTGGACTGATTCTCTTGGAGTCCCTGTAGCTTTAAGTCCTGCCACAAATCCTATGCCTGTCTATGAGCCAGTTTTCTAGACTTTCTGAACTCAAACTATCCCTGAGGTGGTGTGTGTATTTGTGTGTCTATGTATATATCCCTATTTAGCAGGGTGGTTCAGAGCATGCCTCAGATTCAGACAGATCCTCTCTGCCATATGCTGGTGGTACCACCTGGGCAACTTACTTAACCTCTCTGAGCTTCCAGATTCTCCATTGCAAAGTAATTTTATCAGCTTCCTAGGATTGCTAGGCAGATTGGATTGCATTCAACAGGATGTCCTAGGTAATGCATTTAGCACAGGCCTCACACTCTGGGAGCTTTCAGTGTCTGGGAGCACTTACCACCGTCTTACCCAGGACCTTACAGTCCCTTTCTCTGTGGGCATGTTTTGACTTCAGTTTGGATTCCAGCATTTGCCCAAAGTTTTGTCTTCCTTCGAGCAATTCAGACCACATGACAGCACCCAGCAATTCTGATGCACTAGGGGTTTACATGATGCCTTTGCAAAGCAACTGGTGTATCTCCTCTCCCTGGGCCTGATTGACACAGGTGGCTTCTGAAGGCTCTTATCTCTCTCAGTTTCTTTGGGATGGGGAAGCAGAGGTTTTACCGTGAATTCAATTGCCTGCCCTGAGAGGCTTATTTCTCTCTTAGATTGTTATTCATAATCAGAGCAAATGTCCACATTAGGACAATAATTGATATCCTGGTAGCAATAGCACCTTGCAGGGAAATCATTCTGGTGCAAAGCAGTTAACTGGAAAGAGGTTCAAGTGCAGAGCTCTGTGTGCTGTAGAGAAAGGTGGCGGTAAGTCTTGGAGGCTTTGAGTCGACAAGCAAAAGCAAAACTTTCCTGAGGCAGAGAGAAAACAGAAAAAAAGGGAAAAACAATGTAATAAAGCAAATTCGTCACTCAGCCTTAGTGGTGTTCAGGCAAGTATGTGTGTGTTTTTCCACCGCAGTTGTAGTACGCTGGGTTTGGCTTTGGAAGCCATCCATTTCTGTAAGTTTATTGGCTAGGTTGCTGTTTTAGGCATTTTGGAAGGGGAAGAGGAATTCTAAGCAACAATGGCTGGAAGCTGGCAAAGCTGAGGAACAGTCACCTCTCTTCTCCCCTGAGGCATTTTGGGAAAGGCCATCCCGGAAGTGGTCTCTGGAATTTGGCTATGATAAGTAATGAATGTGAAACAAATCAAGAGGGGCGTGAGCTAGAAATTCCACTGTAAATATGATTCCCCCACCCCCCACCCCAATTTGGGCATCATGTCTAGCCAAAAGTTCTAACAATGAATGAGTAATCCCCCAAGAATTAGGATTTTAGGGAGTGGTTCAGGTCTGGAGAGCAGTCACTTGGGAGTGACTAAAAATGTTCCGCAGAATTCTATGTTGATTTAAAATGGAGAGGTTTTTCTTGGAGTCAGAATCTTGATTTTCAGGATTTTAAATGAGAGTCAATGCCTTCTAGTGCCCCTGCAACTTCATTTATTGTATTTTAAGGGCAGTGTTTATTTGCAGAACCCTTTTGATGGGGAGGAAAGACTGTGAGAGTTGCAGAGGGCATCTCTTGCTCTGAGATGGGTTCAACATGTGACAGCCAATAAGATTTCAAAAGCACTGGGGAAACAGAGATGTAAGTGGTGAAAGGAATTGCAAAGTGGTAGCGTTCATGTGTCTGAACAATTTTTTTTATCAAGTCCCCAAAGAGATTTAATAAACTGTAAGGCTGAATATACGATCTGGAATTTATGTAATGCCACAGTCTATATTAAAAGCCCCAACAGTCATCTTAGCTAATATCTCCTGCTCTGCCTCTCTCCCTTCTCTCCTTTTCTATCTTTAGCCCTTGGATTTTCCATTAAATAAAATCTATTTTTTCCCCAGAAATATCCTCTATGTGTTACAGTGAAATTGCCCAACAAACCAATGTGCCCAATAACTGCATTACCTAAAAGTACCAGCATTTGGATGTGTGTGTTGAGTCTCAGCCTGAAGTTTACTGTTGTGGTAAAAGTACAGCTGGATTCTTGAAAATGTCCTTCCAAAAAAGATAGTTGCTTGGGGAGTCCAGTTAATTTCTATTTAATGGAAGCTAAGGAAAAGGATAAACTATGGATTCAATTTACATCTGAATGACAATTGCCAACAGTGTTTCATATTTCTCTGTGTGTGTTCATCCCTGTGTGTTTTGATCTTGTTTTAATACCTGTTGAAAAATTTCTCCAGAAGAGGGCTCCATCCACAGTATTACAAAATTCTAAATCTACAGCTCATATTTTAAAGAACTTCAGTGTAGAAGCTCCATCATAACCAAACTATTCTCCTTATTTTCAATTATTTTCTACAAGCTCCCCCAATGAGAAGACCTGTCATTTTGCATTGAGTATCTTTCCTCCTTTTTTTCCCCTATTGTAGTTGCTTCTGTTCTATTTTATTCTTCAACTGTGTATCCCCTCTGAGTATTAGAACAGGGAACCTTTCAAAGGTAGACAGTGCAATATGAAATGTAAGGAAGTTCTGAAATTTCCTGGCATTTGACTTCGGTTGGACCTGGTTTTACTCTTTAGGCAGCCAAATGGCAGGCACAGTTCTGCCTGTGGAAGGAGATAATCTTCCCCATTAGGTCACTACCCAGAAAAGTGAATCATTAGCCAGATCCACTCATCCTGCAACACCAGTTGAAAAGGAGAGGGAAATATCAGCCTGTTGTCCAATGACAGTAATCAGTTGGGCAGAATCAACCAAGTGACCACTGATTTTAGTGTTGTCACCACTTAGCTGTGGGCAAGGTACCCACACATCTGGGAGAATCTGACCTTCCCAAAGGATGCTGCCAATATAATTCCCAGAAGTCTATCTCCTGTGCAGCCACCTGGGGACCCCAGGCCTGGCCTCCCTCCCCCATCTGAACAGACTGTACAAATGATGACTGGCTGGACTGTAGGACCCCTTGCACCTTCACTGGATATGAAGTAGTGGCCTTATTCTAGGGTTAGGATGGAAAGTGATTTCTTTCTCTACTGAGAGAAACAGCTAAGGGCAGGCTAAGGGAGGAGTAGAAATGACATTTCAAACTTGAAATGCAGGCTGAGCCAAGGCTCATGGAGATGAATGGGTCACCCTTTGGCTTAGTGGGTTGAACCTTGAGATATCTGCTTAGTGGTGCTGAAGCCCATTCATCCCAATTCTGCAACTCCAATTTCCAAGGAGAAGTTGCAAAGTAGAAGCCACAGGCCAAATGTAGCTCATGGATGGATCTTGTTTGGCCGAAATGTTTTGAAAAGTAGGATGTTGTACATTAAAAAACAGACAAAAAACCCCCAGGTTTTTTGCATTTCTTAAAATGTCAGAAGGTCAGGCAGCCCTAGAGCCACATTCCCAAAGGCCACACTTCCCTGGAGCTGAGTCACCACTCCCCACTTTAGGACATGCCTCTGTAGTTTGCCGCAATCCCCACCACTCCCTACTATCCACCCAGCCCATTGTACTCATTTATTTTACCCACTTGCCCTTGTAGGCATTTACATTGGGAACTTCTGGTTTTGCAAATTTTAAGACTTGATCAAATTGATACAGTCAATTTTTCAGTGATAGGCTATTTGAAAAGGAAGGGATTAGTCCCCCCTTTTTAAAAAAATTATTCATGTATTTTTATTGTATTTATTTCAGTGGTGTCAGGTCTTAGTTGTGGCTTGTAGGATCTTCATTGTGGCATGTGGGCTTCTTAGTTGCAGCATGTGAATTCTTAGTTGTGGCATGCGTGAGGGATCTAGTTCCCCCACCAGGTTCAAACCTGGGGCCCCTGCATTGGGACCACCAGGGAGGGACTAGCCCCATTTGGATTGCTCTGATTGAACTACATGGGTGTGAACTTTGAAAGAACATGACCAAGGGGACTGTACCTCCTCCCTGAGAATGTTATTCCGTCAATGCCATTAGGTGACTAGGGCTACCCAGAGCAACATAGCACCCAAGTCACTGTTTCATGTGGAATAGTTACACCCAGAGAAGTGACACACTGCAGTTTTGAGTCAGTCTGAGTGCTGGTACCAGAGTGTTGGTACACCTTAAACATGGTTGTGCGTCAGCAGCCAAGGGGCTCTGGGGCCACTGGATACTGTGTACGCCCTCGTGCACTGTACGACGTTTTACACCAAGGGCATCCCTGGGCGTTGCCATACCAACAGTGTTGCCCACCCACAATATGCGTATCATCAGAACATCACAGCCCCTTACTGTCCTTAGTCCTGCGGGGACTCTGGGAGCACTGAGCTGACACTCAGAGCATTTATAACTTCAGGGTAATGTTAGCTCTGTAACTTTGTTGTCTAGAGTGCTTTTATACACAGGACAGTGTCACCTCTAGTGCCAGCTGCAGTTTGTGTGGTGTTCTTAAAACTGTTATTAGCAGTTAACACCCACCACAGTCTACACGCATTGCTAATGCTACAATTAATGTTCTCTGGCTCTGTAAAGACTAATCTGTCCACTCATCCCATACCAGCAGGTAAGCCTCAGATAACTATTGTTTTCAGTAGCTACAGACCCCAAAGATCAGGGTAAATATAACCACATACACATACAAAAAAAAAAAAAAAAAAGTGTTTTTCTTCTGTCAGTTGCCAGCAGAAGTCAAATTCCTGAAAATTAGCCTTAGCAATAGGCACGTTTTAACATGTCATGTCTCATTTCAAAGGCCCCAGTGAGTGTCACCCAATCTGCTACAGAGGCACAAAGCCCCTGTGTCTCCCAGCTGAGCGCAGGCTGGGCTGGGGTGGAGGGCAGCAGCTGCTCAACTGAGAGCCGTGCCACATGCCTGGGCAGGGCCAGGAAGTGAGCTCAGCCTCTGGAGGAGCCTGGGGACCCTGCACGGAATGTGGTGGTCTCCATTCCTGCCTTATGCAGTCTCCAGGCCAAAGTCTCTTTCCTCCGGGATAGCAGGGAACTGCTTTCCCATGTGCTGCAGGAGATGGCGCCTGCAAACGCCTGAAGCTTGAGCTACTGTGATAATCTCCCTGCCAGTCGATGTAGGATCTGCTGAGAGTTGCTGGACCCTGCCAGCAGAACCAATGGCTGACTCAGGCCATACAAGCCCCGCCTTCAACTGCTGTAAGCTGCTGGGCACCTGGGATCATGTAACTCAGGGGTTGAAAACTATGGTCTGTGGGCCAATTCTTGTCTGCAGCCTGTTTTTATAAATAGTTTTATTGGAACATAGCCATGCCCATTCATTTATATAATTGTCTATGGCTGGGCTTGTGCTATAACAACAGAGTTGACACCATATGGCCCACAAAGACTAAAATATTTACTATTTGGCCCTTTACGGGAAAGGTTTGCTGACTCCTGCTCCGGCTCAAAATTACAGCCAGAGAGACTGCAGGGAGCCTTGTCAACGGGCAGAGAAACATTAGGGGTTTGTATTATGAATTGTCCCTCCTATGCTGCAAGCACTCAAGCAACTTGACTTCAGGGAGATTCACCTGGGACCAAATGGATTCAATAAATACCTATGATATCCACGCAGGACCTACTATGTGCTCAAGGTACAGCTGCTAGTAAGGCTGACTCAGTCTGTGCTCTCCTGGGGCTCAGACCCCAAGAGATCCCCTGGCAGGGGAGACCAATATCAATTAATAAATAATTCAAAACAGAGACAACTGATAGATGGAAGAAAGCACAGTTGTGTGAGATCATGTCATTCTGTATGTTTTGCTTGTCTGTGCCTTGTCTTTCTCCTCTACTAAAATACAGGCTCCATTACAGCACATGCTGTTGTCTGTTTGAATCACTTTTGTATTCCCAGGGGCTAGAACAGAGCCTGGCATATAGTAAGCCCTGAGTACACATGAATGAGTGAATGAATGAATATAAGAAAGGCATCAGATCCAGATGAAGGGTCTGGGAGGCTTCCCTAATAGTCTGATGCTTGGGCCACAGTCTGGAGGAGCAGTGAGGCTTATGGACAAAGGAACACTAGGATGTAGGTGGTTGGGGGAGTATTCCAGCAGGAGGCCCAGCCTGGGGGAAGTCTGTGCAGGATCAAACACCACACAACCCAGACAGTGGTGTGAGGAGCAGCTAGTGGGGCCAGAGCCCCTGGGGCCTTGTCAGCCATCTCAAGGATTCTGGTGTTTGTCCTGGAGTAATGGGCAGTCACTGAAAGTAACACAGGGAGGGTGTAGTGTGACAATGCCAGATTTCTATTTTGAAAAGGTAATGTGGCTGTGATGTAGATAGTGGATGGAGCTGGATATTAATGGAGGGGAGAAGCCAGTCTAGGCCTGAGATCATGGGAAGAGTCCAGGGTTTCTGGTTGCTCTAGACTAGGGAGTGACAGTGCAGATGAGAGAAGTAGACACACCCTACTCAGAGCATCCAAGAGACATTTAGGGGAGAATTTGGTGGAGCTTGGTACCTGGGTTTGAGATGGCAGAACAAGGGCTAGGGAGAAGTTAAAGCTTGAGTTCTGACTCCTCCAATTGGCAGAAAGCTGGAGCCACTTGCCCAAACAAGGAACCCAGTGTTTGACATCATAAAGAAGGTCTGAGGGCCATTTCCATGGGGGTGTTATCCAGGCTGCAGCAGTGGTCCTCAGGAGAGGCATCCAGGGTCCCAGTTATGCTAATGCCTGCAGACCAGTCCATGCTTGCATCTGGGATGGGCTCCGTGGGGCCTGGCAGTGCCCTTGACTAGAGTGACTGATGTGTATCCTCTATAATTAACCAATCTCTGAGGCTTTTCATGCAAAAGATATTTGAGAGAAACATTGCCAAGCCCTTTAATCGTTTCTTGAACATTCAATCAGCAGTACTAGAAATATTTCTTACATGAAGCAAATAATGATCTACTACTTTCAGCAATCACTTGTGAATGCTAACAAACCTTCGTTTCAGCATCCTGGATACAGCCTTGGTGATGCTTATGTTTCTAGGTGTGGTAGCAGAAGATAAATTTTTAACAACTGCTTTCTCTCTTAAAAAAAAAAAGTGGGACTTCCTAGGTGGTGCAGTGGGTAAGAATCCGCCTGCCACTGCAGGGAACACAGGTTCAATCCCTGCCCTAGGAAGATACCACATGCCACGGAGCAACTAAGCCCATGCGCCACAACTATTGAGCCTACGCTCTAGAGCCCGTGAGCCACAACTACTGAGCCCATGTGCCTCAACTACTGAAGCCCACGCGCCTAGAGCCCGTGCTCTGCAACAAGAGAGGCCACTGCAATGAGAAGCCCGTGCACCACAATAAAGAGTAGCCCCCGCTTGCTGCAACTAGAGAAAGCCCGTGTGCAGCAACGAAGACCCAACACAGCCAATAAATAAATAAATAAATAAATAAATAAATAAATAAATTTATATATTAAAAAAAAGGCAGCACAGGTACATTATCCTTAAAAGGTGAGGGATGTACAGTGTCCACTTGCTAAGTATTTACTGAAGCATTTGAGGAGTTCATAGGTAAACAAAATGGACATGGAACCTGTTCTCATGGGTCTTGTGGTCTACTGAGGGCAGCCAATAAGAAACAAGAAAATAAATAGCTGAAATAACACAGATTTGGTAATTATTGCAATAGGAAACAATAGGGGCTAAAATAGTATTGAAGAGGAGAGGTCTTTTCCTTTCATCCTTCTTCCTTCCCTCTCTTTCTTCCTCCCATATTTTCTGCTTTCTTCCCATAAGTTTTGATATCTAGCAAGTGCCAAGAATTCTGCTTATTTGGGATCCAGAGATGAGTACAACACAGTCTTGGTCCTAGGGGAAGTGCTGGAGGTGCATCAGGGCCTCTGGTCTCCTGGGACCCAGAGAAGCTAGCGTCTTAGTTTAGGAGCATCAGGGAGACTTCTGAGACTTTGAGAAGTGAATTTGAATTCTGACCCAGACTTTTGCATGCTGTGTGACCTCTGATAAGTTACTTTATTTCCCTCTTCTTCTGTTTCCTCCTTGTGTAAGGAAAAAGTGAGGCTACATCTCTCTACACCCGTCTAGCAGGGTGCTGGTGAGGATTAGACAAATGTATGCTCATGGCTTCATCCCATGGTTACCAATGCTTAGAAGCTTAAGGAATGCTGGTTGAGTTAACTTTTGCGCACTGTGCTGCAAGGCAGTTTATGGCTTGAAGGTACCATGGGGCCTTGGCCTTGAGCAGCTGACTAACTTAGGGGGGGAAATACTTGTGAACTTAAAATTGTATGGACGTTAAAAAACTAAGTTCGCTCCCCAGAGAAAGATTTGCCATTTCTCATATTGGTAGCTCCCCCATGATCATTCTCCTGGGGATTTTATGCCTCATAAAATTATTTGATCTGGTGGGATCATATCTCCTAGATGCATCTTCCCAGCAGCTGTTCCCAGGAGGCTTTATCAGGGCAGTATGTATGTAGGTATGCTTGCCAACACCATGAGCACTTATGATTATTACTATTATTATTTTAAATAAATCAAAATAACTGTAGTAAACTTATTATAATTCACTGCTAAGAGCCAGTTGCATACATTATCTCAAATTCTTACTGTACCCCTTGGGGCAACTATTCTTGTCTCCATTTTCTATATGATGAAAAGAAGTTCAGGGTGGTTGAGTCATCTGCCTAAGGCTACACAGCCACTAATAACTGGGACCAGGGTTTGAACCTATGCATTTCTGATTCATGGGCACGTGAGTTTTCCTCCATATTTCCCTAGTGTATAAAAACGTGCTCCTTTGTTCTCTCAAATGATGTAAGAATTCTCTCCTTGACTGTTATGTTCTCTGGCTCTCCTGGAATCAAAATAGCTGCTTGCAGTGACCTCATTTTTGAATTCCTGGTCTCTAAAAGTAGGCCTGAGATCTGGACCTCCTCTCTGGGTTACTGGTTACAACTTCAGAACGGGGTTAGCTCAGGGCTATTTGTATTCTTTGTTGCCGAGTCTTGCTTTTGACCAGGGGCAAACAACCCACCCACACTTCATGCTTCCCCCAGCAAGAATAGCCATCCCACTGAGAACAGCCACACAGATGCCAGGACCCAGCTTGGGTGTGGCTTCTCTGTAGCTTCCAAAATGCAGGCAAATTTCCTGCCTGCTGCTGAGCCCTGAGGCTGGATGGCATCCCTCCCTGGGAATGCTGAGGGACTCCATTGTCCAAGCCAGTGTTTCCTGAGTGCCACTGTCTACAATACCATTGTCCTCAATCTATAAGAAAAGGAGAAATACACAGCCTGGAGCTATATCCAGACACTCAGATCTATAGTGAGTTGCAATCGGACTGATTCTAACCTGAATTTTAGTTGTGTTTTACCAGACGAGTTTTCTTTTTTTTCCTTTTAATTCAATTTAAGGGCCTTTAGTCAGGGTAACCACTAATTCAGTGAACAGTGCCTTTTATGTGCCTGGCACCATTTCATGTCCTGGAGGTTGAGTAGTGAGCATTCACAGAGCCCCTGTGCTGGCAGATACACACACTCCCCCTTTGCCCCAGTCCTCACCACCCACACAGTGACCTTGCCTTTCTGCCTCTCTCAGGATGCTTATATCTGCCCCAGTCTATACCCTCCACATTTGATTAAGTCATTCATTTAACAAATATGTACTGATCAATGATCAAATCTCAAGTATGGTGCTTGACACTGAGGAAGCAGCAGTGATTAAGAAAGACAAGATTGCCTGCCCTCATGTAGTTTACGTTCTCATGAGGGAGAAAGAGTAAACACCAAAGTAAGTAAATATGATAACCTCGGAAAGTGGTAGTGCTATGAAAAAAATTTAAAATGGGATAAGCGATTGTTGTGAACTTATCCACTACTCTCTCTTGGGATGGAAAGTTCATTGTTCTGATGCAATGACCTTTCTACTTTTTAGGGTTAAAATGTCCTATAATTTGTGAAATGAAGTTTGTTAATAAATAGAGGGTGTTTTTGTCTTTAGCGGTAAAGTGTTGTTGGCAAACCTTTGTCCATTCTCTATTTTTTGTTATTCTTGAAATTTTGCTTTTGGGAATCCAAAACTGTGGCAACCAATGATTTAAACCACAGGTAGGTAATGTTTTTCTGTAAAGGGCTATTGAGTAAACATGTGGTCTCTCTTGCAACTACTCAGCGATATCAATGTAGCATAAAAGCAGCAACAGACAATATGTGAACAAATGGGCAGGGCTGTGTTCCAATAAAACTTTATTTACAAAAACGGGCAGACCTGGATTTGGCCCCTCATCTATACCATTAGCCTCCTCACCAGTTGGTAAAACTGG
The DNA here is from genome assembly GCF_030028045.1 of Hippopotamus amphibius kiboko. Classification (NCBI taxonomy): domain Eukaryota; kingdom Metazoa; phylum Chordata; class Mammalia; order Artiodactyla; family Hippopotamidae; genus Hippopotamus; species Hippopotamus amphibius. Next base: position 5,934,380 of record NC_080201.1, on the reverse strand, counting down.
AATAGGGCAGAGGCCAGGGATAGAGACCAGACCTTTTTCTTTGTTCTCTTGTCTCCATGAGAATTGTGGTACGTCTTTAGGACCACGTATCACTGGTGATTCTGCGTTAACTTAGATCAAGGTAAAGATGCTGGTAGTCAACCATGGAATGTAATTCTTAGACCAGCTCTAAAAGATATAATAATTTAGCTTTTATGGGAATTATCTGGGCTTCAGTTCTTAAGGCTCTCTCATCCCCCAAAGGTAAGTTGGTGTTAAACCCTGTATCTTGGATTGAGTTCCCCAAATAGTGGTGGAAACACAGGCTTGGTTGCAGGGAGCTAATGTGAGAGATGATTATAGGTCACAGAAGTCAGGACTGTGAAACAAAAAAGAAGGAAAGCCAGTAAAAAGTGTTATTGGTTATTGTCATGGACAACTGAGGCTCATTGCTGCTGGGGGCTCTTGGAAGAGCTGTGTAAAACTCGCTTCAGAATGGTCTCTCTGCAGGATAGGTGGCTAAAGTATATATCTACCTACGCCCATCTTTCATTGGTCAAAGGCGGCCCCTTGTGCCATTAATTCCTCTGTGCTTCCCTGCTGAGCCTCTGTGACCCAGGGGCAACCATGGTTTTGGAAAAGTTCTGAGCAGAAAAGTGAAGAGGCATGACAGGTGCTTGGACGGGCAGTGTACGCCCTGAGAACATGAGTATATAAGGGATTCCAATTGCCACCACTATGTGTTACTGGAAACTTCCTCAATAGAGTTAATGATAAAGGAAACAGTTACAGTGTTTGTTTTTATAAACCCTCCAAATTTGGTTCAGCACCCACCTGCAAATATGCTCTTTCCCACTAGATGGTACCAGTATGCCAAAGCCCTGGAATGCTACCTTGGGGCCTCATTTTTACATGGAATGTTTTCCCACTACTTTTGAACAATTAAGGAATAAACGAGTTGAGGTTGGAAAAACAAGCTATGGGTGTTTTGGGGACAGAAGATGGAAGAAAAGTGGAGGTTGTCTAAATAATTACCCTCATTCATTCGTTCACTAACAAATCTTACTGACTGCCTTCTAAGCGCTCAACTCTCTCTTGACACTGGGAATACAGAGGTGAACAGTGTGCACAAAGTCCTCGCCCCAATGAGCTTCCATACTGGTTGGGGGAGAGACAATAAAAAACGAATGGGTAGATACATGACGTCTATCAGATGGTGATGAGTACTCTGGAGAGTGACCAGGTAGGCCAAAGGATGAAAGGGGGCGGGGAAGGCACAGCCCTTCTTATATCTGCTGTCCTGTCTGCTGGTAGAATGGGAGGTCATTTCCATCTATTTCCTAAACCCAGTTCTGCCACTCACCAACCTCTTATGAGCATATTTTTGTGGCTTATTTTCAAATTGAGACTGTGAACTTGTGGAGGGCAGAAGTGGTACTTTGCAAACGGGCATTGGCCGGCTGGAACCAACTGCAACCCAATTCCCAACTCCACCAACTGCTTGTTGGCTGATTTCACTTATCTGGAATAGTGAATTATTGTTGTTGGCACACAGTAGAGTCACATTTTACTCAAGGGTTAGATTGTAAAGTCAAGGTTTAAGGCAAACACAGAGTCGTCATTAACCTTGAGATCTCTTAAGTTGCCCATTAAATTGCAGTGTGTTTGGTTTTGTGTATGCAACCCTGTACTGTAATCAACATGTAACAATGTATAATGCATGCAGTGATGTAGAGAGCATAATAAAGAATATATGGAAGATATAATTTTATAGCATTTAATTTCAGTATTTAAATTGTTCTTTTCCTTCTCTTTTTGGTGGAAGAGCTGGATTTCCATTAGTTAAATGTGCATATGATAAGACTTTGTGTTCATTTAAACTGGTTTCCTAATCGTACAGTCCCCACCAGGCTATGCAGTGGGGAGGGCAAGAGCTGTGTTCTTTGTGCTCTATTTGTCTTTGGATTCCCGACACCAGTTGCATGCTTTGGGGCAGAGGAATAGCAGACTAGTGATGTTAGTGGCAGTGGCAGTAGTGGAGGCTGGCGTCTGAGTGGGGCTTACTCTACGCTGGGCCCTGTGTGAGCACTTTAGACATATTAATTAGCACGTTCAGTCCTCCTAATGACTCTGTGGTGTGTCTAGTATGATTTTAATTCCGTTTTACAGATGGGGAAATTCCAGGAGAACTTGATAAAGGTCACATGGCTTTTAAGCTCTGGGGCTGAGGTTCAAACTTGGGCAGGCCCAGACACAAAAGGCTACATGTTGTATGACTCCATGAAATGGAAAGAAATGCCCAGAACAGGCAAATCCACATAAACTGAGAGTAGAGTAGTGGTTGCCTAGGGTTGGGGGGAGTGGGGAGTGACTAATAATGGGTATGGGGTTTCTTTTGGGGGTGATGGAAATGTTCTGGAACTAGATAGTGGTGATGGTTGCACAACTTTGTGAGTGTACTGAATACCACAGAATTGCGAATTTTAACGGGATGAACTTTATCGTATGTGAATCATGTCTCAATAAAGCTTCATTAAGCTGAAAAACAAGCAGACCTCAGGCAGTCCAACCTCCAGGCACCTGCCTGCGCAGCCCCTGAGCGCACGCAGCCCATCCTACAGGTGCTCACCACTTGCTAGTGGCATCCTGCTTGTTTTACTTATATTAACTCAGCTATTCCTCGAAAGGGCCCTATCGTCTGCCCCATTTCAGAGATCAGGAAACTGAGGCAGAAGGATACTGAGAAACTTGGGGCTGGTAAGTGACCCAGGGAGTTCTGGGCCTGAATCAACCTTTGACTGCTACAGTGGTTTTCACAAGTTTCACTAATTGAAAGAAATAGTGATTCAGACTTGCAAGTAACTTTGGCCCATTAGATATAAAGCAATGGTTCCTTGCTTTTGTTTTGCTGATTTCCAAAGTGGATTAAGATCCGTCTTTGTCTCATTGGTTAGTATGCCCATCCGGCCCAGGTGTCTCTGGTGTCAGGTCCTGGCAGTAAGACCCAGAAACTATAGGAGAAGGAGATGTGTTAGAGTGGCTGACTTTAAAAAACAATAAGCATACTTGGCTTAGGAAGAGAGAGGGTGAGAAGAGAGGGAGAGGAAAAGAAGGAAACAGGGGAGAGAGGGAGAAGGAGAGAGGTAGGGAGAGGAGAGAAAGTAGGAGGAGTGAGAGAGGAAGAGAATTGAATTGACATGCTGTCACTGTACTCCAGTTGGTACCTGATTGCTGAAAGGATCTACCCAAATTAACAAGAATGTTTGGCACCCCTTGGCTGGTTCGGTTGGAGATTTCCATAGGCTGGTAAAGAGAAGGCAATCTAAGGTCTAAGGCTCTCGCTTCTTATACTCAGCACTCATCATAATCTAAATCAACGACCCCCTCCCTATCCCCCATCAGCACCTGCCACCCATCCCAGACCTTCTTTGATACCCAGGCCTCCTAAACATGTATTTTACTCCTCTCTGCCCTTAACCTTGGGTTGCTGATTTGTATTTCTCTTTCATGTTTAATATTCAGAGTGACAAACCCTTAGTCATGCACAGTGCCGCAGCAAAGGGCAGCAGGGTTTTGCCCCCTGACCAGTCCGGTATGCTTGTGGTCCTGGGAAGAGAGGGTATGTAAAGGCATTAGCTAAGGGACTGTAAATACCTTCCTGAGTCTCCAGTCTAGAGGAATAGCCACAGTTTGGGCCGGAACAGGAGCTGGGGATTGAAAGGGCTCTGGCTGAGACCTGGTCACCCACACGGCCAGCTCCCAGGTGACAGGGATTCTACTGGGCTCCCTGTGATTCTGAAAGCCTTCAGAACCCCGGTGACAGCAGGGGATCGTACAAAGCCACATGAGTGTCTGATTCAGCCCTCCCTCATCATTTCTCCAATACACTGTTTTACAAAGTATATTCTGAAGAGATACTGGTTCCATGGGTGGTTAATAAGGGTCCTGGAAAACATAGGTTGCATGAGCTAATATTTTGGGAAACTCTGAAGTTACCCAGAGAAGTGAAGCAGGTCGTGTTTTGTTTTTCACCGCTGAATATCCCTGAGACTTTAATGTGCATTTGAGTTTCAAAGAGATGCTCCCCAAGACTGCATTTCCAACACTCTTCCCAAACTCCCAGGGGTAAAGGGACTCTTACATAGAGGATGTCATGAGATAGGAATTCACAGGACATGAGTGGCAAAACAAGGTGTGTGGACTCCAGGGTCTCAGAACTTGGGGCTCAACCAATAGGACCAGCAGTGTCAGCAACACCTGGGAGCTTTCAGAAATGCAAATTCTTTACCTAGGACCTACTGACTCAGCGCTTCTCGGGGTGGACCTAGCAATCTGTGTCTTCACATGCCTGTTCTCCAGGGGATTTCCATGCTTTCTGAGGTCTGCAAAGCTGCTGGTCCGGTGGGCTATGGGGGAGAGAACTGGTGTTCTTCTGGATGAAGGAGGGAAACACAAAGGCCGGCCAGGAACTTGGCTCCCCCAAAGAAAGCAGAGATTACAAAATGAAGACCACCAAGACACAGGAGTAGGAGACAAAAGTTCCGCTCAGTCCCATTATGGCCTTGGGTATTTACTTCTGTGAGGCCCTGAGCTGTGTTTGCAGGATGCCTTTAGGTGAAAATTTCTGTCCACACAGGCAGACCAGAATACCTAGGGTGAGCACAGAGAGACATTTGGGGTAGTCTGTGTAGGGGAGGCAAAACTTTACTTCTACCCATGTTAGATTTTTGGCTGGAGCTCTTTAAGAAAAAGACACATTAACAAGAGAAAAACCAACAGTTTATTAACACATATAACTCACGTATACATGAGAGATACCTAGGTGAAAAGGAGTAACTCTCAGAGGTGGCTTAGAATTCCAGTTTAAATACTGTCTTAAACTAAAGAGAAAAAACAGCGTGTGGGAGACTAGTTATGGGGAAGTAACCAGGAAAAGCAGGGTAAACAAGAATAAGATAGGTTATGCAGGTTTGTCTGCCTTCTCCATTAATAAGGATCCAAAGATGTCTCCAGTGATTGATTTTTGTCCTTTGAGGTAGAGAGGGGAAGAAGGACTCCTTTGTAAAGTTTTGTCCTGCTTTAAGGCAAACAGGAGGGGGGCAGTAAGCTTTTCTTGTATCGGCTTCTTCTCAATTGCCTTTAATTCAAAATAATCCTTATGCCAAAGTGGCATATTTTGGGGCAGTATATTCTGCTACCCTTCATTTGACTTGGCAGACACCTCCTTTGATTTTATATGTATGTGTGTTTAAAGTCTGTGTATATATATATTTATATACACACGTTTATATGTACAGATATACATATATAACACATACATAATATGTACATGTATATACAGACATATATACATACATAGAGCATACATATACACAGAATGTATGTATGCATATATAACATACACAAGTATACATACAAACATGTATACACACATGAGTGATGTGTACATATATCCATATAAATACATGTATATTTTATCTGTATTACATATATATATATATATATATGTACATACAATATATATATATTATACCTATTAAGCACTAGTCACTGTTGGCACCTAGTAAATTCTAGGCCCTCTAAGGTGAACCAGACAGACACAGGTGCTGCAGATGCTAGTCTTGAGGAGATTACAGACCCCAGGGAAGAGTTATAAAAAGATAATGGCACTTCTGGGTCTGTGAGAAGAGCTCAAGGCCAGCTAGTTCTACAGCCACTGGGTTTTGAAGCCCACCCAGAATAATTCTTTGTGTGCCCTTGTGAATCTTTGCTGATCCTCCTGATATCTGCCCGTGATTCTTACTTGTGAAGTTTGATCTACACCAATGGTTCTCAGCCAGGGGCAGTTGTGCCCACCAGAGGTCATGTGGTGATGTCTGGAGACATGTTTGGTTGTTACAGCTGGAGGAGGGGATGCTACTGGCATCTAGTGGATAGGAGGCAGGGATGTGTTCAATATTCTACAGTGCACAGGACAGCTTTTACCGTAAAAAATTACCCTGACCCGAATGTCAGTAGTGTGAGGTGAGAAAACCTGGTCTAAATGCAGAGCTTTGCATTCCTCCAGCACACACAGGAATTTTTGTCTCTACCCTATCTCATTATTACTATGAAGTTAGAATCCGAAGTTGGATCCTGTGAAAAGATAACTGGTAGCAAGCCACCAAACATGTATAATTTTTCAAAAGGTAAAACCATGACATTCAGGTAAATGTAGCCATTAATTCATTACTTTATGAGGAAACCAGTCAGGTCTGAAGATAGTTTCAAAGGGTATTTAATAAGCTAGGGTATTTATGAGCAATTTAACAAAGAAATGTTAGGAAGAGATTGTTCAGTTAGAAAAAGAACTAATTAATGTGCAACATGTCTTAAATCGTTGGGATTATGTTATATTAGACAGAAATTATTTGCATCTCTACTTGGACAAAATCGACAAGTAACTGGCAACTTCTTTAAGTCTGGAGCCTTCAATCAAGAGCAAACAATGAGATAAACTAAGAACATGCCCCTGCACATCTTCCCATGGCCTTTGTCCCTGAATGATATTCAGAGCATTGCCATCAATTGTTTTGGTCTAGTTTACAAGCTTTGGATAATTTTTTTCTGATGCCTCAAACACATGACATTTAATTTACTAGTAAAGAGATGATATGTGAAATGAGGGGGAAAAAAATGGAGGTTGGTTGAGGGCTAGAAAGTAGTGGGAGGAGAGGTTATGGGAGGTCAGAGTGATAGTATTGCATAGATGCCATTCACTACCGGCCTTTGGTGAAGTGTGCTCCATACGAGATGCTGTCATTCAACCCTCTTAGGTAGGCTTTACTATCATCCCCATCTACAGACGAGGAAACTGAGTCAGAGGGAGAGTCAGGAATGTCAGCAGTGGATGTGGGCAGAGTAAGAAGAAAATGGTATGGGATCAAGACCATAGAGGGAAAAACAGAATTCAGCCAGAGAAGGAAGGGAGGGTATTATGAGCTGGAGGGAAGCCTAGTCCAAATTTGAGGTAGAAATACTCATAGCATGTTCAGGGGGCAATGAGGAGGCTATTCTGGGTGGCAGTGAAGGTGAATGCAGTGTGAAATTGGATCAGTGCTACAGGAATGGCAGCTATTAATAGTACCACTGTTATTTTAGCCAAAGGATGCTACTATCATTATGGGGCAGTGCCTGGCAGTACACCATGTGGGTTAAGAGCTCAGGCCGTGGGGGAAAGTGTTGAATTACAGTTTGAATCCCAGCTCTGCCACTGCAGGGCTGTGAGGCCATGGACAAGTTGCTTAACCTCTCTGTGCCTCAGTTGCCAAATCTATGGAATGAGGGCAATGATATCTACCTGATGTGACTGGGAGGGGGATTCAAGAGAACCCTTTAAAATCTTGGTCTAACAGTGAAACTTTGGAAAGTGGAAGCAGGTTCTTTGAGGAGGCGAATGGACAGGATTTAGCATCGTTGTTAGCCTTTTGCCTGTAACGGTCACAGTCTCAGTCTGAGTTCCCTCAAAAGCAGCTTCTGAGAGGAGAATTTGAATGCAGCTAATTTCATTTGGGAGGTGAGCCAGGGAAAACTGTAGCAGGGTGGGGAAACAAAACAAGGAAGGGAGGGAAGCCACATAAAGGGCCCTTTATTCAGCCAGTTGCTACTGCAGGTACATAGGGACCTTCGGGAGCCGGTGTAGAATATCTCAGAGTTATCCCACCTAAGGGGCGTGGGAGCTCCAGATTTTATGCCACACATCTGGGTGGGCATTGTTTTGGAACTGTCCCAGGTGGCATTGACTTTGAGCACTTTTGGGCTGCTGAGTATGGACTCTGGTCCCAGAGAGAGCCCTCAGTAAAAAGCAGTAGATTCTTGCAGTGGAAGATGGGTCAGCCCTCTAAAGAAAGGCCAGAAGGGATATGAGCTTGTCAGTGGGAGGCCATCAGCATCTGCTATAGTCAGTATCACAAGCATTAGAACAGTAAAGCCCTTTGGGCCCGTAATCTACATCTGAGAAGCTAAAAAAACAATGCTAAATACACGGAAAAAGATGTACAGAAATACTTCTCTGCATTACATGTGACAGCACAAATTGGAAATAATAATAATAGCCTTAGAGTGTTTGCCATGTGCCTGGCTCTCCTAAGTGCTTGACAAATAAGCTAAATTTCTAGCAGGTGGAAACTGGTTAAGCAACTCAACGGAATATTACACAGGCATCAAAGAGGAAGGTTATGAAGACAATGATGACATGAAAAATCATATAAGTGAGAAATGAACACTGAGTAGGAGAATGTGTGTGGAGTTGCACTCTTACTAAGCACAAAGTCTCTGCATACGGAAAAGGGAGGGTGGAGTCTGAAAGGATATTTTTAAAAATGCTAACTGTAGTTTTGTTCATGTGATGGATTTCTGAGTAATGTTTCCCCTCTAGTTTACAAATCTCCATTGATGTGTGTATATTACATTTATAATGAAAAATATAACAAACTTGAAAAGTGAAAGAGGAAAAAATTGAAAAAAATAGGTAGTGAAGAGTCAGTGGAGATTTTGAAGAAGGGAATAACATAATGGAAAATAATATTTCAGAAAAATTAATCTGGGAGCAGTGTGAAAGATGGATTGGGTCTGGGAAAAACCCAAGGCTTGTGAGCTAATAAAGGCCAAAAGAAGTGTGGAAAAGAAAGGACCAATTTTAGAGGCATGGTGGTGAATGGGATGATGGGGAAGAAAGAAAAAAGATGCCAGAAATGAGATCAAGACTTTAAGGTTGATTGAGTGGGAGAAAATTAGCAATGAGACAATAAATATGTGTTGAGCACCTCTTTGAGCCAGATTTCTTTACATCTGCTGTCTCATTTAAACCTAACAATAATCCTATAAGCTATGTTCTTAATATTTCTGTTTTATAGGTGTGGTAATAGAAGATCAGAGAAATAAAATGACTTGTCCAAGTTTACATAGAATCTGAGCTCAGATAATTGTTAAATGAACTGGATAGATAGACAGATGGATGGATGAATGAATGAATGGATGGATGAATGGATGGATGATAGATGTATGGATTGGTAACCGTGTAAGGGGGAAGAAATGTAGGGTACTATGTCAAAGTAGGAAAGAGGAAATTTCAAAGAGGAACTTGCAGATGCCTTAGGAGGGCTGGGGAAAGTGCTAGATTCTGCAGGAAGAAGGAGTGGCCACTGGTTCTTTTCTTTGAGAAGGCCATTGCAGTCAAGTAATGGGAAGTTGGCTTAGCTGTATGGAGGGGCCAAGGTGTTGTAGGGGAAACCTATGAAATGACTGATCAGACCACAAACAAGCTTAAAACTAGGCACAAGTCTAAGGAATAGATGCTACATTTAGAAAGGAGGAGGGATGTAAGAGAGCAAAGGGAAGGGGAGGGGAAGTGAAGGAGAAATGGAAAAAGGAAAAGCAATTACTGGTTAAAAATGAGGACACCAGACTGCCTGGGCTTGACTCTCAGCTCCCACTGCCCTGTGACCTTGAGCAAATCCCATACACTGTGCAAAATCAATCTTGGGCGTGCAACTCTTTGTCCCAGTTTCCTCATCTGTCAAATGGGGAGAATAGTGATAACTCCATACCACAGGCTTCTTAGGAGGATGAGCTTAAGCATGGAACATGCTTACACAGTGCCTGGTATACTATGAATCCAACCCCGGCCAGGAATCTTGGTGTGCCATACTACATGGCATGTGAGATCTTAGTTCCCTGACCAGGGACTAAACCCATGTCCCCTGTAGAGGAAGTACGAAGTCTTAACCACTGGGCCACCAGGGAAGTTCAGGGATCTTGGTGTCTTAATCATCACAATAAAATGCCATTTCTTAGGAAACAGTCCCAAGCTATAGATCAAAAAACTGAGGCTCAGGCACTGAATGTGCCCCAAGAAAGTACACCTGGAACCCCAGAATCACACTGCTGGGGACAGCAGGTGATCAGCTCTCCCATCCTTCAGGAAAAAATAGATTTCGTGTAACACCATATGCATAGCTTTATTAGATGGAAATTAACCTGCAATTTGCAAGAAATGAGCTGTATTAGGTTTCACATTTTTTTTTCCTTTTTGACCAAAGAGTTAATAAATTAATAAACAGAGGCTGCTCATTAAAGCAAAGTTAGAAGGAGTTTTGAAGGCACTGGAGAACAGCTGAGGGAGAGAAGTAATGAAGCACCAGGAAGATTTGGAGGGGGTGGATGAAGATCCATCAGACCTCAGCACGCACAGTGAGCTCAGCACCCTTTCTCCATTCCGGAAAGTTTTATGCTCTTATAATTGATGCTTGGAGAAGTCTGCGCTCTGCAGACTCGGCATGAGGAATCCTAAAAGCCTTATTAACCCAACCACTTAGCCTTTCTGAGTGTAACCCCTACCCTGGCTATTTTGGTTCAGGATTAACTGAGCCCCTAAATGTTCCACTGTTGGGATGAGGAGGTTCAATTTCACGCCTTTCTCTGGTCACTCTCCTTCTAAATCCCCCTGCCTCTCTAGCGCTGGCTGCCGGAAAGCTGCCCCCTGCTCAGCCTGCTCACTCCTGCCCTTTGCCATCGTGGGACCTTCCCAGGAAGCCTTGTCTCCGAGGCTGAGCCACCAGAGAAACCGCACGCTCAAGACTGATTTTGCGCGGTTTAAAAATGCAGCTTCATACCAAAAAAGCAAATAACCCAATCCACAAATGGGCAGAAGACCTAAATAGTCATTTCTCCAAAGAAGACATACAGAAGGCCAACAAACACATGGAAAGATGCTCAACATCACTGATTATTAGAGAAATGCAAGTCAAAGCCACAATGAGTTATCACCTCACACCGGTCATAATGGCCATCATCAAAAAATCTAGAGACAATAAATGTTGGAGAGGGTGTGGAAAAAAGGGAACTCTCCTGTACTGTTGGTGGGAATGTAAGCTGGTACAGCCACTATGGAAAACAGTTTGGAGGTTCCTTAAAAAACTAAAAATGGAACTACCATATGACCCAGTAATCCCACTACTGGGCATATATCCAGAGAAAACCATAATCCAAAAAGAAACAAGTAGCATAATGTTCATTGCAGCACTATTTACAATAGCCAGGACATGGAGACAACGTAAATGCCCATCAACAGATGAATGGGTAAAGAAGATGTGGCACGTATATACAATGGAATATTACTCAGCCATAAAAAGGAATGAAGTTGAACTATATGTCATGAGGTGGATAGATCTAGAGTCTGCCATACAGAGTGAAGTAAGCCAGAAAAAGAAAAACAAATACTGTATGCTAACACATATATATGGAATCTGAAGAAATGGTACCGATGAACCCAGTGACAGGCAAGAGTGGAGATACAGAAGTAGAGAATGGACTTGAGGACACAGGGCTGGGGTGGGGGGCGAAGGGGAAGCTGGGACGAAGTGAGAGAATAGCATAGACATATTTACACTACCAACTGTAAAATAGATAGCTAGTGGGAAGTTGCTATATAACAAAAGGAGATCAACTTAATGATGGGAGATGCCTTAGAGGGTCAGGACAGGGAGGAGGGGAGGGAGTCACGGGAGGGAGGGGATATGGGGATATGTGTATAAATACAGCTGATTCACTTTGGTGTACCTCAGAGACAGGTACAAGAGTGTAAAGCAAATATATTCCAATAAAGAGCTTAAAAAAAAATCAATCTGCACACCGGGCAGTAGAGGCACCCTCTAAGGCTCCAGTCTGCAGAAGAACCAGTTTAGGCTAGTTGGAGGCCCAGTGGGGCAGGGCAGCAAGCAGTTTAGGTCAAAAAGTAAAAAAGGAAACAGAAAAAAGCAGGTGAAATTGAGGGGTGTGTTTTGCTAGGCCAGAATGGGCTTTCTCTTTCTGTGTTAAGGAGCCTTATCTGGAGAGGCTGGTCCTTAGCTGGTGCATGGTTTTTGTGGGAAGCGGGGGAGTTGCAAAGAGCACCCTCCACTAGACACATTCTCCTGCTGGCAGGTGGGGCCCCAGGGAGATACTGTTAACTTGACACAGTCTCTCCAAGGACAGAACCTCAATTTGCTTCAGGTAAGGCTAAGAACAACCATCATCGTTTGTGCTCTGATACTTACTATTTGAGTAAATGACACCCTAATAATTGCTTAAGTTAGAAAATAGCATTTATGGACCATCATCTGTGTGTCAGGCACTCAGCTAAGTATTTACATACAGAGTGTCTGATTCAAGACTCTGAGTGTTGGAGTTAGTATGATTCCTCTCATTTTGTAGCTGAGGAGTTCACAGTTTGTGGGACTTGCTCACACACAACACCTTCCTTGATCTCCACTCAGCCCTCAGGAGGCTGCAGATGGTGTTTTGCAGTTAAGGAACCTGAGCCTCAGGGACCTGTCTTCTTCAGCGAAGAGTTGGCAGGATCAGGATTCGAATCTGGATCTCCTGACTCTATTGTTGCAACTGTGTAAGAAGAGAGAGGTGGTGGATATTCATTAAACTCCTTCTGTCAAGCCTGAAGAAAAGAGTTTATTGTGCATTGTTTCAATCCTCAATCAAGAGGGTGTTGCTTTCCCACTTTACAGATGATAAGGCTGAGGCTGAGAGAGGGGAAGCCATTGGAAGAAAGCCACTCAGGTAGTCGTAGGGAGTAGAGCTGGGCCTGATAGCTTCCCATTCTGCACTGCAGGGTTTTTTGTGCTATCCCCACCTCACCATGGCAGTGCCTTCGATAGCAGAAATAACACCATGTGATTTTCCAGCAGGCTCGTGAGAGGGTGATTCTAGCCTTGGACCTTGGGATTTAGGATGGGTCATTGGTGTTGACAATTGAATAGGCTGCTAGAAATGTGATCCTGGCCTGGAGGGAAGATCGACATGACTGAGACTTTAGGAAGGACCAGCTCTGTTCTATCAGAAGAAATGTGGGGCCTTTCATCTTCTTGGAGGCTACAAGTTCCAACTTGCACTTTGAAAGCAACAACTTGCTGGGCCCACCTATTGTTGCTGCCTTCCTCTGCCAGTCACAGTCGTCAGAGCAAAGTTCTCAGAACATGCTAACGTCACAGCACTTCCTAGGGAGAACACTGTCCTGAGCAAGGCTCAGGTTCTGGGGAGGAGGGATTACATCGTAGAGTTGGATCTCTGTTTCCCTGGAGTCTTGTGCTTTGGAAAAACATTATTTGTTTGTCATTCCTGACTGTCACTGGTGACACCTCCAGGCTCTGAAAGGTTATAGGGAAATAACAGGCTTCTGACAGTTTCCAGCAGGTTCTCTTTCTCACCTGGGCCAGGATCGTGCATGTGCTTTTCATTTGTGACAAGATGAGGAGAGCTTGGTTAAATAAGGATCAGTTGCTCTTTATTCATCTGCTTTTCTGATTAATGGCATCAGAAAGCCATTCATCTGGTTTGAAGATAGACAGGTGGTTGCCGTCACTACACTGTGGGCTTTTGAAGCTCGCTCTGTGATGTGATTACAGCACATACTTAGCTTGTGCTCCAGGGGGTAAGGTTGACCTTTGATCCTACGCCTCATTTAAAAATCACAGATCTTGGAAAATGAACCAATCTAGGAAGATGCTGGAAGCTGCATTTGCTGCTGAGGTTGGCTGTCAAACCAATTTAACTGGCCTGCTTTACCTAGAATTCTGGTTTTTCTGATTAAAACAGATGACCTTTAAAGCCTTGTTTTCCTCTGACAATCTCTAGAGGACATCTGGTCTTTTGTGAGTTTCGATGGGAACCCAGAATCCTGCCATTACTGTGGGTTCCAAATGAGGAAACTGCACAAAGCATCGATCGGAAGAAATTCAAGACCATTATCCAAACTGAGAGTGCATGTTCTTTACCTTTCTTTCTTATCCATTCATTTATTCATTCACTCATTCAATTTGGTCAACATTTATAGAGAACCCATCATGTGCCAGTTCTGTGACAGGAGCAGCAATGAGGAGGTAACAGGATTATAGGCCTTGACCACAGGATCTTATGATTCAGAAGGTGAAACAGACAAAACAGTCAACATTGTCAAGACAGAATGAAAGGGCCTGGGAATTCATCCACTTGGAAAACTGTTTGCTTTTGGCATTGATAGATATCACCAGTTTTCCAAGTGGTTGTAAAGAAGGCGGGAGGGGGGCTTCTGAGAACTTGATAGTGTTTTATTTTTTGACCCCAGTTACATGGCACTTTGTGGAAAATACTGAACTGTATACTGAGGCTTTTGCACACTTCCTGTAGTGCCACAGTAGAATTTAAATTAAAAAATAAAGAAATAAAGTATTATCAGCTTCAGGCCCTTTGGGAGCACAGAGGAGCAACTGGCCTTTACCTGGGGGAGGAGAGCAGAGAGATTGAGGAAGGCTTTCCAGGGCAGATGATGGATATGTGAATTGGGTCCAGAAGAATCAACAGGAAGCAGGCAGTCAAAAAATGGGGTGGGATGTGCTTGCACAAAGCCTTCAGTCAGAAGGAAGGCATGGAGTGGAGGGAGCTGGCAGTTGGGGCTTGGGAGGGCTGTGAGTTGCTTGGTGTGGCTGAAGCCCAGGGAGTGGGGCTGCAGACATAGGAGGGGTGAGCAGGGGGGAGTCTGGACTGTTTCACAGACACAGTGTCCTGAAAGTAGTGGGAGCCACGAGGGATTTTTAAGCAGCAGAGTGACACTGTCAAGCATGGCTTCTCTAACAATCAGCATGCTTATGCCTTCATGGGGGTGCGAACGGGAGATGTTTAGGTGTCTTTTGCAGTAGTCCCAGAGAAGAAGGCTGAAGGCCCCATTTAAGGCACTGAGAGAGGAGAGGAGGAGACAGAATAGAGATCAGGAGGTATCATGCAATCCATGAAACTTGTTAGTCAACTGCAAGGTAGGGGGCAGGCAGTGGGGGAAGAAATGAGGAGAAATCAGAAGGTTTCTCTTCCAGCCCAGCCTCTGGTGAGAACCACTCAGATAGAAACACTTGGGCCTGAGCGCTGATTTCTCTTATTACATAAAACCACAAAGATCCTCATTAGCTATTCCAGAAATGTCTATTTATGCCCACAATGTGTCAGGCAGTAGAGGAGGTTCTGAGGATACAGAGATGGAAGGGACCAATTCTTGCCCTCAAGGAGCCACCTGTAGAGTGTGGGGAGACAGCAGGTCCTAATCTCTCTGCCTTCAACCTCCGAAGGTATGTTTGAGTTTACGTGGTGGTGTTTCTTCTTTGATTCAAGGTCGGTTCCCCAGCCCCTGCAGCATCACTGATACAGCATTCCCCAAATCCCTTGCAGAAAGGATCTTTCCCATGAGTAGTTGTGAGCCAAGCATATAACATTGGGTGAATGTTTGAAAACTTCTCCTAGTTCTCAGAATGCAATTCTGACAGTGCTGAAGGCTGCCAATTAAATGAAGATTTAGATAAGGGTTGTGTGGGAGAGGGAACACAATATTCTTAAACTTAATAATGGTTTCCTTCTGTCTTTTTGAAGCTCTCGAATAATCCTGATTGACTGGCTCTCTGCTTTGGGCATTCCCATTTACTGGACAATTTAATGACATTTAAAATGTTTGACAACCTTTATTTGGGGGCAGATATCCCCAGGGGAGCAGGCTGTGGGTAAGGATGTGAATGCTGTACAGTTAAAAAGAGGAACCAGGATTTAAATAGGTTTTATTTTCATATGCAGAATAAGTCCCCTGCATGCTGGATGGCAGGGAGCACAAAACAGGGTAAGAACAGGCTCTTAGGTTATGATATGAGCCATGAGAAACATGTGACGACTGCCACGTAGCCTTGTACTCAGCGCTTTCCTTGAATCACCTCATTTATTCTGACAGTACTAAGGTGGATCCTAAGACTGTGCCCATTATGCAGGTGAAGTAGCCAAGGCCTGTGACCATGTAGCTAATAAGTCATGGGCTGGTGGGTCTCCATTGTGATCATTTTCTTGGCTCTGGAGCTCTTGATATGCTGCAGGCAGTGGAGAAGGAATTCAGAAAGGAATCCAAGACAATTTTCCTCCCTTTCCCACTGTATCAGGGGATTTCTCTGTTCGTATATTCATTCACCACGTTTATTGAATGCCTTCTTTGTGCCAGCTGTGGTCCTAAGCACCAAGAAAACAACAATGGATACAACAAAGTCCCTGCCTCTGAGGAGGTTTTGTTTTACTGGGAGAAGCAAACAGCAAAGAAAGTCCATTAGTCGTAAGTGCTGTACAAAACCCAAGGCACTGTCAGGGATGAATGTAATGAAGAGGCTTTTTTCCACAGGGGTGGAGGATTGGGGGCCCCCCTGGAGAGGGCACATTTTGACTGTGACCTGCCTCTAGTGGAGGAGACAGCCATGTGGGCCTGTGGCGGACGGAATATACCAGGCAGAGCAGAGAACAAGTATAAAATCCCTGAAGAAGGAACGTGCCTGGTGTGTTCCAGAAATAGCGAAACGATCACAGTGGCTGAACCAAGAAAGGGAGATGAGATCAGGAGACATATTGGGCCATGGGAAGAGTTTGGATGGTATTCTGAGAGTGATGGGAAACCATTGGTGGAGGGAGGGCAAAACAGTGACATCATCTGTTACTATGTGCAGTAGAGAAAGCCAAAAGCAATTTAGAAGTCTGAAAAAAAATCTCAGCCCTTCTGCAGTCTGTTTTTTTGTTTACATATGTGAATTTTATATATGTAAAATTTCTTTATAAGTTCCTTCTCCAATTTAAATTCATTAGATCCTTACAACAACCAATGAAATAGGCATTGCTGTTATTATTATTCCTCACTTTACAATGGGGAAACTAAGGTCCAGAACAGGCATGGTCACCCGTATAGGAAGCAGTGGAAACAGGGTGCCTTAGGGTTAGTAGCCCACAACCCAAGTGCTTTAAGTTCCAGCTAGCATTTAGTAGGCACCTGATATGTGCCAGGGTCTGCATGAGGTTCTGGGATGCCTTGACACACCCTTTAGACCCTGACCTATCTCCAGGGAGAGACGGAGAAGTAAGCAGAGAGTTAATGTGCAGAATGGCAAGTGCTGGGCTGGTGAGGAGCTCTGACTTTAATTTGGGAGTATGGAGAAAGCGTATCTGGCCCAGTAGGAGTGGGGAAGCCAAACGTGACATCTGAGCTGGGAGTAGGCACCATGTTGGAGATGGTCAAACAAAACTGGGAGTATAAGGGTGGGGAGGGGGATTCCAAGCAGAGAAATGAGTGGTTCAAAGGCAGACGGTGGAGGCTGAATGACAGCTGGCTCAGCACAGCCAGAGAGGCAGGGGTACACCTGGTTGCATTTGGATAGGAGGCTGGATAAAGAGGCAGGTTTACACTTAGTTACGTTTGTTTTTTCAGTTTTTAAATAGACTTTATTTTTATTTTTTATTGAAGTATAGTTAATTTACAGTGTTGTATTAGTTTCTGGTGTAGAGCAAAGTGCTTCAGTCATATGTATATATGCATATTCTTTTTCATATTCTTTTCTATTATAGATTATTACAGGATATTGAATGTAGTTCCCTGTGCTAGACATGAGGAGCTTGTTGTTCATCTATTTTATGTATAGTAGTGTGTATCTGTTAACCCCAAACTCCTAATTTATCTATTCCCCACTCCATTTCCCCTTTGGTAACTGTAAGTTTGTTTTCTGTGTTAATAGACTTTATTTTAAAGAACAGTTTTAGGTTCACAGCAAAATTGAGTGGAATGTATCCCAATTTTGCATGTACTCCTTACCCCTGCGTATGCATAGCCTCCCCCACTGTCAAACTCCCACGCCAGAGTGGTGCATTTGTTGTAATTAATGGACCTAAGTAGACACATCATTATCACTCAAAGTCTATAGTTGACATTCAGGTTCTTGTACATTCTATGGGTTTGACAGATGTATTGGATTGGCCAAAAGGTTTGTTCATTTCTTTCTGTAAGATGGCTTTGGTAGCATTTAGTTGTCTTTAACTTCATTCAAAACAATTTTGTTAGATTGTATGTGACAGCTGTCATATCAGTGTGCATTTTAAAAAAAGACATCAAAATTTGTGAATTTTTGTGTAGCCATTTTAATATTGAAGACAGAAGAAAAAAAGCAACATTTTCGGCATATTATGCTTTACTATTTCAAGAAAGGTAAAACATAAGTGAAACGCAAAAAAATTGTGCAGTGTATGGAGAAGGTGCTGTGACTGATCGAACAGGTCAAAAGTGGTTTGCAAAGTTTTGGGCTGGAGATTTCTCTCTGGACGATGCTCCACAGTTGGGTAGGCCAGTTGAAGTTGATAGTGATCAAATCAAGACATTAATTGTTGAGAAGAATCAACGTTATACCAGTCGGGAGACAGCTGACATACTCAAAATATACAAATCAAGTGTTAAAAATCATTTGCACCAGCTTGATTATGTTAATTGCTTTGATGTTTGGGTTCCACATAAGTTAAGCAAAAAAAAACCTTCTTGACCATATTTCCACATGCGATTCTCTACTGAAACGTAATGAAAACATTTCATTTTTAAAACAAATTGTGACTGGCAATGAAAAATGGATACTGTACAATAACGTGCAACAGAAGAGATCGTGGGGCAAGCAAAATGAGCCACCACCAACCACACCAAAGGCCGGTCTTCATCCAAAGAAAGTGATGTTGTGTATATGGTGGGGTTGGAAGGGAGTCCTCTGTTATGAGCTCCTTCCAGAAAACTAAGTGGTTAATTCCAACAAGTACTGCTCCCAATTAGACCAAGTGAAAGCAACACTCAATGAAAGGTGTCCAGAATTAGTCAACATAAAATGCATAATTTTCCATCAGGGTAACATGAGACTGCATGTTTCTTTGATGACCAGGCAAAAACTGTTACAGCTTGGCTGGGAAGTTCTGATTCATTCACTGTATTCACCAGACATTGCACCTTCAGATTTTGATTTATTTCAGTCTTTACAAAATTCTCCTAACAGAAAAAATTTCAATTCCCCAGAAGACTGTAAAAGGCACCTGAAACAGTCCTTTGATGAAAAAAATAAAAAGTTTTGGGAATATGGAATTATGAAGTTGCCTGAAAAATGGCAGAAGGTAGTGTAACAAAAGGGGAATACATTGTTTAATAAAGTTCTCGGTGAAAATGAAAAATGTCTTTCATTTTTACTTAAAAACTGAAGGCACTTTTTGGCCAACCCAATATAATGGCATGTATCTGTCATTATAGTATCATATGGAATGTTTCACTGACCTAAAAATCCTCATGCTCTCTCTGTCTTTTCATCCCTCCTTCCTCCCTAACCCCTGGCAGCCACTGATCCTTTAATTGTCTCCATAGTTTTGCCTTTTCCAGAATATCATATAATTAGAATCATACATTTTCAGATTGGCTTCATTCACTTGGTAATATGTATTTAAGTTTCCTCCATTCCTTTTCATGGCTTAATAGCTCATTTCTTTTTATTGCTGAGTAATATTCCATTGTCTAGATGTACCATAGTTTATTTATCCATTCACCTACTAAAGGATATCTTGTTTACCTCCAAGTTTTGGCACTTAAGAATACAGCTGTTATAACATTTGTGTGCAGGTTTTTGTATGGGCATAACTTTTTCACTCTTTTGGGGAAATAACAAGGAGTGCAATTGCTGGATCATATGGTATGTTCAGTTTTGTAAGAAATTGCCAAATTGTCTTCCAAAGTGACAGTGAATGAGAGTTCCTGTTGCTTCATATCTTCATCAGTATTAGGTGTTAGTGTTTTGGATGTTGGCCATTCAATGTTGTTTTAATTTTCATTTTTCTAATGACATATAATGTTGGGCATCTTTTCATGTGTTTATTTGCCATCTGTATATCTTCTTGGTGAGATGTCATTATGTCTTTGGCCCATTTCCTAATTGGGTTATTTTCTTATTATTGAATTTTAGAAGGTATTTGTATGTTTTGGGTATTAGTCCATCAGATATGTCTTTTGCAAATATTTTCTCCCAGTCTATGGATTACTTTCTCATTCTCTGTTACAGTATCTTTTGCAGAACAGAAGTTTTCAATGTTAATGAAGCCTAGCTTATCAATTCTTTCTTTCTTGGATTGTACCTTTGGTGTTATACCTAAGAAGTCATTTCCATACCCAAGGCCATCTACATTTTCTCCTGTGTTATCTTTCAGGAGTTTTATAGTTTTGTGTTTTACATTTAGGTCTCTGATCCATTTTGAGTTAATTTTTGTGAAGGATTAAGATCTGTGTCTAGATTTGATATTTTGCATGTGGATATCCAGTTGTTTCAGCTGGATAGTCTTTGTTGAAAAGACCATCTTTGCTCCATTGTACTGCCTTTGCTCCATTGTCAAAGGTCACTTGACTATAATTATGTGGCTCTTCATCCTGTTCCAGTGATATTTTTATCTAGTCTTCTACCAGCGTCACACTGTATTGATTACTGTAGCTTTATGGTAAGTCTTGAAGTTGAGTTGTGTCAGTTGTCTGACTTTGTTATTCTTCAATATTGTGGTCACTATTCTGGTTTTTTTGCCTCTTCATATACATTTTAGAATCAGTTTGTTATCCACAAAATGACTTGCTGGAATTTTGATAAGGATTGTGTTGACTCTGTAGATCAAGTTGGGAAGAACTGACAGACTGACAATATGGAGTCTTCCTATCTATCAACATGGACTATCTCTTCATTTATTTAGTTTTTTAATTACTTTCATCAGAGTTTTATAATTTTCTCATATAGATTTTGTTCATATTCTGTTAGATTTATACCTAAGTATTTCAATTTTGGGGGGTGCTAATGTAAGTGACAGTATGTTTTTAACTTCAAATCTCTCTTGTTCATTGCTGGCATATAGGAAAATGATTCTTTTATACATTAACCTTGTCTCCCGCAAACTTGGCATAATCACTTATTTTCATGAGTTGTTGATTCCTTCAGATTTTCTACACAGACAATCATGTTATCAGCAAACTAAGTTAATTTTACTTCTTTCTTGCCAGTGTACCTTTTATTTCCTTTTCTTATCTTTAGATAGGATTTAGATAGGCATTAGATAGGACTTTCAGTATAATGTTGAAAAGGAGCAGTGAGGGGAACTTCTTGACTTGTTCTTGATCTTAACATTAAATATGATGTTAGCTGTAGGTTATTTTGTAGATGTTCTTTGTCAAATGAAGTTCTTCTCTATTCTTAGTTTACTGAAAGTTTTTATCATGAATAGCTGTTGGATTTTGCCAAGTGCTTTTTTTGCATCTAATGATATGATCATGTGATTTAGTTCCTCAGCCTGTTTATGTGATGGATGACATTCATTGATTTTTTAGTATTAAACCAGACTTGTATACCTGGGATAAATCCTATCTTGGTTGCATTTTCATATACTTACTTCTCTCAGAACCTATCTCAAGAGAGAGTATAGCTCAGTGATTAAGAGTGGAGGTAGGCTGCCTAAGTTTAAATTAGACCTCATTGCTTATTGGGTACATGAACTCAGACAAGTTATTTAACCTCTCTGTGCCTCAGTTTCTACATTTATCAAATAATAATAATGGATCCCAAAGGGTGATTGTGAGGATTAAGTTATACCTAAACAATTTAATACCCCACCCGGTACACGGTGGATGAAATGATGGTTTGTCGTGGCTAGCTCTCATCATTTGAATGTATGCTCACTGTTTTTGTTTCTCATCGTAGTCACAATGCCTAGTATAAAATAGATGCCTAACAAAAGAAAGCACTATGGAAAAAATGTACATTTTTTGTTTTGTGTGTGTGTATGTATGTGGTGAGGATTCTGCAATTCTACTTTGATTGTACACTTGGTATTCCTATAAATTAGCCCCAAAGAAGTTTCTCAAGGGAGTAAATTTTCTTGGACTGCTCTGATCATAGCCTCCAAAGCATTCTCTGTTGTCTTATGTATACTCTAGCCTCCCCCTGGTCATCATCGCTGGTTGGTTCATAGCAGCTGCAGACAGGGTGAAATGAGGTGCAATTGCCAATGAGGTGCAATCGGTAATATCCCCATTTTATAGAAAATGATGTCGGAAGAAAAAAAAAATACATGGTTGCTAATGGTTCCCAAGAGTTGATAAAACTTCTTCAAATGTTTACCATCACCTGTTTCAGCATCTAGGTGGTGTAACTATGTGACCCTGGTCCTGCTACTCCTTTCTTACTTTTTATAGCACTTGAATCAGAATGCTCACTATCAACCTTGTAGAAATTACCCCAAAGGTAGAAACACGTAATTTATAAACAGGTGTGAATAAACATTAGTGATAACAATGGAAAGATGGCCTTGGCATTGAGAGGAGGATGGCAGAAGCAAGGCTATAGAAGTGCAGTGCACTAGCAGAGCTTATGTGTTGTCTGTGTGTATTTGTGCAAAGTTATTAAAACTGGCAGTGTCTAGTCCACTCCCAAGTGGAAATCAATACAAAAAACAATGTAAAAACAAAAGTTATATAAAAGGAAGGAATATATACTAACTGCTGTAAACATGTAAAAACCATATGCACGAACACAAACTTCTCTATGGGAATTTTCCTTAAAAAAAATATTCCTAAAGAAATAAAACACCATGTTCACAAGAGCCCACCATAGGCCCGGTACTGTGTGAGGCACTGGGAATACAACAAATAAGATGGACTTGTGGACTCATGAAGATGTCATGACAGAAGCCTGGGGAAATCTAAATGTGTAACATTAGGGCAGGGTTAGCGCTGTTGTTCTTTTGGGCATGATGGTTATAGCAGGGCCTGTCCTGTGCATAGTAGGATGTCTCAGAACATCCCTGGCCTTGACCCACTAAATGCCAGTTGCACCTCCCAACCTCTGACCACCAAAAGCATCTCCAGACATTGTCAAGTGGGTGTAAAGTTGCTCCCTGGTGAGAACAATTGCTTTAGGAGAATACTTAGAAGTTATGGAACATTCATTCAATAGAAAAATAAAAATGTAATTGGGAGGCTTGTACAGCAGCACTTAGAAAAATTATGTTAAGTTTAAAAAAACAGAAAGTAAGACTACATTTATTCTACAGATTGCAGCCAGCTTGGCTGAGGTTCTAGGTTCAGAGGAAGCTGTTGAGAAAAGGGAGGAGAGAAAAATGGTGACCTAGAAATCACAGGAGCCAGGGAACCTCAATGAATTGGGTGTACTGGCATGTCTAGGATGAGGAGCCCAAAGATAAACACGAGTCAGGCAGATACAAGTAAAACAATCAAATGTAGGAGCATGGAAAGTGGGTGCCAGAAGTGAGTTAAGTCAAGGCAGATAAACATGGGTATATCAGGGGGAATATTTTAAATGTTTAACAGTCAAATATGGCAGAGGAACCACCAATGATAATGGCCATCTGCTGAAACCACCCAGTATGGGCTTTACCAGGTCTGAAAGGGCCTGGGGGAAATCCATGAGGGAGAAGCAGCTGGCCAGAGTGTCAATCCAGCCATGGTCCAAAGGGGGCACAGGGCTTAATCTTAGAGCAAAACATGGCGAAACAGAAGTGGTCAGAGGCCAAGGAGAAGTAGAAGAAATAGGAGCACCTAGGGCCCAGAAGAAAATCTGCTGGAGGGTTGAGTTATATTTGATCCCATTCATTGCATGCCTGGAACCAAAGACACTAGAGCAGTTTTAGACATAAATTATGTATACACATGAACAAAGACAGAAAGGGAGCACAGAAAAATGAAAACAGTTTGATTTGTAGGGCTTTCAGCATTGTGGGTGATTTTTTTTTTTTTCCTTCCTTTATTTAGAGGTCTGTTGATGCTGCTACAAATTTGTTCCGGTAATAAAAGGAAAATATATGTGGATATTAACAAAGATGAGAAGAGCCTTTGCAAGGATGTAACCGGTTAGAATTTAATATTCATTAGATTAAAAAAATTCTATTAAGTTCATTGAAGAACTCATAAAAACAAACCAAATACCCACCATCTTCTTCCTTCCCAGGAATGTGACTGTGGTCCCTTCAAAGCAGTCCTGAAGGAAGGGGTCTTGTGTGATGACTGCCCAGGGGCCAGTGTAGTGTTTCATACCAGAGGGATACAGCTGTTCATTTCCTTTGCCTCCTCTTATCCTGCTCCAGCATCAGCTCATTGTTCATGCTGACCCAGTGAGGTTGGCATCAAGCTCTTCCTCCCCATGTTGTAGCGAGAGATAGTCCTGAGGACACACACTTCATCCATTGCAACAGATTAGCTCTGGTCACAGCCTAATTACATGAACTGCAGCCAAACTCCTTATTTATGCTTTTCTGGGGACGGGCAGGAACAGATAGGAATGGGTAATTGAGGGACATTAAGAAATGAACTAAAATATTGCTTGCTGTGCTTTAATATGAGCACTATTAATGATGCAGTATTGTAAGCACTGAGTAAAGAGGTTGCTGCCAGCCCGTTTGTGCCAGGCAGCCAGCAGACCCTTCTTCCCAAGTGGGGGATTAGTGCAGGTACCTCCTTGGTGAAAGCCTAGCTATCAGCAGTAGCACCTTGTAGAAGGCCCAGCCTATCTGGTTGCTTCAGGGCAACTGTGCAACTCCATGCCGGATGCTAATGCAGATAAGCTCTGTGCCTCAAGGCTAGTTAGCAGCAAATAGATGGGCACATCTGCCTTTTATTCCATCAAGTGAATGCAGTTTATAGGAAGCTGGCTTATCATTAATAGAGAACACAAAGTATTGGGGAAAACCTCAATTAGAGTATAATAAGCTAGCAGAACTCAGATATTCACACACACACAGAGATGTGTGTCCCATTAGAATATCTAATGGAGATAATTTAGGAAAAACTAATGTATGCCCTTCAATTAGGGGACTCATTAAATCTGCACTGTCCAGTAGAGTAGCTACTAGCCACATGCCACTACGTTTAAATTTTAATTAATCAAATTAAAGAAAATGAACAATTAACGATTCAGTCCCTCTGCCTCGTGAGGCACACCTCAAGCACTCAATAGGCTCATGTGGGCAGTGGCTACCAGATCATACAGAGCAGATACAGGACAGCTCCATCATCACAGAGAAGTCGGCTGGCTAGTGCTGGGTTACATAAATGGTGGTGTATCCACATAATCGACTGCTCTGCGTATTCTCAGAAGAAGGAGGTAGGTAAAGATACCCTGATGTGAAAAAGTCTGTGTTGTATATTGCATGTAAACAAGTTACAAAACTTTATATTAATTTTACTTAAAAATTATGCACATATACACATACGTTTTTTGTTAGCATAGGAAAAAGAGTGTAAGGGTACTCACTAAATTGTTAGTAGTAATTGCCTTGAGATTGAAGGCACAGAACTTTGCTTTTTATTTTCTCTACTTATGTATTGTCTGAATGTATTTCAATGAGAATGCATTACTTTTGTACTTAAAAAGAGATTAATTTGATAATAACCCGTGAAGACAATTTAGAAATATGAATAGGGAGGTTTATCTCTTTGGGACTTTAGTTGGTTAAAGCCTGGTTAATGAGGCCACCTGAGCAGGGTTGACCACTTGTTTGTTTAGGATGGGGCATCATGGGAGGAGAAGGGAGCTGATTCAGAGCAACTCCATCCCTGCTGTTCTCAAGACACACCTACAGGCATGCCCTCCTTGTCTTGAATGTTCTGTTCTGGGAGGGAGACAAATGCCCTTTATAATCAGTTCTGAGGACCTTTTACTGTTAATCTTCGGGTGAGTCAGTAGAAGCCTCTGCTGTGGGTTGAGGCAGAAATACACTGGGCTTAAATGTCAGATAGCACCTGGGAAGCATGTGCAGCCACTGACACACGTGGGTCAGGGAGGGCTTCTCTGCCATGTAGGAGGGGGAAAAAAAGATATCTTCCAGGCTGGTGTAGAAGTATTAAAATTGTGTGTGTGCATGTGTGTGTGTGGACGTGTGAGGTGCTCTTATTCTTCCTGTCCTAGGAAATTTACTTCTCTGCTAGCTTCTGTGCTATGTGAATAAAGCATGGGCTTGGAGAAGAAGTGCTTTCTTCTTTCTTTCAGAAATTCATCTCTGATATCAGGAATCACAGACTTTCTACTCTGGGTTGTGAGTCACTTGAACTCTTAGGACAGTTCTGGATCTACTTCTGCTCCTGTAACTATGGGTCGCTGGGCAGTGTTCCTTGACCTTTGACATTCATTCTCATTCTGGAGAGAATAGAGTATCACTAGCCCTTACTACTGATAGGGTGGTTGCGCCAAGTCACAGGGAGAAATAGGGTGAGTGCTCGGCACATCGCAAGTGCCACAAAGTGTTAGCTTCCATGACATCAGGATTACTTTTTGCTCAGCAGCACGGCAGAGCAATTCGCTGTACCTGCCCTTGTGGATGCCTGTCTCCTCCCCAGAGGAAAGCAGTGTCCTTGGAGGGTGTGAGTGGCCTGCTGCACTTCTTTCTCTCCCTCCGCGTTCCTGACGCGGTTCTGCGCTAGCTAATCTGTACATTCATGCCAAGTGCCTGCTGCTTGACAGTGAGAGCTCTGTGCTGCCCAATGGGATGTGCCAGCCAGTGAGCCCAGGACAATCCTGGGGTCCTGTCAACACAGTAGCTGGGTAAGAGTAGTCAGCCCTAACTTTGAAGCATAACTTTCTGAGGCAGAAGGCTGAAAGTCTTTCCATTTTGATGGTTTGGAGAAAGGATCCGCACTTTTTTCTTTATGTTTCCTTAAAAAGCCTCACTCTCTACGTGTGATTTTTTTCAATATTTTCAAAGAGAAGAAAATGTTAGTCTCTATTGACCATACTTACAATTTCTTGTTTGTTTAGTTCATGAAAATGATGATCTACTTTTGCCTAGTGACAGATTTTATACAAAACAATAACAATAATATAATGTATTTTTCAAGTAAGCATGATACAGAAACTAGGCTAAAGCATCTTACACACATGCATGTATGGATACACATGTGTAAGTACGTACATGCATATGTCTTCACACTCACACTCATGCATACAGGTTTCATCTTTATTATTCAAGGATTCTGTATTTGTGAATTTGACTTCTCACTAAAGTGTTTTGTAACCCCCAGACCGAAACTCACAGTGTTTTCACTGTCATTTGCAGACATGCAAAGAGCAGTGAAAAATATGAGTCGTCCGCCAATGTTCCCAGTGCCGACAAGGTGACACTCTGCCTTCTTGTTTCAGCTCTCACACTACAAGCAAATGTCTTGTAGGTGGTATTTAGTGCCTTTTTTTTTTTTTTTGCATTTTTGTGTTTTTGTGGGCAATTTTGCTGTTTGAAATGGCCCACAAGTGTAATACTGATGTGCAGTCTAACGTCCCCAAGCGCAAAAGGCTGTGAGGTACCTTGTGGAGAAAGTACATGTGTTAGGTGAGCTTCATTCAGGTGAGAGTCATGGTGCTGTTCGCTGTGTGTTCCGTGTTAACGAGTCAAGGTATGTTCAATACGTTGTCTTTAAACAGAAACACATAAAACAAGGTTATATATTGATTGATTC
Source organism: Hippopotamus amphibius kiboko (assembly GCF_030028045.1). NCBI lineage: Eukaryota > Metazoa > Chordata > Mammalia > Artiodactyla > Hippopotamidae > Hippopotamus > Hippopotamus amphibius. The sequence continues at coordinate 5,907,049 of NC_080201.1, read as the reverse complement.
ACAGAAATGTTGTGACCAGAAGCTTGCAGGAACCTAACCCTGTATTTCCACCAGGAACGTTGGTTCACTATTTGCTAATTCATTATTCATGGTGACTATATAGAACATAACTACCATATCTATGGGTATATAAACCTCTTTAAATCCTCCCACAGCCTGTATGAGAGGGAATAGACTATGGTGCTTAAGTTCCTGAACTCTGGGCCAGTTGTGATGCCCCTTTCTGCCTTCAGCCACTGTACACCTGGTTTTTCCAGGGCCCATAGCTGCTGGGGATCCTGCTCAGGGAGGCTGGGGTATGTTTAGCTTTAGGTGTCTTTCCACGCTCCTGCAATCAGCCTTATACTTAGGGGAATGGCTGACTTATCATTTGTTGTACCTATTATGCCACAGGCAAAACCCTTTTGTGGACATTAAATAATAGAGTCACTTCAGAAAGGCAGCCAATCTCCCCTCCGAAGGAAAGGTCCCTGGATCATGGCCTGGAGTCAAGAAGGAACCCCTAGGGCAGGAGGTGAGAGGCTCATAGGCCAGACAGCAGCTGGGTGCTCTCACACTGCCCCTAATTGAAGTTGACCAGAGCCACTCACAGCTGGGACTAGGCGCAAGCCAGGCTGGCAGGCTCCGCAGCAGCATATAGTCTGAGACAGCCATGAAATTGCAGTCACCATCACACCCCAGTCCATGGCCCTGCAGCTCATTCCTGCTCACCACATCCCTGGGCTTCTCTGTGCCTCTGCCCTGTCACAGCAGGCGTTCATGGCTGTGTTGTTAGGGAGACTTTTCAATCTTTTTATGCTCTACTTTCAGAGCTGTCTCGAGATAAGTTAAAGCCTAATACAGTTTTTCAGAAACACCTGTATTTGTCTGGCTGACCTAATATTAACACAGTTTCTCATCTCTACTTGAATGTCGCTCCATCTATTGCTATACCATTACCAGGGCTGCACTCTGAGTCTTTAAAGCTCATCCATGCACCTGATGCCATGAATACCAAGTAGATCACGTAGGACGGCTCACACCCTGCAGGGGAGACAAGGCCCAGCCACCCAGTGAGTTTACAAAGACTCCCAAGAGATAACATGCAAACCATGAGCTTGTTGCTTCCCTGTTCAGCTGCTCCGCTGAATCTTGGCATCTAAGACTCTGGTTGTTCCCTGTGTCCCATGAGCCCTGATCACAAGGTGAGTGTTGCTGTTCAGGCTGGAAAACAGAGTTGACAAGAACTGCCAACCCCAGAGACGTGTCAGGCCCACTGATAATTAAAGAGCTCCTAGGATGCATTGCCAAGTCTATTATTGGTTCTAGTGGACTTGCCTTCACTCTACAGAGGACAAAAGAAGTTGATGGTGAAGCACTCAGGGCAGAGGGGGCATGATTCTTACCCTAAAGCTACAACCCAGGGCCAGCCTTTCGGGCAGTGCCTTTACCTTAAGCAGAGTCTGAACTATGTGCTTCAGTATCACTTAGGGTGGTATGTGTGAAAAATGAAGAGGTTCTTGGGGTCTTGCCTCTGGCCTTCAGATTCAGAATTCCTCAGGGTGAGGCCCAGGCATCTGTATTTTAACAAGCTTCCTGAGTGGTTCTGGTGCACAGTAAAGTTTGGGAATCAGTGCCCTGGGTGTCATCAGCAATTCAGCCCCGCTGGAGGACTCTAAGCCGTGTCATGGTCTAGCACAGCGCCTGGGAGAGAATGGGGAAAGCCGAGGAGTGGCCGTGTCAGAGGGCCTGTGAGCCCTCGCTTTGCTTTCAGAGCTGTGCCTCTGTGGACTGTTAGCAAGTTTACCATAATTCCTATGGATACGAGTTTCCCCTGTGGAAAGTGGAGAAGATGACAGTGCTTGTTATTCTCCTAGAGGGTTGGCAGGTTAAAGGAGAGGGTGCCTCTGGTGCACCCAGCACAGTGACACCCTGACTGTGTTTGTCACTGCTCTCATTGCCGTCCACCCCAAAGGGGCTGCATCAGCTGGACCTATAGGCTGTGGATGAGCCTGGGATCAGCAAAATCCCAGACTCGCTACGTCTGAGGCTCAGGCGTGAGCAATATTTCCCGAGGGTGTGGCGGGAAACCCACTGCAGATCACTGGGCACCTCTCGGGAGCCATTCCTTTTTGGAGCCTTTGGGGCATGGTTTGACAGGGGGACAGCATGTTGGATAAAACTGAGTGTCCCTCAGATGCCTCCCTTAGATGCCCAGTATAGGGCAGGCAGATCCTGTCCTGGCCTTTTAAGCCCAGTAGATCATATTGCCCTATCAAAGCTCCTGAGAAATGGACCTGGATATGATATATCTTATCCATGACCACATTAATAAAGCCTACAGAGAAAATAGTGGGTCTTTTAGGACTTACCCATTGAGCCTTTTATTTTAAGTGACACATTCTCGTACTAGTGTAATTGTAATTCTGATAACATTACTTGTAATACTGTCCCCAGTCCTCAGAATTAATTTGACTGGAAAAATTCCAGAAGGACTTAAATGTTTCTCATTAAAAGCATTATAGATAACTTATTCGACATTGTAACTAATTGTAATATTGCCCAATGTAAAGCCACCCAATTAAGATGCTGTTTCTTTTCTTGTGATTAGTTGGCAAACCTTTTCCATACGAGTATGTCTTCTAGAATCTAGGCCAATTAAGCATATATAGTTGGACTGAACCATTTGCTCTCCCATCATCACTCTCTCTAGTGAGATATATCCCAGTCCAGTTGGTAGTCTTGCAAAGACAAATGTCCTGAACTCTAGTTAGGGAGTTGACAAATGGATCTCTATAAGCAGCTTATGTGCTAAATATTTCTCCTGGCCCCTTTGACAGGGATGTATTCTGTTTTCTTAGTATGGAGAATTTCTTGAGATTTGTACATTTTACCTTTAAAAAATAAAGAGAAGCCGTTATGTGCCTTTTGTTCTTGACCTGCCTTTAGGAGCAAATACTGATGGGAAAGCAGCCCCTGTTGCATAATTGCTGTTTGTAGCAGGGTTTGAGGTCCTGCCTAGGTTTCTTGAATCACCAAGTATATGGGTTTCTGACTGTACTGCCTACTCCCTGTGCCTGGGAATTTATTGGGGAGGTTTAATAAAGCAAAAGAGGGATTTACCAGCTGCCACCAAAGTATTTGACCTCATGTTGATTTGCAGATTCTCCCCTAATCAGAACATTTGAAAGTCATCTAGAGGGATCAGGAAGTAACCTGAAGTTTCTGCAGGAAGAGTTAGAACAAGGGCTGCTGTGGCCTGGTATTAAGAGGAAACAACTTAGAGCTATTTCTTTCCTCTTCCTTTTCTCCACTTTCCCCCAATGGATTCTCTTTCAGGCACATATGAGTGTGAAATGAGAGAAAAATCACTTGAAACAAAATCAAAAGCAACAGCGACTCCAGAATCAATGAAAAGTTCACATCTACAAGGAAGCATGATGTCAAAAGCTGTGTAACCATATACTGCCCAGTTTTGCTGTACCTGGTGCAGCAGGGCAGATGTACACAGGCCTGGCAGGTAGAAGGACAGATGGGCTGTGATTAGGGGATGAGCTTTCAATAGGTTCTCAGAATGGGCCAGATATTTGCAGTGTTCAGAGTATATAGACTGGCACATAATCTGGAGTAGTCAGGTATGAAACTTAAAGACACATCCATGGATTTCCCTTTAATAAATCATCTCCTTCAGTAGTCATTTTTCATCAACAGGCAATTCGGTAAAAGTTAGCGTCGAGCATAATGTTGCATATCATTTCAGAACATCTGGTCCTAATATGTAGTAACAGCTGTTTAGTACCTGAGATATTAACAAAGCATTTTCCCATGGCTGCCACTGTTTATCCTCCTGCAGGCACAGTATCATCGAGGTAGGTCTGCGTCCCAGGGTCTCATGTTACAGGTAACAGTGATAGTGACAGCGTCAATAATGCAGTGGTGACGCTCATGTATTGTTTTACTGTGTGCCAGACACTGTGCCAAGCACATTTCACACATGACTTCATTCCACCTTTGCCTCAGCCTTTCTTAAGCATTTAGGTGAATTAAAAAAGAGGTCGAAAAAGCCAGAGGTTGGCTCTGCTCAAAGTTGAACCCAAGTCTGTCCAATGCCAAAGCTAATGTTCTGTTACCATTACAATAAATTTCTCCTAAGTAAAGTAAATGAGAAAAGAACACAACTATATGTCACAAATGACAAAGAACAGAAGAGAACTAAGAGGGACTTTTTTATGGTATTGTTTTAGAACGTAAGACTGATTTTTGCTATCATATTGTGTTGTACACAATGTCACCAGGTGGCGGTATTGTACCTTGGTCACATGAGCCAATCAATAAGCCTCTTTGTCCCCCTGATATTCAAGATGGTAACTTACTGAGCAAAATTATATTTATGAAACTTCCTTTACAAATATTCAATCAAAACTTTTAAAATCAGATTTTAAAGAAAAGAATATTTACCCAATATCAAAACATAAATCTTTAAAGCAAACTTCATAAACGTAATTTTAAGATCCATAGGTGTGTTTATCACTAACCCTTAACTGTTACTCAAATACCATAATCTACCCATAGTCTTCTACCCAGACTCTGATAAAAATACTAATCTTTGTGAACTCAACTGAAAGCTTCTCCTGAACTCAATTTCTTAGATCCATATTCAAGTTTCTAAAGACATTAGTTTCTTTTACCTTCAGATGTTAGGGCTTCTTTTCCATTCATGGCCTATTGCTTCATACAAGAGGAGAAATGTATACTCCTCTTATATAAGCAGATGTGTCCAAAAGTAAGGGAAACTATATACCCGAGAAGGCCCCCTTCCTGTAAGCATCTTTTACGTTGTGCCTCACTGAAGAAGGAGGAATTCTCCAGATGACTTCCCGCTCCCACCCTCTGCCTTGCCCTGCCAATATCACCTATTTAGGAAAGAATGTCTTCACTTTTAAGATGCTCCTAGGAATCTTCCTATCTTCTCTTCTATACTCTCTCCCTTGCTTTTTGGTGCTTAAGTTAAATGGGCAGATTTGTGTTCAGATTCTAACTCTGTAACTTTCTAATGGTGTGAGTTTAGGCAAATTACTTAATTTCTTAAGCCTCAGTTTTCTCATCTGCAAAATAGCTATAAAATAAGACTAATAACAATATCCCTTGGGGTCAGGATCACCTGCGATAATCTGTGTGAGCCATTTAGCAGAGTACCACACTCATCATTAACCCTCAATAAATGGTAGCTAATATTATTGTGCAGTGACTCGTATGTCTATTTCTTCATTCTGATTTTTCTCTAAGCTCCCATTTATACACCACCACCTTAACTCGGAACATCGTGTGCTCTGATTACTGCCTAAGGTCAGTTTTAGTCCCTCCCTAACCACCGTATTTCCAGCACTGATATTGTTGTCTTGAAATCACCCAGAGTCAGAATGCCCAGTATCATTCTTTTTTTTTTAATTTAATTAATTAATTAATTAATTTTTATTTATTGGCTGCATTGGGTCTTCGTTGCTGCACGCAAACTTTCTGTAGTTGTGGAGAGTGGGGGCTACTCTTCATTGCAGTGCGTGGGCTTCTTATTGCGTTGGCTTCTCTTGTTGTGGAGCATAGGCTCTAGGCTCGCAAGTTTCAGTAGTTGTGGCACATGGGCTCAATAGTTATGGCTTGCAGCTCAATGGTTGTTGCACACAGGCTTAGTTGCTCTGTGGCATGTGGGATCTTCCCGGACCAGGGCTCGAACCTGTGTCCCCTGCACTGGCAGTGATTCTTAACCACTGTGCAACCAGAGAAGCCCCGGTATCATTCTTGACTCTTGACACTCAGTTGGCCCCCAATCCCTTTGCCCATGTTGTCCCACCCACTTTCCTACACACATCTCTGGGTTATCAGCCACTGACTTCCATCATTTCCTCTTTTATCTGCCTTGGGGATGTCTCTTATAAGGCTTGGTTCCATTCTCCCTGAAACAGTCCTTCCACTGAATTACCAATTTGCTAGTTTCCACAGAGTCCTTGGTAGGTAAGGGTATCATGTTTCACTTACGAGAGGAAACATTTTTATTTCTTGTGTCTTCCCACAGTGCCCAGTAAAGCACCTGGTCCTGAGCCCTGAGTAGGAACTTGGTAGATGTAGGTGGTTCATTAATTTTCTCTTCCTGTTGCTTCACCCCACAGTCATTCCTCCCTTTCTTCTGTGCTTTATTCAACCATTCATTCATTCATTCATTCATTCAAGCGCTTTCTGAGCTTTATGCTCCTTCTGAGAGCTGAGAATAATATAACAGTTCTCTCTAGGAACTTACCAGCAAGAAAGAAAAATGTTTCTTTTTTCAAAGAAACAACCTTGGGAATTAACATTGTCAGTGCCACAAGCATTTATTGAGCTCTGAGTGTAACACAGGCACTTCACTGGGCACTGGGCTTTTAGTGGTGAACAAGACAGACACTGCCCTGGTGGAACCCACACCCTAGCACGGAAGATGATGTTAGGTAAATAATTACAGGAGCCATGGAGATTACAAAGGGGCGAATGATTTAGGACAATGAAAAGTTTTTATCCTGAGTTGGGCAACGTCCCCTTGAAGAAATTGTATTAAACTTGAAGTTGAAAACTAAGTGTAATAGAGCTAAGCATGGTGCATGTTGGGACAGGAATAAGAGTGTTCATGTTAGAGTAGATTGAGGGAGGTTTCACAGAGATGATGCTATTGACATGGGTTCCTGGCGTGTGATTCAGCGTGGGAGCATTAATAACAGGGGCAACTGGTTGTGCAGCAGCTCCAAATCCTCTCAAATTGAGAGACCTTTTAAGTTCCATCCACAACTGGCAATGCTCTCCTTCATGCATCTCTACTATGTGGATTGGCTTAATGCTTTGACAGAGTCTACAGAATAAAAGTTGTCTTTTGCCCTCAAACCTTCGAAAGGCATACCCCAGGCCTTGAGGAGGGAGAACAGAGCTGCTTATGTCGGTTCTTCTGTTTGTGTTTTTCTTCCCTTTAAGAACATACTTCTGAAGCTGCAACCCTAAAATCTCTATGATCACGATTGCAAACAGGCTTTCGCTTGTAACAGGAGAAGAATTAGCAGGAAATCCTCCTCCAGTTCAATAAACCTTGACCCTTTGTGGTGACATTGTGGCCATCTTGCATCAGTTTTGGGAGGTTACCATCTCCACTGGCAGGACTGACAGTTTCAATCTCACCCCTTTGTAAATTGTCTTTATAAAGATCTCTTTCCTTAAATCAGACTGGAGATTGCACTACAACTAACACTGCAATTGGTTTACTTGGTTTTGTCTCTTACTTAAGGTATTTGAAATGAATGGGAGGTCTAAGCAAATGAAGGAGCATGAAAACTATTAGCAATTCTCCAGATAGTTAGGTAAATCTCCTTCTCCCTCTGCCTCCACTGCGTCAAAATAGAAATCCTTAGTTAATAGCAGCAGGGTCAAGTACCTGGACTTGAAAATATCTTGATTCTTGTATTCCTAATTCTGCTCCAGAGAAGTTCTTGGATCAGATACATAAAACCAGAGGGGAACTCTCACCAGGGATTACATAGCTGGCGAAGATTTAAATTTGCAAAACATTATTGAGAAATATGAGACGTGTCAGCCATCTCCTAAGCTAACGTTTTTTCAAAGTGAATTATTTTGTGGATGTTCGAGATGGGGGCATACTGGAAAGAAAAAAAGACAGGAGGAACCGAATTATTTATAATTATGATATGTATGTGTTGGCGGGACGGGGGCTGCCTTTTGAGACGTAAATGGATGACAAAGAATAAGTTATCTCTTTAAAGATAGAACATGGCAATAATTGCATAGTTTCTGGCTTCAAAAAGTCATAATCCATTCATTTGATGGATATCCAAAAGCCATAATCTGTCAATCAGGTGTCAGAAGAAAGAGTGTCTCAGAGCTTTGAAGCTTGACATTTAGAATACTGCTGGATACCTTTATTTTTATCCTGATAGTAATAGGGGGAAAGGATTCAAACATTCTCAGCATAGTTAGAGAATGAATATCATTTTAGCTGTCTTAACAATTTTGCAACTTAAAGGTGGTATTTGATCAGTACACTGTATTAAAAAAGTGTAAAAGTCACACAGCAGTAAATTAGAAGGGGATAATTTTATCCTAAGATTTTGCTGACATACCCATTGTGTCATTGCTTTCTTGGTTTAAATTTGAACAGAACCTGAGATTATTTCTTTGTAAATTCCTGTGGCCCATCTATTATTCCTAAATACTATGTGGACATATCCTTGAAACTTACTAATGGGCACTGGAGAAAAATGCTATAGTCTATCAGTGGAATGTCAAATTGATGGAAGGAAGAAATGAGAGATGTCACACACATAGAAAAATACAGCTTTTCCAGAACCTACTAGACTTGCCGGGACGAATGGATGGAGACCTCCTCCTTCTCTGATAGTAAGAGAAGAATTAACCCATGATGTAGCCCCATGATGTTAACGGCACATATTTCAAAGCTGAATAGAGTTGCATTTGCCTCATTACAGTTCCTTAAGTCTAAGATGCTCTTCCAGATACTGCCAAAATCTTATGCAAAAATATTCCTGCTGCAGAGGTCACCAAACCCACCAGACTCATCCTCCTGCTCGTGGCAAGCATGGCCAAGGAACATTCTGTGTTCCCTCCTGCCTTTCCTCCTGAGACCCAGCTAAAGTTCACGCTGAAGAGGGAATTATTCTGCATATCCAGTTCAGTCTTTGTGGCCTCTGTCTTTCACACAAACACCTTGTTTAAAAAGCAGAGAGTCGGGAGGGCATCAGGGTTCCAAAGTCAAGAGAATGTTATACTGCTCTTCCTTTAAAGAGCTATTCCGAACCTAGACCACGTCCTTAGGAGACCGGAGCGGCTAGAAGCAACAGACTGGCTCTTCTCTCCCTCCCCAGGAACCAGCTTCCCAGGGGCTTTGCCCAAACTCATTCACCATCCGATTGTTCAAAGGACATAGAAGGAAGGAGGGAGGGAGGTAAGATTTATTAACAGCATTCTGTGTCCCATAGCACTCTAGGTGCTTTGTATATGAACATTTATTTTATATTCACAATGATCTCACCCATGTCCAGGTTTATGTACCTGACCACCAATGACTCACGTTTAGCCCTTTAGCTTAGTCATCACTGAACTCCAGAGCTGTAACCAACAGCCAGGTTGATATTCTTCTTTCATGTCTCAAAGGCAAGGGGGACTCAACATTTCCCAGCGCAACATGTGACCTTCACTTCCAAACCTCGCTGCTTTCTACTCTTCCCCACCTTAATCCATGGCACTACCATCCATCCAGTTTTGCTCTCCCCTCATTTCCAGGTTTAAATCCTGCCTCCTAAATATATTGGGAATCCATCCACTTCTCTTATTACCAGCACCCTAATCTGAACTATCATCATTTTTTGCCTTGAATACCGATATGTACTCCCAGCTGGTCTCCACATAGCCCCTTTTACCTTCCTCCAATCTGCTCTTTTTTCCCCAGCCAGAGCCATCCTTTGAAAGCTTTGATATGATGTATCTGATCATGTCGTTCCTTTGCTTAAAATCCTCCAATGGTTTCTCAGTGCTTTGAGGATAAAATAAAAAACAAATCCTTCTCATGAGCTACAAGGCCTGGCATGAATGCGCTTAGCAATACCAACCACTTCAATCTCCTCGCGTACCACTCTACACTTTAAACTCCAGCCACACCAGTCTTTGTTCATTTGCTGAGACCACCGTGTACCAAGGCCTTTACACACACTTCTTTCTCTATCAAGAATCTACCTGTAATCTACCCCTGAACCTTTTTTCCTAATTCAGACTCATTCGTCCTTCTGATCTCAGCTCTCCACGAGGCTGGATCAGACACTCCTTTTCTTCTCTCCCATGATGCCAGCGTACATCTGCGCCTTAGCCCAGGTGATAAACATCACTTCCATTTATTGATGACAGATATGGGTTTAGTGTTTGCCTCCCCCTAACTCAGAGCTAGATAAGGGCAAGGCGTCTTTCTTTCTTTTAACTCATCGTTGAATCCCCACTGCTGGGCACAGTGCTTAGCAACTTGTAGGTAATTAATTAATAATGACTGAATTAATGGATACATGGGTGATGTAGATAGAATTAGATCCTTTTAACAGATTAGGAAATTAGGGCTCACTCTTAAGGAAGAGTTTAGAAGTATCAGAGACAGGATTCAGTCCCCAGGTCACAAAACATAAGACACTATAATATCTACAGTAGCAATGACAGATTTTTTTTTTTTTCTGAAAGATCTTCTGAACATACTCTACTAAAATACTGTTTTGAGTGTGACATTCTACCTTTTTTTTTTTCCTGTGCGCGTAGAATATTTCGAGGGTGGGAACCAGACACTCTAGTTGAAACAAGGTATTTCCTCCTCTTTTTTTCACTGTCTCGATGTTTTCAGGGTGTCCTGGTTCAGCCTTTCTTCAAGTGCCCAATCAAACGAATCCAAGTGAACTTGGCTGCTGACCTTGCTCTCACAAATTTGCCGTCTCAGAATGAGTGATGTCTGCTTGGTCCCTGTTGGAAAACTAGCTGCAAATATGATCCAGGGAATCTGTAGTCACAGATCTAGCATAATTTTAGCAGGTCGTGGTCAGAATCCTAAGAAGCACTGCATGGAAGTCTTGCATGAAAATTACTCATCTTCTGTCCTCTTTGCCCTTTACATTGGCCTCCACAAGTCCCTGTGTGGGGCATCCAGCACCAGAAAATGTTCTTTTCTATGAGAATGTTGTGACCAAACACATTTGTATCGGATGGATGGATAGATGCGTGGATGCTTTATAATATATATTCACCTCAAATAGATCACAGGTCTAGGACCAGAGAGAAAGTGGGATACATGTAAAGGTTACCTTTATTAATCCTGGTTTGAAATGCAATATGCATTGTATGTAGAAAAGATGTTTTTTTTTTTTTTTTGTCTTTGAAAGCTCAATTTTCACTTATGGAATTGATTGCCTCAGTTATAATACTCTTTGCAAGGTGTGAGAATTTCCTGTTTACTTATCTACTTTCAGTCTAGAATGTTCAAGGCCAGGACTAGGTTATGTTTACCCTCTTATCCCTGGAGACGTGCATAATTCTGGCTGTTTCTAGGTACTCAAACATTTTTCTTGAACGAAACATAGCCTTCTCACGATGACAATGAAGCATGTTGGAAGCATGAGTGACTGGTTAGGAGGGTGAATCTCTGTTTGTTTGTTTTTACACTGAGAAGTATTTGAATCTTTCAGTGAGGTCAAGGGTATGTGCCTACTCCTGTGCAGTGGGCAGCCCCACCTGCCTGCGAAAAGTGCAGAGTTTAAGGAGATAGCAGCTTGTGCAGTCCTTGCCTTCAAGATCTGGGTCACTCTAAGAGGAGCTTGTCTCTTAGGCAAGGAGAACCTATTATTCACAACAAATATTTACAAAACAAAACGATTCTTTCCTCATCCCTGACTTTGCCTGCACTCACCGCAGAAAGCAAAGCCCAATATGATTGTGTGATTCCAGGAAATAGGATGGGCGATGGAGAGAGTGAGACAGAAGAAGAGGGACCACCCATTCAAGGGAGCAGACGCAGGTTGGTCACCGCTATGGTCAACTGAGACACACTCTCCCAGAACCCTCTGGGAAGAGTCACAGAAAATACCTCCAAAATGTCTGTCTCTAGGGAACAGTTCCCATCCTCCATTGGTCAAGGCTTGCCCGTGGGATGTCCGCTCTCTCACTCCCAGGCTGTGCAAGCGTGAGTGACCCTGTAGATTCCCTTGGACATTCCATTCCATGGTGTCTGAGAAACCCTAGGGCAGGATGCAGGAATTGGAAGCATCACTGAGCTGCTGCCTGATCACACCTGTGGGAAGCTGGTTGTCACAGCCGTGGCTGGGAAGCATGTGGAGCAGAGTGTGAGAAATGCCCAGAAGAGCCTACTAGTTTAGATACAGACTTGAAAGGTCACTTATGAAGATCCACATTCTGCTAGAATGAGCTTATGAGCCAGGAAGGTTAAGGCCAGTCGGATGCCGAAGGAGAGAAACTGAGGCAGAAGATAGTCCTGTGGGTAAGGGCGGCACAATGTAGTGAGGATGAACCCAGGCTCTTTTACCAAACACTCCTGATTTTGAATTCTGCCATGCTGACTCCCAGCATGAACTTGAGAACATTATTTAATCTATCTCAGTTATAGGGTCATCATCAGAAAAATGAAGATACTAAGGGCAACCTCATACTATTTAAATGTTGGATCTTTAACAAGGAAAATGTATTCATATGTTACCTGCATAACTGGAGATTATAGTACTGCATTTGAACAGATTTAAGAAATGGATCTGGAACAGATTTGCAACAGATTTTTAAAAAGGAACCATACCTCATGGGGTTGATAGAACTGTTGAATGAAGCATGCTTAGAAGGCTGTTATCCCAGAGTAAACCTTCAACACATGGTGGTCTTCTTGCTGGAGATGAAGAGCAGGGGGATGGGAAGGAAGGCCACCTGTTTGGAATGGAGGGTCCAGGGTCTCGGGGAATTCATCTGTCTCCACATTCCCCTCTCCCTCAGCTGCAGAAGAGAACTGGTGCTGGTGTACTTCCAGCTCTAGTTATCACTGGCCCAGCGTCTGGGGAGAATCTGGGCCGGCAGCGAGGACTTCTAGATAGTGCCAGGAGAAGCTGATAGATACCAGGAGAAGGGAACACGCAGCCAGGACTAATGGGAGTTAACACAACAGCTGACATTTGTTGAGCACTTCTAATGTGTGGCCCTGTTCAGAGAACTTTCTGCATATTGTCTACTAGTCATGGACGGTCTAGGCGCCGTTATCCACATTTTACCTGTCATGAGTCTGAGATTAATTTGCCCCGGGTCATGGTGCCATGAGGTGCAGAGCTGAGAAATGCATCCAGGAAACGTGGTTCCAGAATCCACATTACACAGTTGCCCTATTGCTCAGCCTTCTAACAATTGCTGTCCGGTTTACATCTGGTCTGGGAAGTGGGAATAACACACAGAGGCACAGAACATTGCTCAATCCGAAAGTTACAAATACGCACTGTGAAACATGCTTCAGTAGTTGAGTAAACTATTAATAGGTTAATATCATTGGTTATTATTGTATTAGTCAGGATCCCGGCAGGAAAGAGGCACACACAAACTGACAATTTGAAGAAAATTGAGTAGACTGTTTACAAAGATGTGAGAATATTTGGGGAAAACTAATGAAGGACAGTGCAGTGCTTGAGAGCTGTCAGCTGCAGGAAGCTGTTAATTCCTCTGAGCCTGAAGGTACAAGGAGAGAGAGGGGCTAGCAAAACCTGGAGAGAGAAGCCTGATGGAGCGGACCACTGACAGGAGCCCTGGCCTTCGTAGAGAACCACAGTCAGTTTGGTAGGTAGAAAAAAATGCTTGAACTTTGCTTGCTCCTATGTGATGTCCTGCCAGTAACTTCCATTAGCCAAATCTAATAGGAAGCCAGAGGAGAGCGCTAGAGGAGAAGGCAGCCCATAAAGGCCCGCATCTTGGTGCACAAATGAGGATAGAGATGAGTGCGGTCTGATCTGGCATGGCAAGCAGGGTATACCCACCACTACGGTCGACCTGCAGACATGTATTTGAGAAATCTCTGTGCTGTCCGAAACAATAAAAGGGAGTATAATCCTTACAGTGGAAAACTGTTCAACCAGAACAAAGAATGAAGCATTGATACATGCTACAACATGGAAGAATCTTGACAACATTATGCTAAATGAAAAAAGCCAGATGTGAAAGGCCACTTATTGTAGGATTCCACTTATATGAAGTATCCAGAACCAGCAAATCCAGAGAGACAGAAAGTAGACTGGTGGTTGCCAGGGTTCAGAGGAGGATGGAATGGAGAGTGACTACTAGAAGGTGCAGGTTTCCTTTTGGATGACAGAAGTGTTCTGGAACTAGATCATGGTGATGGTGGCATAACGCTGTGAATGTACTAATGTCACTCATGGTAAATTTCATGTTATGTGCTTTTTACCACAATTAAATAAACACATAAATAAGTAGATTAGCGGGAACTTCCTTCTCACAGTGCTCAGGTTTGTCTTTTATTCACTGTCTGAGCAGGGCACCAGAACACACCTGACAATTTCCTGCCAGAAAGTTGGTGGGAGAGGCAGCAGCAGATGCTCTTGGTGCCTCAGGTGTGCTCCTTACCTTTATGACAGCCCAACCTCCCACAGCTCGTGCGCACCCATCGTCCACACAGATCAGTGCCAGGGGATTACCAGCCCCCAGGAGCATAGCCAGGCACTGACAGCAGTCAGTAAACACCAGCCTGCTTGCCCTCCGGGGGGAAGGTGGGGGTGTGGGGTGTATGCAGCTCACCTGCCTCCAAGTCCCAGCAGGCCTGAGTGGCAGTCACCTGCGTGGTTACTGACAGCAACACCCCTTTACTCTCCCTTTCCCTCCCCGTCTCCTTTCCCCCTCACCTACTGGTTCTGCCTGCACCTCCCAGATCAGCTACAGCACTCAAGCCCTTGTGTGAGGATTTATAACAACTATAAAATAATAATAGATAGCTTGTAATGAATTCTTATTATTAAAATACGTATGAGGAGAGACTGGCTTGTGTTCATTTTGCCTCTCCTGTTCCCTGTGATAAGACTTTCTTCATGTATCAGGCAAATAACTATCACTGATTCTTAGGCGTTAGTGTCAACAGAACCCTCTAGGAAGAGTGTGAACAGTGCAGATTCACAGGCCCCAGCCTCAGATATGCTGATTCAGTAAGTCTAGGTACAGGGCCTTGGAATGTGCTTTCTCAAGCTTTTCAGGTTATTCTTATGCAGAATAGAATAGGAAGCCTCTCCACTGAGAAACAGTGGGAGTTGTGTCATGAGAACTGAGAGGGGAGCCCACGGAAGGCAGGCTCCCTGAACACACCCCATGATCCACTTACTTTCCCTTAAACTGATAGAATCCACATCCACATATGGAAGTTAACTTCAATATTTCATAATCATTAAGTAAAGAGAAAGTGAAATATCTACACCATGTAATTACATAAAACATGCTCTGGCAGTATTTGTCCCCTTGGAAATTCAAATAGGAAGTCTCCAAGGAGCAAGGTTGTATTCTTGGAGGTGGACACAAAGTAATTGAGCTTAGCTAATTGTGATAACTAATTGGGAAATGGATGTGCTGGCTTCTAAGAAAAATATTGGAAGGATCTCCCGGAAGGCCTAACCCTCTGCTCTTGCTGTTTTTGGAAGTCAGTGACACCTAGAGAGACTGGTACTTCTTCTGAGCCACAGCCCAACCACGTTCAGGAATTAAGATGGCTGAGGACAAACAGCCCCTGCCCACAGCTCGGCCCAAGCCTAAGAGCATCTGGGCTCTACCTGCAGGAAACAGTGCCCAGCTCCACCTGGGGTTCAAGTGCCAGCTCTCCACATACTATCTCTCTGAACTTAGCCTTGTTGTTCGACTTTGATTTCCATGGGGCTTAGTGTTCCTAGTTTAAAACTAGGAGTTGTAATAGTGATAACATAAACAACATTCTGAGAAAGAACAAGTCGCCATTCAGAAGGTGCTGCCCTGGTGTGGTCTTGCTAAATTCTCTCTCCCTCTCTCAGCCCAGGGTTTTATTTTCCCGCATGTGGATCACCTCTCTGACCCTTTCTGCCCAGGTTTGATCTGTGTGAGCCTAGCATTCTGGCCTGATCTTTCTAGCTTGTCTGCTTGCCAGCACCCTTTCTGCCCCTTTCTGGTTCTCAATCCTAGTCCAATTTTGCCTAATATGCCTGGCTTCCTGGGCCTACTCTTGGTGCTGCAAAGCAGCAGTGCCAGCCTAGCCTGACATTCTGTCATCTCAGTGATAGGGAATGACAACCTAGTGGTAAGAGATTGCATCAACAGCCTCTAGCTGCCTCTTCCATGATCACACCACACAAGGATGGGCTAAGATAAGACGTTGAGTCCATATATACGGTTGGACCAGAAGGACCAATAGCTCTCAAGGGGCAGGAGAATAAGGGTTCAGGTCATAGAGGTCATAGGCAAGGCGTGTGGGCAGTCGTGGCTTGAATAATGCATCCATCCTACTGGCAGAAGTACATTTGTCTTGCTCCCCAGGCTCCCCAAACCATCCAACTCAGTCAGTAATTGTGGAATGAGAGAGAAGCTAAGACCCAAGCCAAGGAAGCAGAGACTTGACATGGATGATATTTTTTTCTTTCTGTTGGTGGCAGATATTACATTATGTATTTTTCAGATATGATACAGGAAGACTTTTGTTTCCCATGTTGATGAAAAATGTGTGCTCTTTGTTCTTTATAGAACTAATAGAATCATAGCCCATTTGTCTTTGACTTTTACATCCCCCTCTCTTTTATTAGATCTGCTCTAGGAAGTTGGGTGGGAAATGTCTTTCTTCTTGTCTACCCTTCCCCAATGACTTTATTTATGATGAAGGAATCAAAACCAGCAATGAAGGATTAATGAATAGCTGAGATCAATGTGGGAAGACTGAGGAGAAGTCTCAGGGGAGTGAGGGACTCAAGCCTATTGGGGAGAAATGGTTCGATAATAGGGAAAATGCCCAGGTTCTGATACCTACAGACATCTCTTGGTGTCCGGGATTAGAAAGCAGGTTGACAGAGCACAGGTCCAGGATTCAGAATAAAAAGGTGTCCATGAGAATAAGCTATCTGTTGTAAATGTTTCTGCTACTTATCTCATCAGGACCAGATATGAATGTCTCTGGGTCATCAGTCCCTTAGGTACAATCATGTGTCTCTATCAGGGATAGCAGCTGGTGTTAATTCTGTGAGTCAGCTGTCACCTAAAGGCTGCCTGGATCTCTGTGCTGTGTAAGATGCTGAGGATCCTCAGGAAAGTGTTCTGCAGTTGATTGATGATGTCTGTCATGAGCATGGGTATAGAAATTGTGTCAAGAATACCACATCCTCATCATCTCAGTCTAACGCACATACAATGAAGTCAAGATCCAGGAAGCTACCTCAGTAAAGGAGGACTCTTCCCAAAATTTTTCTTTGAAAAATATGAGTACCAAAGCTCCTATCTCAAGTCTGTACTTGTTCTACAGAACAGAACTATTTACAATTGTTTTGACCCTTTTCCCAAATGACTGAGTGCTTTGACATAAACGAGCAAGGCACAGAAGATGCATTATTTTGGGAATTAGTCTCTACAAAATTGGCTTGTAAGAATACCATGATCCTGAACTTAGAGCCAGACCTCAGCCCCAATCCAGGTTTTGCTTTTCTAAGGTCACAATCTCCTTCTGAGAGTTGAGGAGGTAAAGAATGAAGGATGAAAAAAAAATGAACAAACAGAAACAAAAAACCAACAACAACAAAAGCCTTCTGTGTTCTTTGAGGAAAAAAATCACATTAAAAAAGTTTCTTGAAAATGACTTATGTAATTTTCTGGAGTGTCACAAATTTAGCCAAGCTGGGCAAAACTTAAAACAAAGGGTATATCGGCTACTTTATAGAGCAACATGTGTGTTTTGTGTGTTTACCTGGTAAACTTGTAAGTAATTGAGTGCTGCCATTGGCAGGCAAGACTGATTTTGGAGACGTGATCTGTTGAGGGGGAGAAAGCCTCAGTTTTGTTGAAAGATCATGAAATGTCTACATTGTAAAAAGTGACATCTGGGTCAAGAACTATTAGTTGTTGACAAAGGTGTGTTTGTACATGTATACACGTCTGCATTTGCGTGTATGTGCCCCTGAGTGTGTGTATGTGTGTGCATGCACGTGTCCTGGTATGTGAGCTTTTGTACATGAGATAGGTTTCTTGGGCTGTGAGGACCCCAGTGGGCATTCAACCTGGCTTGGCTCAGGAAGCCTTAGCCTTGGTTGCCTGAGCTTGTGCTCAATGTTCACTGTGCCTAGGTGCCATTTCAGAGGTCTTTAAACTAAACCTTGGTTTTATACATAAACAATCTTTTTGTTGAGTGATCTTCAGGTACACATCTTGTGAGTGCCTCCTGCTTACATATCACGTAACCCCTGGGAGTTAAGTCATGACAAAGAAGCCTAGTGCCTTTGCACAGAGAGCTGAGTTTTAAGGTAGAAAACGTTTATTTCTCTTCCACATAATCTCTAGTGAATCAGAGTTAACATTTTCTTCCTAACTTCAAGTGGAAATGTTAATAACCCTTAGCACCACCCTTCTACAGCCTTTTCAGAAAGTCGTGTAATGCGTAATCATCTGAATCATCAACACTGATGGTTACCATTTGCAGAGAACATGTATTTGGTATATGTGGGGCCTGAAGACAGTGACCATGTAACTTCTAGTTCAAATCAGAATACCCTTGAGAGCAAGAGGGGCTGTTATTAATAATTATACCAGTGCAAGTGGACTAAACCAGGACCTTCCTGGGCAAACTGGGGCATGTGGTCCTCTTATTTAGGTAAGATCTTTGAACTCTTTCCCTCCCACTCCTGCAGAGGACACTGAGAGGAACAGAACAGATCACCGGATTCCTCAGGAAGGACACACTTATAAATGTGGAGGATCTTAGCACATATTTGGCTGCTAGCTTCACTTATGCCACTGATTACTGGCGTGGGCACAGCTTACAGGGGAGAAGGACCAAGGAATGCAGGTTTCCGGTCTCTCTGTTTTCCCAGAGGCAGCAGTATGATGTCTGGATCACAGAATGTCTTGGAATCAACCAGTAAATTAGCCGTTTACTTGCCGAAGAACCCTGGGCAAAGTATTTAACCACTCTGAGCATCAATTTTTCAAGTCTAAAAAATGAGAACATTCATTGCCTCAAATGACTATTATGATGATTCCATGCAATGACTGGTGAGAAAGATTCCAGCACCCAGAACACTTTTCCTCCTTATGCTGAAAGCCCACAGTGTCACATCACACAAGGAGAACAGAGAGATGAAGAAGATCAGTAGTAAGTGAGAGTTTATTTTAGTAATTACGTCAAACACTGGCCATATCTATGGCCACAACGCACCCCACGTGTGCAATAATTAAGGGAAGAAAATTTCTTGCTCAAGTTACTCCAAGAGATTTCCTCGCTGTATCTTGCAGAAAGAAGCCACTGGGGGATTCTCTATCTTTTATCAAAAAGTTAGAAATGAGAGCTCAACATTCGTAAGCTCTTGTCTAATTAAACAAAGACACTGAGGATGGGGAAGACCACTGCCTCTCTCTCTTCGCAGGTGAAGGGACCTGCCTCAACATTGTACAACTGCGGAGAGAGATGAAGAGAGCTGACTTTTACATATTATTTGTAGGTATCAAGAGAGCAGGTCAGCAGTTTACGTACAGCAGGCAGGCCAGGTCCCTTCTCAGGTTAGATTCTAGCCTTAAAGCTGATGTCAAGGAGAGGTTAGCATCCACAAACAGCATAATTCAAAGGGCATAAAGGAGAAGGCAGGGTTTGGCACAAAGAGAAACTAAATCCTTAGCCTGTGGGGCACTGTGCAGTGGGCTTTTTCTGTTCTTTATTCCAAATTTATAACAAGATGTAAGTGGTCTCGACAGGAGGTCTATGGTCTATGTAGAGTAAAGAGATAATTTGCAATATGGTTGCTTGCCATTCTGATCTCAGTCCATCAAAAGTGTGCAACCTACAATAGTGGCCCAGCAGGTGCCTCTGTTCAAATTGGCCATCATTGGGGTGGGAGCAGAGCCAGGGTGGACGGTCATGAATGCACTAAGTGATAGGCTACCTGGCAGGCATCCTCTGGACATAAACATGCTTGGAATTGGGTTGGTAGGATGACGTCACCTTTTCATTTCAATGCTATAGCATTGCCAAGAGGAATTCAGGTTCTCAGTGATTGCAGACCTATATAGCAGCAGTGGCCCAAGCACAGAAATGAGACTTGTGTTTGTGGCTTTGCCTTTACATGAAGTTGTTAATAACTGGGGGTTCTGCCTGGGATCTCTAAAGTGCATAGCCACAGCCAGTGCTTGGCTCTCGCTTCATGTGGACAAGCCAAGGGTCCTCTTGTTCCACACTGGCACGACCTGTCAGTAACCGCTACCTCCAGGCTGTGTCCTGGATGCCCTGCCAGGCTCCGTGCTTTCTGCCTCACAAAACCAAGCACCTAAACAGTCCCAAGTGAAGGCAAATCATATAACTTAAGCACACGTTTAAACCTCTCTGAACCTCACCTTTCTTACCTTTAGAAAGGGGGCTACGGTCACAGGGGTGTTTGTGTACTGAATTAAATAATGACTGTTGCAAGCCCAACACTGGTCACTGATTCAAGACTCTGAAATTCATCAGTGCAGAGTCTGTGTTTACTTGGTTGCATTTCCTGAGCTTGGCATCTTGTGGAGACTCACAAATATTTATTGCATAAAACAGCGACTATGATAACACAGTTTAAAGACTAATAATCAAAACATCATTCATTGGGTGCCATGTCTTGTAAACCATTTTGAGATGTTTCTGTTAGTGTCTGTAAAAGGAAGTAAGGATCCGAGGGTGATGCAAGTGAGTATTCCCCAGTTATTTGCTTTTTTAATATATTTGCAATATTTAATAACTTAAAAAAGTATAATGAAAGAAGGTAAGAAGACTGGAGAAGCCTGGGTTGGTGGTTTGAGAACCAGACAGATGGACAGCTGAAGGAAAAGGGACCAGGGTGACCACATGGTCAACTGCGTCTTCAAAAAGGGAGGCCAAACTCGATGATGGATGATGCCTTAGAGGACTGGGACGGGCATGGTGGAGGGGAGTTGAGGGAGTGAGGGAATATGGGGATATGTGTATAAATACAGATGAAAAAAAATATGGTGTATTACATTAATACATTTGGATGTTAAACATACTTTGCACTCCTAGGACAAATCTCACCTGGCTATAGTGTATAATTACAAGTTAAAAAAAAAAAAAAAGGGAGGCCAGTGCTTGGGCCAAGATGGGAGTGAGAGTAGACTGACTCTGGCCCAGGCTCCCTGACCATAGCCAGTGCTTGGAAACACAGAGCTAGGCCCTGCTGGGAACCAGGATACCTGGTTTTATCTTTCCAGGATCAGATGCTTCAGTTTAAGAACTGGGTCATCTGTCTTCCACACATGCTAGGTTCATGCTTGTAAAAATAGTGTTCATACATAGTGGGCATGTTGTAGCAGGTTTAATGTGCTCATTCAGGTGTATTCCGTTAACTTGCCTGCATCCAAACATTTTTTTCAGAATAAAACCAGTGTGTCAAACTGTTCAACTGACATTACCTGGTAGATTTGAGAAAATATCTGAATTAGAGGTGGGGCCCACACAGGTTCCAGTGAGAATGGGTTTTTCAGCAGGTGTGAATCAATGCTATTGAAAACTTATTTCAAGGATGGATTGTCAGTAAGCTACCCCATCCATCCACTCCTCTGCAAAGCTGATTTTTATCAGTTTTGTCCACTTTGATGATCATCGTTACTATAATGAGTTTAGTAATCTCTTTTTGCATAGCATTGGTTGCTTGTTTTGTTTTCAAAGCCCCTCACAGGGGGCAGCTTGTGGCAGACGACGCAGCCTCATTGCCTCTGTGTGAGACAACTCTAAAGGGCCAGCCAGCCTTGAGTTTTCTCTAGGTTCCAGGAAGGCTTTAGGTGCCGTCTTTTTGCAGGCTTGCTTGCCTTTTTGCCCATCCCTAGTTTGCTCACCTCTTAATGAGATATCTCCAGAATCAGTTCCCAGAATTCTTCTGGAAGCAACTCTCTGTCCCAGAGCTGGTTTCTGTGATGAAGAGGGCCAGCAGGAATGGCTCTCTGAGGCCCTACACCTGGGCCAAATTTCAGTGGAGTCCTGGGAAGACTCTATCTGCAGGCAGAAGAAAGGACAAATGCGAAAATGCCATGGCAGAAAAGGGCCCTGGGACTTCACGGCACAGAAAGTTTGCCAGAGCAGTCAGAGTTAGTGATCAACAGGCAAAGCATCAAGACAGGTGAGAGTCCGGCAGGAGGGGGTCCCTACGAGGAGGGTGTGGGGTTTGTTTTGAGTGCAATTGAAGCCATCAGGGTTTGACTAGGTTTAACTAGGAATGTGACAACATCTGTTTGGGCTTCATAAAGGGCTCCCTTGACCATGGGGAGAGTGGATTATTGGAGTGTGGCCAGGTAAATAATGACCCCCAAATATGTCCAGGTCCTAATCCTCAGACACCTATAAATATTACCTGTAAATATAGCAAAAAGTGACTTTGCAGGTGTAATCTGCAAAAGTAAGAATCTTTAAATGGGGAGACCATCCTGGTTTATCCAGGTGGGCCCAATGTCATCAAAGGATCCTTATAAGATGGAGCAGGAGGTCAGAGTTAGAGAAGGGGTGTGACGATTGAAGCAGAGTATGGAGTTATACGGCCATAAGCCAAGGGATGTGGGCAGTTTCTAGAAGCTGGAATAGGCAAGGAATTGATTCCCTGATGGAGACTCCAGAAGGAACCAGCCCTGCCAATCCCTTGATCTTGGCTCTGAAAGACTTATTTTGGACTTCTGACCTCCAGAACTGTAAGATAATGAACCTGTGTTGCTTTGAGTTTGCAGTAATTTGCTGTAGCCGCATGGGAAAATAGTACAAAGAGTCAAGGGTGGAGGTGGGCCTTGAGTCCAGGAAGGCGTAATGGTGGAGGGTGGGAGCAGGTGTGGCAGGTGCTGGATGCCATCAGGAGGTGTAATGAGGGGATTGATGTGATTAAAGACGACTGAGCTGAGCTCACATGTTAGCGCCACTAACTCCCCAGGAAGTGTAGGAAATACTCGAAGGCTTAGATTTCTCCATTGCAAAGGGAGATAGCACTTACCTCAAGGGGTTGTTATGAGACTTAAATTAGGTAAACTGCATCAGCAATTTAGCGTCAGACCTGACATTCCTTTGCCCCCTTACCACTTCATCTCAGAATACTGATGCCTTGGCGATGTGTTTCCTAGCGGGCAGAGGCGAGAGAATGCAGGAGCCCCAGTGGCTGGAGTCTGAATTCCTAGTGCCCATGAAGCCATGTGCATGGCAGAACTGGGCAGTTCTCAGCAGATGGGAAGCAGTCTGCATAGGCAGTGATATTTAGTATACATGGTAGGCAGCTTCTAAGGTGGCCCCGGAGATCCCCTCCTGGTATTCACAGCATTGTGCAATCTCTCCTTGAGGAACTCGCTAATAGAACACCTCCGCCTCTAGGGGTCTCGCTTCTGTGATAGGATTACAAGAGGTTCTGACTTCTGTCTTTCTAGCACACTCTCTCCTTTGCTGGCTTTGATAAAGCAAGTTGCTATGTTGGGGAGGCCCACGTGGTGATGGAACTTAGGATGGTCTTTTTCCAACAGTTGACTAGGACTGGAAATCTCAGTTCAACAGCCCAAAAGGAACTGAATTTACCTGCAATCATGTCATGAACTTTAGAATGAGACCCCAGGCCTGGCCAGTCCCTTGATTGATGCCTCAGAAGAGACCCTGAAGGAGCTAAGACATGGCTAGATTCTTGACCTTAGAAAACATGGTATAATAAATGTGCATTGTTTTAAGCCTCTTAGTTTGTGCTAATTTGTTATGCAGTAATGGATAACTAATAAACACATGAAAATCTAAGTTTTGGTATTATCTGGGGACCTGCTGGCAAAATCCTTGTTCATGATTACACAGGTGTGTAGGACATTCCAGTCCACCCCTTAGCTGAAAGCAAAATCCTTTGTCTCAGGATGACCACTGCCTGTCCCAGGTTGTGTGCAGACCAGCTCTGAACATTTAGGCATTCACCCTGACATTCATGTATGGGGCATAAAAGGGCACGCATCTTCCAACCCTGAGTGCTCTGCAAGAACCTCCAAGTAGACAACTCTATAAACATACCAATGTGCAGGCCTACATCAGAAAAATCTGTGCTATCAATAACTCACTAATGAGTGCTGGTTTGCGCACTGCCGTGTGTTAAGAGGCATAATTACATTCCGATATTTATTTGAGTTACTGCCACTTTAGGCATATTTCATGGAAGGGCAGGAGTAGGAAAAGACATTTGTTTTGTGCTATTGACCCAGAGTCATAAAGCCTCCAGTAAAATTCCAGTGAACTCGTTGATTCTGTCATCCCTGGGTAATCTTATTGCTTTCCTGGTTCAGACTCCTCGTCTATGACTTCATAGGACACACCAAGGTGCAATGAAGACCTGGATTAAAATGCTGTCATTTATTTACTAAATGTGTGACCCTCAGCAAGTAATTTAAACAAACTCTGACTCTCAATTTCCACAGCTGGTTAAAAATAAAGATAAAAATAAATCATATGCTTATACAATATAATCATAAAATTTCAGTGCCTGGCACTTAGTAGGTGCTCAATAGTGCTTCCCTGCAATTAATTTATTCACAAACCCATAGAGCTATTTATGCAGAAAAGTTTACGTGACAACTACCAGTTGTGGCTACTTTTATAGAAAATGTCTCAGCCTTCCGCCTTACAATAAAAAATAGTGTTTGGCTCCAAGCAAATGAGATTGAACAGAGTTATTTGAACTACTTATAATAAAATGTGACAGGCAGACTTTGGTATTTCACCGCCCCAAGTTGTTTTATAGACCGCTCACTATCACTGCAGCATTCAGCACTTTTTTCCGTGTCAGTGTGATAGACAATATTCATATTCTTCTTGGGTAATTGCCTTTTTAGCTGAATCAATAGCTTGTAGGCATGAGAAGGAGGCAGTTTTATCTCAAATTTATTTATCTTATGATTATACTAAGACTGTTAAACTGAAGCTCCCCTCCCCCCTTTCCCAGGCCCCAAACCATCTACGTAAACCTCTCTATACTTAGCTCTTTTGTGAATTTTCCCACTGCTGTGCCTCACATTCCCCAAATATCTCCCTTCTCGAGTAGAGTTCCAAATGATTCACTCACTCATTCATTCAAAAAATATTTTTGGGGGTTTATAGTGGGCAGACCCTGGTTACAAGAAGGAGGAAGGAGGATGCCATTCTCCCTGTGGGTACAGGGGCTACAGCTGTATGCTGTACAGAAGGGAGACGCTCCTGTAAAGGATGGGTCTTCGGTATTCTTAGTGAGCACAACAGATGCTGATAACGGACTGATGAGGGAGGGAAGCATTCTCTGATGAAATGACTCTAGAATTAAGCTTTGAAGGGGAAACACATGAGTACCCGTATGTGTGGAAGAGGTATGTGGGGACTGGAGGTGGTGGAGGAGTTAAGTATCCCAAGGCAGAGCGAACAGCATGTGCAAAGTCCTGGTGGCTGGAGGAGGTGTGAGGTATTTTTGAAACTGGAAGCAGCTCAGTGGACAGGAGCCTGAAGGGGGCCCTGGCAGGCAGAGTCCAGATCCTTGGTGGGGGACTGTGGACTTTGTTGCACATTCCGGACGCCCTGCCTGGGGGAATGGGGAATCCATGAAGGGTAAGCAAGGAAGTAGCACTATTAGAAAAGGATTCACATTTTACAAAGAGCTCTCTGGTTGGAGGTAGGGGATGGATTGGAGATGACCAGCTTGGATGTGGGCCATGGCTGTTGCAATATCCAGGTAAAATGTGATGAAGTCTTGACCTAGCATGGCTGCAGTGTGGAGCAATGCAGAAGGCATTCTGAGTTACTTAGAAAGTAAAATCCTCATGATACAGTGATGGATTGAGTACGGAAAGTGCAGGAGAGATGAGCATCCAGGATAACTTTCCAGTTTCTGGCTTGACTTGTTGAATGGGTGGTGGTGTCTGCCATTCAGCTGTTAGAAAGCACTGGAAGAAAGCTAGATTTGGGGGAGGGATGGTAGATCCCTCTTGTATGTGGCTTTAGCTTCCCAGAGTGATTAGACTTTAGGAAACCAGGGCTGGACTTGTCAGACCCATGTTGAGGGAGTACAAGTTTTATTAGTTTTATTTTGCTGTATCCTCCTAGAAAGTCCCCCTCCCCTAACCTCCCAGTTAAAGAACAATCATTTCCCCACCAGACTATACCAAACAAACCACATCTTCAGTTACAGGTTATCCAGACAACAGATGCCTTGGTCTTGCTGAGGTCTTTGATGTGCTCTTTCTCCTTCCTTGCTGCTGGAGACACTAAAGCTGTATCTTCCTTCTATTTGTTCACAATAAAAATTCTACCCCTTCCTAAATGTGTGTTGGCATCCTTTCCTTTCCTGTAACCTGTATAATATTCCAACATCCTCAATGCTTTGGGGAGTGACCATTTAGTGTTTCAGGCTTTGTCTTACAAGCCAGATCAGACTGAGTGGTAGCAACTTCCCAGTAAGTGTGTGGAAGAAGATCCTGGAGCCATAACCAGGCTTCACAGGAAATTTTTTGGCATTAATTGGTAGTATCTGTCATGGGCTCGAGAGAGGAGAATGGTGCCATGTGAGCCATTCGTTTTCATTTCTCCTTTAGTTTTCCCAGTTGCTAGCACATCCCTTTAATCTAGCTACATATTGGATGTTTACAATATCCCAAAGTTTTCCTCAGTATGTTGTTCTTTGGATGGATCTGTATTCCTTGAAATACGTGATAAATTAATGATAGCAAGTATCAGTTTGTGCCTAACCCTAGGCCTCCTACTCAGCACTTGGGTGCCCAGAGGGGTTTAATAAATTATCTTGAACTCTACCATTTCACCATTTCCTCTCCCTTCAACCTGTCTTTATATCTCTCCCACCTGCGTCAGGGTCATCATATGGTTCCAGGGCTAAGGAGGAGGACTTTCATCTTTTGTCCCTCACTTGGCTTTGTGCGTCCTGCTCCCAAAGGAGTTAGAGTCCAGAAGAGGAAAATCTGACCACATTGTTGGGTCAGGTGCCCTTTGTCCGGGCCTAGCCAAGCCTCATAACACTCATTTCAGGGATAGGAAGCTGTTAACCTCTGTCTGAATTCTTGCAAGAAGCCTGACTGTTAGGTCATTGGTTGACTCTTCATAGAGTTGGAACAGCAGGAGATCTGGACATGAGAGCACAATGCTATGCACTGTGCCTTGATAGAATTGAGCTGAATAACTTTTGGATTTATAAGAGAGTGCATTTAATTTTTAACAGATTATATATAAAATTTTGAGTGACATTAAACACAGACTTAAATCAACCATAATCCATTTAAAGCAGTCTTGCAGATAAATGTCCCAAGTCTGCTAGCCTGCCAAATATATTCTTTATCTACACACATTTGTCAATTCTTTCCACAACACTAAGCCTTTATAATGCTTCTCTGGGGGTTGCTTTTTTCACTCTCAAGCCTGAAATACAGGTGACATCAACTCTCTGTGACATAGATAGGATTGACAAGAGAAAACCCCTGGAATTGTGATCGTTAATCCTTTGGTGATCAGAGACCCTTTTGAGACTCTGAAGAAATCTTTGGGCTGCTCCCCAATTGCAAGAGAAATGATGTAAACATTTATAAACACATTTTGCATACAATCTATTGTGTTGCATTTTAGATTGATTCTATTCACTTTCACATCATAGAGTATAAAAAATAATATATAATATATTTACTAAAAACAAGTGTCGCTCACTAAATTTTTCAAATAGAAATTAAGGGCTACTTTAAAAAAAAATCAGAAAGAACATAAACTAAGCAAGTTAAACAAAAAGTAAACCTTAATTATGTCCAAGAGTAAAAACTAATGAGAACACACTTGCTTTGCAAACATAAGAAATTTTGATAGTCACTAGGTCTTTGATATGGCAACATGGAGGTCATCTTTAAAATCCAGTCAATTTATGCTCCTTTGGTTTTGATGGCAAAAAAAATGTGTAAACACAAACTCAGTCATGCAGGTTGTAGCAACAAAATCAGAACTCTCTTAGCTCAGTTCAACAAAGAAATGTACTCTGGTGTCAAGGAAGTTGGGTTACAAGACTCTTCCCATTCATGTCCTTTGATTTCCTTGTTCTCAGTTCAGTTAGGTCAACTATGGCTGGTTTTATTCATTTCATGCTATGTATGTCTATTAATTATCTGTTGCTGCATAAAAATTACCCCAAAGCCCAATTGACTAAGAAAATATTTATTATTTCTTGAACAGCTTAACTAGCTGGTTCTGGTCCAGAGTATTTCATGATATTGCTGTCAACATGGTATGAGGAGCTGCAGTCTCATCTGAAGGCTTGGCTTGGGTTAGAGGATCTGCTTCCGAAATAGGACCTTCACATGGCTATTGGTGGGGGCCTCAGTTCCTTTACCATTTGGGCCTCTCCGTAGAATTGCTATCATATCTATACAACATGGGAGCTGGCTTTCCCCAGAGTGACATATCCCAGAGAGAAATGCAAGGAAGGAACCAGATGTTTTTTATGTTAATCTTGGACATCACATACCATCACTTTTACCACACACTTCATTAGAAGTGAGTCACTACGTCCAACTCCACACTCAAGGGGAGAGGAATTAAGCTTCCCCTCTTGAAGCGGAAGTATTGAAGAATTTGTGGATGTATTTTAAAACCACTACAATATGTCATCAAAGGAAGGATTGTACATTCATCTTTCAATTTTAAGTGATTTGAACAAAGTTAATTCTCAGAATAGTTCATCCATGTTTCTGGGTACTGGAGATGAGAGTCATTTCCCTGCAGAGAAAATGATGAAGCTTTGTCCCTCTCATACCACATTGTCCTACAACACCATTTCATTACCTTTAAAGGGGCCAAGGCATTTCTGGTGTGTGTGTGTGTGTGTTTGAATTTTTCATGCTTAACATAGCTACGTGGTTTTAAATATATAGAATCTGTACTTGCACTACTGAGAATAGATTATAATAAAGTGATGGAGCTATATTACCTGCTGGTATTCCATCATGGCAGTGCGGATGAGGAAGAAACAGGACTGGAGGGTATAACCTACCCCACAGATAAGCTCCTTGAGATCAGGGCTGTATGTCAGTGTTAGCTCAGTGCTTGCCACATGGGAGCTACAAAGAAATATTTTTGAATGAATGAATGAATGGAGACCCATGGAATGTAGCTTAGAGAGGCAGGCTCTAATCAGTGATTTGGCTTGGTAACACCATGTCCAGTCTGGAAGGTTGAGCATTGATAAGAATGAGAGCTCTAATTCCAAGGCTATGCCATCTGTACCGTCTTTAGTGTTGTCTGCTGGGTGTGGAGAGTCCATGTATTTCAATCATATGTTTGCATCCAAAAGCAAAGATGGGCGCTGGTAGGAATAACTTACTCTTAGTGAGGACTAAGGCAGAGAACTGTATCTTTTGGGGCATCCTCTGTAGGTGGTGGTGGGGAAAGGAAGAAAGTATATTAGATAGATTTTGGCTTGTGCAAAACCTCAGTAGCAGATGACAGGTAGCATTTAGTGCTCATGCATAGGGGGTCAGCTGTCAACTGCTTTGCTGATCCTGGCTGGGTTAGCTCATGTGTCTGGGAGTCTGCTGGCTATTGGCTGATCTATGCTGGTCTTGGCTGTGATGATTGGGGTGACTTGGCTTTGCCCCATGTCATCTTATAGAAAGCTAGCTCAAGTGTGGTCTCAGAGAGAGCAAGAACAGTCCTACAGGTGCTTTTCAAGCCTGTTTGGCAAGTATTCAATTGGTTGAGTAGCCCGTAGCTGAGGCCAGTCTCAAAGTGAGAGGGCATTGAATAGTTATGTGGCGCCAGAAGTGGTGAAGAATTGGAGCCATTTTTGGAATCTACTACAGGAAAGCAAAGAAATAGCCAGCTTTTCTTTGTTTAAAACAGGGATCTGCCAACTTTTTCTGTAGAGGGACAGGTAGTAAATATTTTAGGTTTTTCATGCCATGTATGGGCTCTGTTACATATTCTTGTCCTCTTCCTCCTCCCCTTCTTTTCTTCCTTCTCCTTCTTCTGCATCTTCTTTTAATAATCTTTTAAAAATGTAAAATCATTTTTAGTATACAGGCTATACCAAAGCAGGCTTCAGGACAGAGTTGATCCATGAGCCATAGTTTGCCAAATCCTGGCTAATGAGGAAAGAAAATCATACTACTAATAATTTATTATGTCCTGTTTATACAACACGGTCACATCTGTTGTTTTATTTGATCCTCACAATACTCTGGTGTGGGAGAGATATGGGGTTAACACTCTTAAGGGGAGAGAAGTGAATTGATTTGGTAAAACTGGAATCCGGCTCTAGTGAGGCTGGGAGGGCCAACGATATTTACTTAAGTGTGCAGCCAAGAGTAGCTGCTCATCTTCACTGCGTCAGTGGGCTGAGCTTTCAGGAGGACTCCTAGCATGAGAACCATGGTCTGTCCACCTGTCCTCCTGAGAATACACACTGCACAGGTGGAAGGGAAGAATTTAATAATGTTAGTTGTCACCTAGGCTGAGATGAGGCTGATTTCACGGGTGCTGGAGGTGATGCAGTTGTTTCCTAGGTTGCATCTCCCAATCTCCACTTCATTAGCATGGTTGCTTTGGATGCATTTCTAACCTCTGCTTACCAGAGAGGCTTCCTTTCTGCTAGGAGTCTTTTAGAAATTATGTTTAAGGGACCGTGTTTAAAACAAGTCTTCATAGTGATTATGGCAGTTTCTTAACTCAAAATGTAATCAGTATACATATTTTGCATCTTTATACTTAATCCACAAATATAGCTTTTATGTTTTTCCTTTTCCTACCCACAACCCTAAACAATGTCACAGAACAAACAGAATAGAAGATCTTCTCTTTTGTCTAAGACAAGTATCATTTAGCTGTTGGAAGAGGAAGGGCCAATCTAGTTTTCATGAACAGTAAACAATACAGTTTGTGCAGGCTCATGTAGGTGGTACTAACTCGACGTCTCAACAGCTTTCAGAAAAAAGGGAAATAAAATAAAGCAGCTAATTAGTTGGCTGGACACTTACAGGTTGTCAAACAGAAGCTTTGCTCAATTATTCTAAATTGGCTAATGTTGGCTTACTCTAGAAGTTGGCTTAATTTAGAAGTGTGGCTTATGGAAGTCTTTTGTAGGGTTACAGGAAGTGTACGTTATGGATTTTAGTTCCTCAGAATGCTGAAAAGTGAGTGGAATCAAAGATACATGTGGCTAAATAAATTGGGGTACACCTAGGTTACACAAAGTTAAATATTTATTTTCTTCAGGACGCCTTACAGCCTTTATGTGAATGTGTGCCCTAAATACTCTAGCAAGGTCGGACTGCGCAGGAGTTTCCACATCTTCTTGGCCATGGAGCCCTTTTGTTCTCAGAACATCTCATGAGATAGGATTCTATAGGAAAAACTTTGAGCATCATTACCTCATGCGAAATGTCACCAATACTCCTATGCCAAGCGGGCATCCTGGAAGAACCCCCACCCATGAACTAGTGTGTAAGTGGGTGGTAATCTGTTTTTTCTCAAATAGTCAAATCAAACTTCAGCATTTTAAGGAAGATATTATCATAAAAATCAGGCCCAATAATTATGTAATATATGTGTGTGTGTGTATATATCTCCCTAGGAATTAAGAAGTTAAGATTGTGGATTAAGCTTAATTGTTTCTCAGATTCTGAGACATCCAGCCCTGTCCTAGAATTTTGAAAGCAGCTAGGGTAAGCAGCTGTTAGAACAGACTGTTGTGAGTCTTACTCTCCTCTTTGCCGTCATGTAAGATTTCACTGGTGGCATTGCTGACAGGATACATTGTAATTGCTTTCTGGTATGAGTCCCAATACATCCAGCCTTGTTTTCTGCGTCTTTAGTGATTATCCACAATGATTATTATTCAGAACACTAATCTGATATCTTCAGCTACAGAAAGAGGTAATGTGGTTTAGCTTCTTTTATGGTGGTTCATCTTTTTTTTTCCCCCTCACTGAGCTTTGCAAGCAGCACTGCAAGTGTTACTTTCCACCCATATTAGACATCTCCAACCTGCTGTCCTGAGAGCAGCTTCAGCTCCACCTGGCTGAAAGTGAACTCATTATCTTTGCCATGAGTCAGTTCCTCTTCCTGTTTTTTTCTCACTCCAACTAATAGTATTAACATCCCTTCAGCCTCCAAAGTTAGAAAGTTCTGAGTAATTTTTAATTTTTTCCTCTTCCTTCCATTTATTAATTGCCAAATCCTGTTGACTCTACCTCTGAAATATTTTTCAAATTCACATCTCCTTTTCATTCTCATGGTCATTGCTCCAGTTCAAGGTTCTATTTTCTTAGACCATATGGTCCCTTTGCCATTATCCTTTTCCCTATCCAGTTGATACCAGGGTGAGTCAAAAATTATCTGCACTCTGGTTATATTAAAACTTCTGTTGGCCACACTGTCTTATCAGCACTTTCCGTTCAAGGCTACTGTCTCCCCAGTCA
The DNA here is from genome assembly GCF_030028045.1 of Hippopotamus amphibius kiboko. Classification (NCBI taxonomy): domain Eukaryota; kingdom Metazoa; phylum Chordata; class Mammalia; order Artiodactyla; family Hippopotamidae; genus Hippopotamus; species Hippopotamus amphibius. The sequence continues at coordinate 5,874,835 of NC_080201.1, read as the reverse complement.
CTGCCGTGCAGGTGTAAATGTGTTACATCAGTTCATCTGTAACTGCGGTGTGAGCAAAAATGCCCCAGTCATGATTTGCACGAGCAAAAATGCCCCACTCGTGATTTGCACGAAAGAAGAGCAGCGTGCAGTGATTCGTTTTTTGTGGTCTGAGGGTGTACCCGGTGCCGCTATTTATCGAAGACTTTGTGCACAGTATGGAGAAAGTGTTTTGTCGTGAAGAAGTGTGTATGGATGAATTGGGAAGTTCAAGGAAGGTTGCACAAGTGTTAGCCATCAAGAAAGAGCCAGGTGTCTATCCACGTCCATGGCTGATGGCAACACTGAGCGTACACATGAAATGATTCTGTCGAATAGACGAGTGACAGTAGGTTATGTGGCAAATCATTTGTAAATCAGCCATGGCTCTGCCTGTGAAATAATCCACGACAGACTTAGGTTTTGAAAAGTTTGTGCTGAAGCCTAAACTTTGGATTAAACTCAGAGGACTGCTATCCAAGGGCGTTCTGATCTTTCATGGCAATGCACGTCCGTACACTTCTGCCCACACTGTCGACACTGCAAAAACTTCGTTTTGAGGTGTTAAAGCATCCTCCCTATAGTCCTGATCTTGCTCCATCGGGCTTTCATCTGTTTGGTCCCCTGAAAGCAGCCCTACAAGGACGAAGATTCACTTTTGATGAAGAAGTGAAGACAGAGGTGCATTCGTGGCTCGCAGCTCAGCCTAAAACATTTTTGAGTGAGGACATATGAAAGCTTGTTGACAGATGGACAAAGTGTATTGAAAAGCAAGGAGATTATGTCGAAAAATAATGACATCTTTTCTAAAAGTGAATTAAATTAAATTCTACAGCCAGAGCGTGGATAACTTCTGACTCACCCTGGTACTTCCTCCACTATTACTAAGACCCTTAACATTCCTGAGCGTGCGTTATTATTCTCCTCTGAGTGGTTTACGTGCATTGTCATTCAGTCTTTACAGTGGTGCTTTGTAGTTGGTGGTATTATTATCCACATTTTACAAGTGAAAAAACAAAAACAAAAAACGCTGAGGCACAGGAAGTTAAGTAACACCCCCAAAGTCACACTGATAATACAAGGGTAGATCTACAGTTTGAATCTGGAGGGTTTGCCCAGGTACATAACCTCCTACCCACTACACAATGAACTCTGACAACATGTGTACCTTCTGAAAAACAACCCTGAAAGGGAAACCCTCATCTAAAAAACGTTCACTGGCTCTTCCTTTTCTGTACAATGATATTAGGACTCTTTAGAGTGGTGTATATATTTTTGTCTGAAACTATTTTTATTTTGCATTTACTTTTTAAGAAAATCAACTTTATTAAACTTTACATTCACTAAAATGCACCCATTAAGAATATATTTCTATGAGTTTTGACAAATTTTATACATCCATGTAACTATTGATCTCAGGTGGCCTTGGCCTACAGTGGTTTGAAGCAGGATTTCGGTTCCCCGGCCAGAAATTGAAGTCAGGTTGTGGCAGTGAGAATGCTTTGAATCCTAGCCACTAGACCACAACAGTCAGTGGCCAGTGACAAGGCCCTGGCCTGTTGGCTTTGTAGAAACGAATTTCCACAAAGAGACAGAAAGTAATGAAACAAGTAGAATGTTTATTAGGAGGAAAAAGAGTACATGTGGATAGACCCACAGGTGAACTCACAGAGTTGTGCCGTCGTGGTAGTTTTAATCACTTAGATGGGGCAATTCTTCCAGGTGCCCTCTGGCCAGTCATCTTGCTTTGCCTGGCTCTGAGCCCATATTTGGTTTATGCAGGGTCCTCCCTTGTGTGAGGGCGGATCTCTTAGCCAAGATGGGTTCTAGCAAAGAGGCCTATGGGTAGGTTGACATCACCTACTATGGGGTGGTGCCTCCTCCCTTTTTTGGCCCCTGAGGAGCCTTTCTGCACATGTGTAGTCAGGAAGGTCTCCTTGACCTTGAGAATGAGAAATATGTGGTTTCTGTATCTTTTATCTGGGCACGGCTCAGCTCCTCTCTTGCTACTGCTATTATCTTCCTCTTGGAGTATGTACACAGGGGGCAGGCTCCAGCTGCTCAGCCTGGGGCCCATCTATCTCCTGCCTCACCACCACCGTAGTCCAGTCAAGATATAGAATATTGTATCACTCTAAAACGTCCCTGTGCCCCTTCCCAGACTCTCCCCACACTTGTCCCTGATCTCAGGTAGTCACTGATTGGCTTTCTGTCACTATAGGTTTGATTCATTTTTCTAGAATTTCATATACATGGAATCATACCGTATTTTGTGTCTGACTTTATTTAGCATTATATTTTTGAGATTCATCTATACTGCTGCACGTATAAGCTGTTTATTTCCTTTTGTTACTGAATAGTATTTTTACGAATATGCCACGATTTGTTTATCCATCCACCTGCGGGTGGACATTTGGATTGTTTTCATGTTTTGGCTTTCATGGATAGATCTGCTCTGAACATTCAGGAATGAGTCTTTGTGTGGGCATATGTTTGGTGTGGTATACTAATTAGGGCTTTTGGTTGTAAGGACAGAAATCTACCCCAAACTAGCTCAAGAGGGAAAGAAAGGAGGTTTATTGGGTTCCACAATTGGAAGACCTAGAACTGACTTAGTTCCCATCATAGCAGTTCATTAAAAGTTGTCATTAGGAAAATGTCTAATTTGCTTCCTCACTCAGCAATACCTTCTTCTTTGTTAGCTCCATGCTGACAAAGCCTCTCTTGTCATGGTGATAGAGTGGTTTCCAGCAGCAGACTCAGACGTACAGTCCATCCCCTCAGCAGCTCCAGCAGAGAGAGGAGTTCTCTTTTCTAACACATTGAATACAAATCTTTGACCTAAATTCTCTCTCATTAGGTCATGTGCCCATCATTCAATCAGTTGCTATGAACAAGGGGATGGGAGGCTCTGATTGGCCAGGCCTTAGTCACATATCCTCTCCTGAAGCCAGAGATGATGGACTGTCAGCGTCACCCAGTCACATAGACTTGGATTGCACGGGCAGGGTGGCTCCATGAAGAAACCGGAGTGCTGTTATCAGAAGCAGGGAAATGAACGAGTGGCTGGCAAAACAGCTAATGACCGTCGTTTGTGGCACTCAAAGTGTTCTGTCGTGCCTTTCCATCAACCTGGTCTCCTGCTCCTGAATGCTAAGTACCAGGCTTCCTGGACACCATACGTGCCTCATTCCCCATTGTGTGCTGCAGTTTTCCTCTGCCTGCCCTCATCCATGCTGTTCTCGTGTCTGCAACACCCTCTGTGGCTATGGCCAGGCTCACTCACTCTAGAAGCCCAGTTCAATGTCTTGCACCTTAGAAAGCCTTCCTAAACTTGCCCCTGCCTGGATTAGTCTCAGGGCTATTATCTGTATTCTGTCATGGTTCTTACCATGACAAATCTAATATGAAATTTCCTGCAATCCCAGCCTCCCCGCTAGACGTGGACAGCATGACAGCAGGTCACTGTCTTGCTCACCTCAGTGCTCCCTAGGGCCCAAACACAGTGCTTTTTACACAGTATGAGCTCCATAAATACTTTTCGATTGATTCTGGACTTGCCATCCATTAAGAGAAGTTAATGGAGGTTTTCTGATTCCCAGCAGATGACCAGTTTTGGAGTGTTGTATCAGTCAAATTTCTAAGAATCAATAAGTCTTCATTTGGATTTTTCTTTCTTTCACTCAAAGAATATTTAAAAATAATTGTATTTTCCCCTACGATTTTCATCGTACGTAAGCAATGCAGAAAATTTACAAATATAAAAGTAGAAAGATGGTAACAAGCGTCTTCCTATCTTAGAGCCATTGTGTGTGCTGTTTCCTCTCCCCCAGGCCCCTTTCCTGCCTGGTTTTTTATGAGTCATATCTCAGCAAGAACCTCAGTTTTACACTGAGATCTTCTCTTGCTTCTCAGTTTTCTTCACACCAGTTATCCTGATAAAAATGTATCCTCTGTGTTGATTTGTGTGTTTCTGTCTCTCTGGACTGTAATGTAAGCCCTGTGTGGTTAAAGACCTCATTTAGTTTGGTCACGGTGTATCCCCACTCCTAGAACAGTGGCTTGTATGTAGTATTTATGGCATCAATTAATGAATGCTGTTATACATGCAGAGGTAACCATTACTTACATTTTTTTGTTTCCTTCCACTCACATAAACACTTATACACTCAGATATATGTGTGTGTGTATTATATATGCATGTATATGTATACATACAGATACTACATACACACAGACATAGGATATCATAATGTATATGTAACACAATTCAAGGCTGCTACACATCCTGTTAGTGTGCCACTCATGTTCACTCCTCACTCACCATTCCTTCTAGCAGCTTTTCACTGCAAACCCTGGATGAGCCCTTGCTTTGGCTGCAGGAACATTCTCAGCCTGCAGGCAGGGCAGGCCAGAAGTGCTGGGGAACTCACACCCCAGAAGCAGCCCTCAACCAGGGATGAATAGCATAACTGCCCCAGCTCCCTCAGCCCTTTGGAGGCACATCTCTGCGTAGTGTTCCACACCATTTCTGAGTCCCTAGGGGGACTGATGCTCACAGTGGTAGCGAGACTGATAATGCTTTATCGGCTTTCTTCCTATCCTGGTGTTACTTCCAATCTCCATATCACTGCTTCCTGCTAAATAAGCCACTTGCACATGACAGCTAAGTCTGAGAGTTTGCCACCTGAGACAAGGAAAAGCTGTAAAAATCATTTTGTAAACAATAAGAAAATGGTCTTTGCTCCTCTCAAATCCCGGCTTGTAGGTTTTGCTTTCTGCCTCCCCCTTCCTCTTTGCCCTTGGATGGAGTGGGTGGACACCAATTTACAGCGGTGTGTCTTTTGGAAAGTCAGTTGGAGAGAGCTCCACTGGTGCTACCCTGACTTGGAACGCACACCTGTCCAGCACTGGTAGCTTCACAGATTCCTGAGGCATCCATATCACAGGTGCCTCTGTATTCAGCTTCGCTTTTATCTGTTTCCAATTTCTATTTTCAAGGCATTCTGTTTTTCTCCTTCCTCCTTCATCCCTAGCCCCTCCTTTACAACGGCACCAAATAAAAAACCCATCACACTGCTGCATCTAAAAAAAAAGCCTTTCAAAAAGGCGGGTATTGTAGCTTGAATGTTCCTAAACTCTAAAACTGCAAGCTACAGACAAATAAAGGGGCAGCGGTGGGTGTGGGGCGGGGCGAGGGGGGGTCTCTTAGCCGTGTGGAAGCAGCCCTCAGGCCACAGCAGGCTCTGGAGGGCACGATGCCTCTCGTGTGGTTGAACACACAGATTGGGGCATCTGTCTTGCTGAATTCGAGTTTGAATTATAGATGTTACTGAATGAAACATTAAGGCTGTGTCCATCGGGACTGCTCTGGCTCTCTTGCCTGTTCACTTGGGTGCAGCGTCGTTCCATTTTATCTAAGCATTACGTCAACATTTTGTATAGCGCTCTTTTCATTCATTCACTCATTCATTCATTCCACACTGACAGTGACCTAAGTGCTAGGACTACAGAGATATCTAAGCCCCATTCTTTTATACACAAAGATCTCAAAATCTAATTAAGGGAGAGAGACAAGCAAATCAGTAACCTCGGTGCCTTGTGGTTAGTGCTGTCCCAGGGTGGGTGCTGAGTGGAATTGCTCAAGCGCAAGCACTGCAGAGTCAGCCACGCCTGGGTTCCTTGTCTCAGCCTGAGGGATCCAGGGAAGAATCCCCGAGGAGGAAGCAGAGCTCAGTTGTCAAGAGCTGAGGCTGTGGATTAGATAGCACTGGCTCTTTAGTAGGCTTTGTACTAAACTGACTGAATTTACTGAAACCTCCTTGAGCCTCAGTTTCCTGATCTGCTAAATGTCTAGAATAACATCTGTATCATGGATTGTGCAAAGTAAATGAGATAGCGTCTGAAATGTCTTAGCGGCATCCGTAGCATACAATAGCAACTTAATGCATGTTTATTAATTTTTAACAATTAAATCAAGCACAGGATATTGGAAGACCCCCAGCGCAGACCAGGGAGGAGGATATAGATGTGCTGGATGAGGTGGTGCCTTGCTGGATCTTGAGGCGGGTGAATGACAGTTCATTGCTGGCTGGACAGACTAATGAACGGTTTCCCCTCTCTTTCTTTGTGGGCCTCAGTGAGACCCACCATATACCTGTGTCAAAAACCTGTAATTTATCCAAAATAAAGCCAGGGATAGTAACAACGTTGCTGGCCACAAACGTGGGAGGATGCAGGCAAATAGCCTTCTTCTGGGCCATAATTTCACAATGGGCTGTCAGGTATGTGTCCGCATGGGCGAGAGCCAGGTGCAGCTGTGCTTCTGGGGGCCTGACTGAACAGGTGAGATGCCCCATGTATTTTTACTTAAGGTTTGATTCTCTCCCTCTTTATCTCCAGCAAGGGGATGTTCAGAAATGTAGCAATTATAATTCAATATGCTAATACAATGTCTCATTAGCAGAGCCGTACATTCGCCTCTAGTGGTACATGTGTGAAGCAAAGCTGGTTCCTGGAAATTAGCTTGGCTTCCCGCCGTCCCCATCTGAATCAAAAGAGCAAGGCTCATTTCAGCAGTGGAAATGTCACTGGGCTGGTGAGCCCAAAACTCATTCAAAAAATTAATAAATTTTCCTCTCGCTTTAATTTTTTGGTTTGTTTGGTGGGGACATAGTTCATGACACATGTCTGCTTCTTCTCGGTCTTCTGGTTTTCAAATTTTAAAGACTTAAAACAATTGATTATGGTCTAAGAGGATTAAGAGCTCTGCTTATGTCAGCCTTATATAATTCTGGAGAGAAGATGTACTTGTTGTGCTTTTTATTTTGTTTATGATTCTGCAAGTTAGCACCCGTTCTCTCCCAAGTGAATTTTGACTGCATTAGGAAGGTGCAGATGCTTTTTCAACAGATTTTGGTCATCTGGTGTATTATTTAATGGGTTCAGTGGTGTTTTCCTTTGTGACTGCTGCCTTAAATACGTATCAGATATCAAATTAATACTCATGATACCCTCCCTCCCTCCTTCCCTCTCTTCCTCCATTCTTCCTTCTACAAACATTTATTCAACCCTATTATGTACCAGGAACCATTTGAGGCACTGGAGGTATGTGAATGAACAAGGCAGATGTGGTTCCTAGGAGCACGATAGGAAGATGGGTGATAAACAAATAAACAGTTCACGAGATTAGAGCAATCCCAACAGGTGTTCTGAAGAAATAGAGGATGCATAGGGAGTAACTTTAGAGGGAGCTGTGTGGACATGGAAGGCTAAGAAAGAGTCAGCCAGTGAGCCCTGGAGCAGAGGGGAGCCTGTGTCTGCCCAGCAGTTACCAAGGAGAAAAGTGAGGAATGGAGCGCTATGTGGGGGCAGATGGTGCAACGTGGGGGCAGGGATTTACAATTCAGGATAATGTTAGGAAGAACACGGGACATTTTTATTTTCAAATGTTTTTCAGTGAGTTAGGTATATATGCTGACTACATTTTCCAAACCAAATCTTTTTTTCTGGCTATTTAATTTCAACCTTCACTCCAAAGTTAGAAAATTGTGTTTGTTTTGGTTCTACATTTTGTGAGTTCTCTTTTATTAAATGGAAAATGATACTTAACTCAGGGAGTGTTGCAGAAACCTCAGATTGGAGGCCTGAAGTGTGTACCATCCACTGGAAACTAGGAAAATAGCTTTTGTCACAGGTAGTTGCTTTGCTTCCTAAAGCATAAACTCAGAGGTACAATTTAGTCAAGTAGTTGATTTAGTTGCATCCAGCTTAACTAATTAACACCAATTCCATGCTTGATTTTTTTTTTTTCTTCATTAACTGAACAAAAGCCATCTCTAATGAGCTATGTATTCAGGGCCAGCTGACTTACTTTTTGCGGAGGTGGTAGGTAAGGAGGGAGCTATAAACATTTGTAGGAATTAGATAGGCATAGACATGATATTCAACATTTTGAACAACTGGTACAATCTAGGCACTGACCCATCAGAATGCACAGTAATGTGTGGGTGCCAACAAGCTATTTGGAGGGCAAGGAGTAAGGTGTATCTTGCAAACACAGGGAGATGACAGGAGCACATTCATTCCCTCCCAAGAGTCCCCAAAGTGTGATCTCCTGCCAGCATCAACTCAAAAGTCTAAAGTCCAAAATTTTATCTAAATATCACAGAAATCAGATATGGATGAGACTCAAGGTATGATTCACCTGAGACAAATTCCTCTCCAGCTGGGAACCTGTGAAATCAAATTATATGCTTTCAAAAAAAAAAAAAAAAATACAATGTTGGGAGAAGCACAGGACAGACACTCCCATTCCAAAAGGGAGAAAAAGGAAAGAAGGAGGGGGTGAATGATGGGTCCAAGGGTCCCAGCAAGACCAAAGCCCAGTGGGGTGAAATACTTTAGATCTTAAGACTTGAGATAATCCTCTTTGATTGAAGCTCTGCCCTCCAGATGTCCTGGAGCTGAGGTCCTGCCTTCCAGACATACCGGGGGGGGGGGGGGGGGGGGGGGGGTGGCCTCCTCCCAAGGCTCTGGGTGGCTCCACTCCAGTGTGTCTGGTAGGCAAGGGTGGCCATCTTGCTATGTGTTACTGAGAGAAGAGAGAACTGATTTCAGGTCAATAAAGAAAGGCATAATAGATAGAGCTGCCCAAGAAAGGAATGGATTTGAGAAAAATAGAAGTTGTCTTTAACCAGAAGGGCTCCAGATGAGGCTGTGAGGTTGGGTAACCCCTAAAGGAGTGTCCCAAAGTCAGCACTGTCTTCTGAGCTCGGTGACATATGGGTTAGGATAGATTGAGAAAGACTGCCTTAAAAAAAAAGACTGCCTTAAAAAAAAGACTGCCTTAAAAAATTCTCAATCTCTAGGTTGATAGAGAGAGGTATACTTTAAATATTATATATTTGATATACATATATAAAATTTTCATATTACATCATGATATTATGTATATATTCATATACATATATAAAGATTTGAATATATACTTTTCAGAATTAAATAATCCCATTTTAAGTATGCATGAAAGAACAATTTGATTTAGTATATTTTATAAAGTGTCACCTGCTTTTCATCTATGTCCAACATTAAAAAAACAAAGCTGGTGCATAAACAAGGTCAAGGAAGAAGCTAGTCATCTAACCTTCCTGTCCAGCATCAGTGTTCCGATACATTGCAGCTGGAGGTCTGGGCCAGTCCTCTGCACTGCGTCGTAGCTAAACACCTCCTGACATTTTCCACTTCCCTCTCCAGGTCTTCTAACAGGCGTCGACATGCAAGTGTAGCATGTAAGTGACTGCATTGTGGAGTTTCTAATTATGATCAGGAAGGGCACACAATTTACAAAGAGATCTTCGGGGTTTGTCACAGACTTTATTTCCTCTTGCCATCTGGACAGGCCCTGATCATCTCTTCCCATGAGGATAAAATCTTAGAATCCCAAATGATCTTGTAGGACCCTGTTCCTATAGTTTTTAAACTGTGTTCTGTGTAGGTCTAGTATTGAGAGGGGGGACTCAGGCTCTTAAGTGAGGAGGGTGCAGGAGGGATAGGGTGAAGAAAGCGGCTGGGGCTCTGGCCCTGGGAGCAAACATCAACCGGAGTAGTTATGCTTTAATATCTTTTAGATATTAGGGTACAAGAGGAGATTCTGCCAGATAAAAAAGCAGAGGGCTCTTCTAAGAAAGGTTTATAATTCCAATGCACACCTGCCTTTTCATTGTACAGACAAAAAACTGAGACTCAAAGACCTCAAGGGCATTCTCCTTAGGTCACCCACCTCGTCCATGGTAAAGCACAATCCAGTACTATGGTCTGGACTAGGGCTCTTCCCACCATTTGTTGCTGTTGATGGTGAAATGCAGAAACTTAGTCTCCAGTTTGGGCACTCAGAAGATCCCCATGGTGATAATGGTGATAGGTAATGCTTACAAGTCCCTACTATGTGGCCAGTGCCTCAAAGACTTTATCTTATTTAATCCTCACAGTGGTGCTCTGAGTTAGGAGCTCCTATTAATCCCGTTTTACAGTTGAGGAAATGATTTTCAAAGACATTAAATCACTTGCTGGACATTACACAGCTTCTAAGCAGTAGAGGTTGGATTTGAACCCAGGTGGCCTTAATTCAGAAGCCTCAGCATTAACCATTCTGCTCTCTTGCCTTCCTACACTCCACATTTCTCCCAGAGGACACAGGAAGACAGATACTATCAGATTATCTTATCTAACTTTACCATATTTTTTTTACAAACATAACAATATCCAGCAAACTTTCCTTTATTGAGTTTTCTACTTCTACAGCGTTATGCTATTATGTAGCATGACCTTGATGAAGAAAACAACCCTTCCTGTATCAAAATGGCCAATCTTCATTAATTTTTACTCATTAGTTAAAGGCTGGTGTAATTTAGAGAAAGTCTAAATGATAGAATACATTTTACTTTATTACTTTTAAACACGTACCTTAACAAAATTATATAAGAATGCTCCCTCCTGGGACTCACTTCAGTGATTTGTTGTTACCATTGATACTACTTACATGTAAATGAAAGGGAAGCTTAATATGAGCACCTTGCTTGTTCTTCTCCTTTCTAACTAATCCTGCCCGGTAACCTCTGTAAATGGCCTTATTATCTCTCACCAGGCCAACCACGATGGCCTCCAAACTCATTGCCCTGAGCCTTGCCCATCCTATTTTTTCTATGTTACTTTCGCAAGGACTGCTGTTAAAATTCAGCATTAAAGCACACCGTGAGCAGTGATCCACACCCCCTCTCGCATCAGTGTTTAATTCCTTCAACACCCTTTCCCATCCTGCCCCCAAAGCCCTAGCTAAATGCTTGACCCCTGGCCTTCAGATTCTTGGCTGCGTGCATAGCCTTGCTTGGGCTTACCTCCAGCAAGCACTACCTATTTGCAGTCTGCTCACCTTCTGGAAGTCTTCCTGGGTTCTGTGAATGAAAATTGTTGCCTGCCCTGTGAGTCAACAAGGGGTGTTGCAGCCATCAAGCCACTACAGTTGTCCCCAGTGGTGAGCCTGAGGGAACCTGGGAGGGAAGCAAACAGGGTGCCCACCATCAAGCCCTCGGCCACCGCAGCCACCCCCAACGGTACACCTTGAGGGGACTCAGGATGGGAAAGAATGGGATGCTGGCCCTAGATAGCTTAGGTGCATATCAAAGGAATGATTTCAGTGAGCCCAGATTCTTGCATCTTCCCATACATAGAAAAGCACTAAATTCATTAAGTCTGGTTTTCTTTAATTAACAGTACTCTTTTGAGCCGACTTCCCGGTCTTTGTTGCAAAACTCCTGTATATCTTGGCTCCTCTCTTACAGATTTGAAGCAGTCCCTCAGAGAGATCTGAGAGGCTGCCTCATGGGTTTGAAGTCCTCAGAAAGTCCACCAAATAAAACATAATTCTCAACTTTTAGGCTGTGTATTTTTTTCAGTTGATAGTTCCAGCTCTCAACCATCAGCAGCTTCTCCTGTGAACTTTCCTAGGGCTTTGCCCCTCCCTGGGGGCTGCCCTCATATTCAGCCTCACGTAGACCAAGCGTTCACTTCTTTCCTCTGCTATCCTCTGAGCTCCAGGAGGGCAGCCATCTTTATAGTCCTGCCGCCGGGTACTTAGTAAATGCTTATTGAGTGACTAGGATTCTGGGGATCTGTGTGTGTGGCGGGGGGAGGCAAAGGATGCTTGGCAAGAAAAAGAAGTCAAGGGAGAGAAGCAAGCCTAAGGGATTTCCCTGCATTTTGGGGTCCCTGTACCACCCACATTAGAATTCCTTGGGGTGTTGAATAAATGCATAGATTCTTGAACCTTCCAAGGCCTATCAAAGCAGGGTTACTGGGTGTGGGGGCTAAGGATTTGCATTTTTAACACACTCTCCAGATGATCTGTACACATTAGTAGCTAAGAACCTCTGCCCTCTGTCCTGTGATGCACATCAAGCCTGGTCTGAAATATGTGCATTTGTCCCTGCGACACAAGGAGAACAAGAGAGCTTCTGGCTCCTTGACAGTCTGGGGCGTGGGTTTATTTAGAGAGAGGCACACTCCATAGACAGAATGCGGTCCATCTCAAAAGGCAAGTGTGGCCCTGGGAGAAACATGCCCCACAGACAGAGTGTGGGCCATCTCAGAAGGCGAGAAGCCCTGAGGCGTGGGGATGGCTAGTTTTTATGTGCTGGGTGCTTTCATAGGCTAAGGAGTGGGAGGGTTATTCCAGCTATTTCAGGGAAGGGGCGGGGATTTCCAGGAATTGGGCCACTGCCCACTTTTTGGCCCTTTGTGGTTGGCCTCGAAACTGTCATGGCGCCGGTGGGTGTGTTATGTAGCTGATGTGTTACAGTGAGCGCCTAATGAGGCTCAAGGTCCCCTGGAAGTCAGTCTTCTGCCATGTTAGGCCTAATTGGTTCTAACTAGTTTTTGTCATATCCTCTATGGCTATGTCATTCTCTTAAAGGTTGTGCCCCCTCCCATACTGTTTCAATAGGGCCTTTTTGAGAATTAAATGGACTCGTATATTGAAATTGCTGGGTTAAGGGCCTAGGGTAGAATAAGTGCCCACTACATGTTCTTGTGATGATAATTATTGGTGTCGTTAGTATTCAAATCATGCTCTTATTTTTTTTGCATAATTAGAAACTTCTTTCTCATCTCTGACCAGACTCAGAGCCCAGGCTCAGAAGGACCAGGTGATCCTTGGTGCTCAATGTCCTGTTGAATGAAAGGACGACTGGGCACAGTGTGGGTTAGTGTGGTCATGAGGTAGAACCAGAGGGCAGGCACGTTACGACTCTTCTGAGCAAAGGGATACCTCTCCCGCCTCTGGCCAAGCTTAACGCTTCATCCTGAGGGGACCTTCTTTCCAGCATCTTCCTGCCCCCCGATTGTCCCCCCAACACCTGACCCTAGTTGGGGAATTGAAGAAGGGATGAGTCCTGGAGTCTGCTGTCATACAAGGAACCCCTGCAAGACCTCTGCTTGTGGCAATGGACCGAAAAACCTGGCTTCATCCCACGCTTAGCTGGAAATGATTTTTAGTGGGTGGTGCCTGCGCTCATTAAAATGAACCTGGCATACCCATAACTTGTATTACCCCGCAGCAACCAACCCCTCAGAAGTCTGTGCAGGCAACTAAGGATTTTAAAACTACTAGTAACCCACGCCACACCCACTCTCCCTGCCAAATGGTGGCGATTCCAGGCCAGCTGGGTGTCTCCTTATTTACATAATTAATCTAGTATGACGTCTTTATATGTCCCTCCTCAGCTTTCTCTTTTCCAGGATAAATAACCCCCAAATCCTCCATCCATAAGCCCCAATTTTACAACCTTTTAATCATTTTTGTGAGTCCCTCCTGAATCTTCTTTGAGCCCTATTTAAGCCTTATCTCAATTTAACAGACCTGCTATGCAGGCAATTAGAAGTGAGGAGTCCATTAGAACTGGGGACCGTCTTGGCCCCAGTTTGGACCTGAGTCTCTCTCTTTCACTGTAAGGGTCACCTGGAGGATTCTCATCACCTTTCCTCCTGACAAATGCTCTCAGGATGGGCTGTCAGTTTTGCTTTTCCACAAGATGCTCTTCTGAGGTTTGGAAGAACCAGTTCCCATAAAGGCAGGAGCCAAAAGACATGCCTGAGCCCAGGAGGGAATTCTTTCCCAAATGGGTTTCATGTGTGCAATTTCAGCGCATGGGGACAGCAGGGGTCTACTGTAGACTGGAGACAGAGGTGATCAGCAACCTTGAACCCCAAGCTTCTGGGGGACTTGAGAAGGCCCGGCCCTGCCTGACTGCTTGTGCAGAGTCTGCCAGGTGGGCTCTGGGTCCTGTGATCTTATCTGACCTTTTCTGGAAGGCCATTTCCTTATCTGACGTCAGGCTGAGCCAAAAAACGGAGCCACTAGCAGGCTGGGGAGAGGCTGACTTGCGTTTTCAACACCGTGTAGCGCGTAACACACGGCTCAGCTGCCACCAAACATCCCTTAAGAGGCATCCGGTAAAATTGACACAGCTGAGGCAGAAAGGACGTTTCTGGGGTTCTTACATTGGGAATTTCCTAACTAGGAATGTTCTGAGAGCAGAAGAGAGGAAAGGGGGTGGGGCTGGCTGACATGGTAGCTTGTCATTTTGCAAAGGCGGAACCCTGTCATCGCCTCTCATGCTGCACATCGGTGTCCTCTCGTGGTTCTAATCTCTCCTGGGCTGCATTTCCCCCTTCCTCAGTGTGGCCTGATATCTCCCAGGGACTCGTTTGACAGGGTGCAAACAGCAGGAATGTGTACCTGAGCCAGCATTCGCAAATATAGATATTCCTGTTTTGCTACCATGTCAACAATTTCAAGGTGAAACCCCCTCCAGTCCAGCAGCTAATTTGGCAAGGGAGCTTATTGTTGTGTGCAAAAAATCAAAGAAAATCCTTTGGAGCTTTTCTTAGGCAGCATCGCATGTAGCTCTGGTCTGAAGATCAATAAAGCAGAAACTACTCTTCATTACACGTTAATAAAGTGCAAGCAGAACCAGAGCGGGGAGCAGGCCACTCTGTCTCCCCACAGAAGGATGGCCCAACTTCGTTGTAAGCGCCACGCGATTGTGCTGATTATGGCCACGCGACGCGTTTGCGGCTGCAATTGCCTTTCAGCTTGTGAGTCTCACAACTAGAGTGCCTTCTGCACCGTGAAGAGCTACGCGTGGCACTCACCACATCTTTAGAAAAGCCACATCCTGCCTTAAAGTGCTCCATAAAGCTCATTAACCAGGGGCTGAGTGAGTTAATAACAATTAATAATCGAGAGACTGTAGCTGTGATACCTCAGGAATGAACTTAGTGATAAGTTCCCAGTGCTGCCTGAAGCCAGACCTTGTGGTGACTCTGGAGCTAGACATGGCAGAGAGGGTTTGGGACTCTGTGTTAGCACAACAGGGCTGCCGGAACAAGCACCACAAACTAGGTGGCTTGAAACAACAGAAACCTATTCTCGCACGGTTCTGGTGGCAACAAAGTCTGAAATCGAGGTTCAGGTTTCCCCTGCTACCTGAAAGTAGAGTGTTCCTGTGAAACCGTTCCTAAGCTGAGATGGCATAAAGCAAAGAGGGAATTACCTTAGGGCACATCTTGCACAAACGATGCACAAAATACGTCGAGATAAAGCACGGATGCTCATGGACACAGTCAGAACTGCGGCGGCTCCATGCTGAGACGCTGCGCGCAGTTCTCAGGGGAGGAGCTTGGCGGCGCCACTCTTGCTGTTGGGGCGCATTGCCCCATAACCCCTTTTCGCAAAATAAACGCTGAATACTGTTCTCTCGGCTTTTGCCTTTTTTCGTGAAAGCAAAAATCCTCTTCAAACTTCTTTATGTTGGGGAAGACAGATACTAATGTAGGTTTTTCATAAAAGAGCAGTGGTGTAAAGCAGACTTTTGAAAAGAGGGGAATTCGTGTATCAGCAAGGCCATGCTCCCCCTGAAATCTCTAGGGGGGAATCTGTCCCGTGCTTTTCTCCTGGCTTCTTGTGTTGCTGGCAATTCGTGGCATTCCTTTGCTTGTAGGCACATCACTCCAGTCTCTGCTCCACCACCACATACGCCCTGATGTGTCCACATTAGTTGCATATGGCCAGTGTCTGTTCAAATCTGTTGGTGCCCATGCTATAACAGTTTTATCATATTTTGAATACTGTCCATGCCAAGGTCAGTATCTCTTTCTCTGGGTGGCTGTGAAGATATTAATAAATATAAATCAGGTATTCCATAGGAAAGCTGTTTGTCATGTGTGAAGTCCTGTGTAAAGGTTTTTACTATTTTGTTGCTGGAAGGTTTTAGCAACCCAAATCTGTTAACATGGAAAGATTCAAGACCCAGCACCTGCTCTCAGAGGTCTCCATGAGTAGAGAGATCCATACTGTTATTGACGGCTTAAAGCTTGGGAATTAAAAGTCTACATTTTCCTTGGAGTCAGGCAGTCCTGGTTCAAGACCTGGCTCTACTACTGACTGCTGAATGGCCTTGAGTAAGCCTCTGAGCCTTTCTAAGTCTCTGTTTCCTCAGCTGTACGATGAGGTAATAACA
Organism: Hippopotamus amphibius kiboko; assembly: GCF_030028045.1. Classification (NCBI taxonomy): domain Eukaryota; kingdom Metazoa; phylum Chordata; class Mammalia; order Artiodactyla; family Hippopotamidae; genus Hippopotamus; species Hippopotamus amphibius. The sequence continues at coordinate 5,858,741 of NC_080201.1, read as the reverse complement.
CATAGGTCCCAGGTTACATGAGGAGCGAATGCACTGATGGACACCGAGTAGCGTCCAGTGCTTTCTCTGTTTTTAAGCATTTGAGTAAATATAAGTCACTGTATTTATTCAAAGGGCTTTTGGGTCTCACTGGTCAGGACTTTGTGAACTGTTGCTGAACTGTTGCTTCAGTCACTGACAGTGAGTGGCAATCTCCAAGTTACTGATTTACCTTGAACAGTGGTTCTTAAATCCGACACCTGGGCCCCACTGAGCTCTGCCAGGTGTGTTTTCAGTAGAGCAGTGTGGTGTAGGAGGACGAGTTCGGAATCAAGGTCCTGGGCCAGCTCCCATGCTTATGACAGAAGTGAAGTTGCCAAGTGAAGCTCTGTGCTCCTCAGTGATAAATAAGAGTCCCATCTCCCAGGGCTGAGGTAGAAACTCTGTAGGTTAATGTATGCAAAGCCATTATTTCAATGCTGGCCTGTCACATGGCCTCAGTAAATACGAGCTAATGTGATTCCTGGAATAGAAGTTCCATGAGGGCAAGACTCTGGCCTGGGTCATTTACAACTGGTCTCCTGTGCCTGAAACAAGGCCTGGCAAGTTGTAGGTGCTCGACAAATATACACCGGACAAATGAATGAGGCTTCCTGGAGGGAGGATAAAGAACCTGAATTTTTGAGCCCTCTCCACATGATTATGGGATGCAGCCATGATTGAGAACTGGCACAAACATTCATTTTATAGATGATGAAATTGCAGCCAGGGATGCTAAGTAATTCGCCCCGAGAGCACTTGGTTAATTTACTCAACAAACAGTCATTCCTTCCTTTTATTTAACAAACATTCACTGAGTACTTACAGCATTGCTGGTGGTATTTAAACCCCAGGTTCTACCAAGAGGAGTGAGAGATTGCCCCAGCCCTTGATAGACTCATGGTCAGGTAGAAGCTTTAGCTACATAAACAGGTGACTGCATTATTGTGTGCCATGGTTCCATGTCCACACACAATGAGCTGAAGGAATACAGATGAGGGAGCATCGATTCTGCCATGTGGCCAATGGAGACCAGCTGGGAAAGTCACTTATATGTAGGGTGACTGGGGCTCAGGGAGGCTAGGAGATTCTCAGGCAGCTAAGAGGCAGGAATAGAAGGCACAGGATGGAGCGTGGTACATGGGAGATCATGGAGCTAGTGAATCACGCAGAGAGGCTAGAGCAGAGGGCCAAAGCTCCTGTGATGCTCACACAGGCTGGGAGAGGGGCACTCCAAGTGGCAGTAGCAGCAAGGTCAAAGGCTAGTAGTTGACAAATAGATTGAGACATTTGGAGAATTGAAAGGTAAACCATGTACACGATGGAGAGAGTGGCTATACAGTGGCCAGAAATGCAGTTTGATGAAAAGACAGGGGCGAGATCATTCTGGTCTTTGTATGCTATAGTGAAAAGGTCAAATTGTACTGATTCAATGGAAGCCCTTGGTAATTGCAAGCAGGGGACAGGACATTCAATGAGCTAAGCTTTAGGGTCACTTCTTTTACTATGATGGAGCAGAGAGAATAGATCTGCAGTGAGGAGAGTCATCAGGAGGCTGTGAATGTAGTCCAGGTGGGAAATGACAGGCTGTACTAGGCTGATGGCAGTGGAGATGGAAGGAAACCTGTGCATCACCTTGTGCTTTCATAAAATGTAGTAAGGCTGTGCCATGTGTTTGAGGTCTGTACCCCTCCCCTTTTCTGCTGCCCCTGTAACGGGGCTCATCATGACACAGGAACATGGGTTCAAGGGAGATTCTTGGTTTGGAATGAAACCCAACAGAGCATTTACAGAAGAAGAATATTCCAAATGTGATTGCAGTTTGATTCAATAAGCATTTTGAAACCACTTTTGTTAGGATCCTCTAAATTTTAACCGATTAATACCCAACTCAAAATGGGAAATGTATAGTTTCACTTAAGTGAAAAAGTCCAGGGAATTGAGCTTCAGGAACAGCTGAATTTGGGGCTCGACCATTGTCAAAGTGAATTGGTTTTTCTCTACCTTTTGGCTCTGTTTTCTTCTCTGGTGACTTCAGTCTTAGGCAGGCTCTTCTCACGAGGTACCAGCAGCTGCTGGCAGGCCCAGGTTTGTAGCCTCATAGTTTCACAGCCCTGTAGGAAGAGAGCTGTTGTTTTCTAGCCATCCTTGCAGAGGGCTGACCATGATGCTGCCCAGTTTGGGTCCTGTGAACATCCCCAATCCAGGCACAGTGCCAGGTGGACTGCTGAGACTGACCAGGCCAAGGTGACATTGCCAACTCTGGAGCTGGAATCAGAGTCACTCTTAATTTTATAGATTAAATGTGGAGACTGAAGTGGTTTCCCAAAGGCATACTGGGTGCTGCTGCATGAAGCTGAGAGATGGCAGGTAGACTAAAAGGATATATGTCTACATCAGCACCCATTGTCAAGTGTAGAGTTTTGCTCAGACCTCCTGCAGAGGAGTCAGAGATGAATAATTCAGTCCCTGCCCTCCAGATGCTTGTGGGTCTCGGGGATGCAGATGCACACACAAGCCTGTTTAATATGAACCCACCTGTGATAAGTGTCCTGACTTAGTAGCATCTCCAGTACCATAAAGCTCCGACTGCTTATTCAGTGGGCACCTGGAGCTTGGCACATGTTTCCTCACATTTCTGTTTTCAAAGTCAATAAAATGTTTCTGGTACCTTGCCTGGAAATTAAATCTGGGCTTTTCTTTCCCCTGATTATGGAGTTGAGATATCCAAAGTCGACTCTTAGTGGTAGCATTGGGTTAGTCTGACCCAGCGTCTGGGAATCATGGCTGCCACAGCCACCAGTGCAGGCATGAATGTAGAATAGGTAGACCTGGGGAACAGGACAGGAAAGGAGGGTCTCCATGTGAGAAGTTACTCACAGGGAGCACTACAGCATCCTGAGTTCCAGCCAGTGGTGACTGCAGTAAGTGTCCTTAGGTGTGTGAATGTAGGAGGATGTTTGGCTGCTCCCTACCACTGTATATCACCCATCGTGGGCTACATTTCTTTGCTGTTTTTTTTTTTTTTGTCACGCCATGTGGCTTGTAGGATCTTAGTTCTCCAACCAGGGATCTAACCTGTACCCCCTGTAGTGGAAGAGTGGAGCCCTAATCACTGGACCGCCAGGGAATTCCTTCTTTGCTTCTAATAGATGTTCACTTTTCCATTTAGCACATATTTAGTGAACCCTGTGGTGGAGACTGGCTAGTTATTCACTGAATCATTTTCTCCTTTCTCCAGGGCACATGGTTAGGTTACATTTCACAGTCTCCCTTAGGCTGGGTTCTGCCCAGTGGACTGCAGGCTGAGGGAGAGGGAAGGCTTACCTCTGTAAAACCTCTGGTGTAGTCCTCCACACACATTTGCTCTATTGTCCTGTCTGCCAGCTGGAGACAGAGGATCTCGTGGGGCACAGCAGAGCCACAAGATGGAAGGAGGCTTTACACGACTGCAGGGAGACATCAAACCCCTTCCCCCCACCCCAAATAAAAGGATCCACGCAGGTCTGTCAGGAGTGATAGATAAATCTTCATGGTGTTAGTTGCTGAAATTGTGAGGTTTTGTTTCTGTTTTGCTTTAGAATCTAGAATTTAGCCTACCTTGACTAATCAAAGAGTTATAAAATTCAAGAGACTGCTGTGTGCTAGGGACTCAATATTAAGCAAGGTAGGTGCTTAATTCCTCTTACCTTGATAAGCTTTCCAGTCTTACCTGTTATTTTGTCTCTTCTCATCTCTGCTCTGCCTTCTTGTAGGCATTAACAAATAATGCTGGAAACAAGAATCTTGAAATAACTTTGGTGAATGTCCAGCAGAGTCAACTGCTGGACTGAGTTTTGGAAATGAACACCTTGCTTATTGGTGGGTCACAGCCTGATCCTACAGCCTGAGAGATTCTTCAGTTGTGCAGATTAAAGATCTTTTTATTATATACAAACCTTTACTTTCTCTTCTTTCTCACTTCCTCTCTCTAAAGCAGCCCTTCTATTAGCTAGAATGTCATCCATCTAAATAGCCCTCCTTGCATGCATGCTTCCATCCATCCACGCACCCATCCATTCTTTCTACCTAGTTTTGTTAAGAATAGTTTTCTTTTCAAATGCTCATTTTCCGGGTGTTGCTAAGATATTGACATGCATAGTTCTTTTTTATCCAAATGACAATCCTACATTATGGTAAGTGCCATAATCATCACTTAATAAATGAGAAAACTGAGGTCCCGAGACATAACTTATCTGAAACTGTAGTAAGTGGGGAGGCAGGGTAAGCTAGAGCCTGGATTCTTAGTCAGTATGCTGTTCCCCACTCCACTGTTTATCAGGATTCTGTCAAGTGTTGTGTTTGATGAAGGGCTCACACAGGATAACTGACTTGAGGAAGTTCATACTGTGTGTGTGTGTGTGTGTGTGTGTGTGTGTGTGTGTGTGCGCGCGCGCACGTGCACACACACGTGTTTTGGGTGAGGATGGAGTGGTTGGAGAAGACGGCCATGTAAACAGCTAATACAATTGGAAAGGTGCTGCAAAAAACAGCTAAGAGAATCAAGGAGCCCTGCAAGAGACTGGAAGGCATCCTGATAATCCAAGGTGATGCATTGGGGCTCTAGTCCACAAAGGCAGGGAGCCAGGGACCAGCAGGGATTAAAAGTGTGCCTTCTGGGGCCAGACTGTTTGATCTTACATCCTCAAACTTCCAGCAGGGCCTGGAGGGGGGGTCTTAGGACAAGGTTCCCCATCTATAAAATTGGGATAATACAGGTCATATCTAAAGGGTAATATTAAGGATTAAATGAGATAGCATTGTAAGGGTTCACTGAGGTAAAACACTTTGAACGGGAGCTGGCATATTGTAAATTCTTGGTAAATATTAGCTTCTTTGATGATGATGGTAATGATGGTTTTGATGGTTATGATGATTAGGAATTAGAGGTAATTGAACAAATGTTCCTTCCCTTTCCTTCTTCACGAGCAGTATACACGTATCTTCACCCCTGCTTATGGTGTTGTTTCTCAAGCTCTGAATTATCCCAGCTCTGCCACCACCTGGCTTCGTGTGTAACCTGTCTTGACCAATTTTTATCTCTAGGGAGTGTGGAGCTGTACGCTCTGGAGTTAGAACTGCCTGGAATCACAGGCTAGCTCCTTCACTTAGCTGTGTGCCCTTAGGCAAGTAACTGAATTTCTCAGAGCCTCAATTTTTTTTCACCTGCAAAATGGGAATGAAAATGGTAACCATCTCATTGGGGCATTTTAAAGAATGGTGAAATGATCCACAAAGGCTTTTAGCCTAGTTCCTGGCACATGGTCATCTCTCGATGAATGCTAGCTATTCTCACTATAAACTGTACTTGGCGGGTTTTCCTTCTGTGTTTTACCTCTGTTTTACTTTCGATAATTGTGTTCAGCGCCCCTGGCAGTGCGTTCCTGATTTCTAGACTAATTTCAGCACAGTCTCCATTCTGGTTGACTCTCTGAGAAATGCTCCTCTGCAATGAATATGATAGCAGGACTCACTCATTACCAGGTTATTTTAGGCAAGAGTGACTTTTAACTCGTTACCTGGATAATTATTGCAGTTCTCTAGTTGCCTTTCTGTGCACAGACATAGTAAGTTCTGAGGATGTGTGGCGGTGCCTTTCTTGGCTGAGATAAGAGAATTATTGAGGCTCTCAGGTGGAAGTGTGAAAACAGATGCGCAGAAAGTGGCCAAGCCAGCCAAATAGCCTGACATGAGAGGGGCTCAGCTCTTTTGGGAACCTGGGCAAAATTTCATTAATCATGGGACATTTCCTGTGTGCCTGAGATGTTAATTTTGCTTATTGGAAGGATGTCCAGAAGTGAGTGGGTGAATGCATAGGCCCACACACAGGTACTTAGTAAGTTATACATAAATGGCAAGTGGGACGTAGCTAATTCAGCCTTGGGTCCCTCAACACCTAGGGGTCACGTAGACTGGTTGGCGGTATTGTGTCGTGGCTAAGAGAGCGGATCGGCTGCCTTTTTCTACAGAGTATTTTCTGTGAATTTTTTTTAGCCTACGTGGGCCGTAAGGTCTTTCTTTCAGCTACTCAGTTCTGCTTATTCAGTGTGAAAGCAGCAAAAGGCAATATATAAATGAACAGATATGGCTGTATTCCAATAAAATTTACTTGTGGATATTGAAACTAGGATTTCATATAATTTTCTTGGGCCACAAACATTTTTCTTTTGGTGTTTTTCACCAATTCCAAATGTAAAAACCATTCTCGCCTTGCAAGCCTTACAAAAACAGGTGGTGATCTGAATCTCACTGATATACCATAGTTTGCTGACCCCTAGGTTACAGTCTGCATCTGAGTAAAACCTACTCCTTCCATTATTTGCTGTCTGGCTTTGGGCACATTCCTTAACTGCTCTGAGCCTCAATTTCCACATCTGCAAAACAGGCTTAACAGTACTAGCACACTCTAAGGTGCAGGAAAATTAAGAGTTAGCAGAGGTGAAGTGCTTAAAATGGTGCCTGGTGCATAGGATGGCCCTGAGAAATATTAGCTGTTGATGTAATCATTTCACTTTTATGATCTCGTTGAATTCTCCCAACCACACTGTAGGGGGAGGTAATATTAGTATCCCCATTTCCCAGGTGAAGAAACTGAGGCATGTGGATGCAAAGCCATTAGTTCAAGGCCAGAGTTAGAATAAGACTTATTTACACAAAGCAGTGGGGACCTATTTTTGACTAACAAGGGAGAAATTTAAGTTGCTACAAAACTATTTTTGTTCTCTTTCTAACGATGTTCCCATTCTTCAGAATTCATCTGTAGCTATCAGAAACTGGCCTTTGGCAGGGGAATGGGGGTGGTGGAGCGTGGTTACAAGACAAGCAGAGGGTCACAAGCAGGGAGTGACAGATCAAATGACAGCAACAGAGCAGTGGTCACTGTGTTTTAAAATTTTCCTCCCATTGTTCTCTTTTTTGGACACACTCTGGAGTTTACACTTGTCAGGTTTGCAAATTGCTAGAGGTTACAGTTGCAAGATTTGCATTTATCCTCTCCATTACATGATTCTTTCCTCCCTAATGCACCAAATTAGAAGATTGGCTGATTTTCATTTTCCCTAAAAAGTAAAATTTCAGCTTAAATCATAAATGTCTGTGATGCACTTAGCAGCTACATCAGCTTCTAACTGGCAGCCATTCTTCCTTATTTCCTCTCTCTCTCTGAGAATAATCAGGTCTATTTTGATTTAGAGATGCATTAGCTCCACTTAGAGCTAAAGATCAACTTTGACTTCTGGGGAAGTTACCTAAAATTTAAATGATAAGATCCATCCCAGTTAGAGCTTGATATATTCGTTCCTTTCCCTCCTTGCTCATATAATTTATAAAAGGATAAGAGATCTGAGAAAGTGTCAGAGTAGATTCTGAAGGGATCCAAATTACTAGGACAAAAATCTCATGTGATTGGTACCTGATTAAAGTTCTGCATGTTCCTGTGTGGTCAGTTTCTAAAGTCTTCCTCTCACAGATGGCCTCAACCTGTAGAAATCTGCTCACCAGCTTCCTTCACAATGGACCCCACCCATCTTTGCCTTCTACACCTGCAGCATTTGGGCAGACGCGACCATTCTGTGTCATGAACCCCCTCTTGCATGTTTTGGAGAGAGCCCTGTCTCTCTGCAGGGTCAAATTTCCCTGAATGAGAGAAAAGTTAGAATCTTCCCCATGTATCCCAGCTCTGCCACTCATTAATCAAGTCCTTGGAGCAAGTTGCTTAACTGTTTACTGTCTCTATTTCCTCTGTGAAATTGGGAGGCAATATTAATACCTTTCCTCGGGTGCTTGTGAGAATTAATATTTGTAAAATATCTAGAATGGTGTTTGACACATAGGAATCACTCCAAAAATGTTTACTGGGTTTAAAAATATTAGAGGATAAGAGCTGGGAGAGATCAAGCTACTTTCCAACTATAAACCTTCAATGGCATCCCATTTCTTATAAGATAAATCCTAATCTCCTAAATCTGGCTTACAAAACCTTACTTAGTTCACCCACTTGGCCTTATTCCACCCATCCATCTCTGACCCTGAGCCACACACTGTACCTTTCAGTTGGTTTAGGGCACTGATGTGCTAGAGCCAGCTTATATCAGCCCTGAGGGTGAATTGTCAGATTTTCAGAAATTTTGCAAGTTGGTTGTTAAATATAGCTATCATTAAAATTGAATTATGTAAACCTACAATTGACTGTTATACTAAAAACAAGTGTAATAAGTATACAAAAATTATCACTTCCTGATTATTTTTACTACGTTGTACTGTTATCTATGCTTTTGAGGTTATTGAGGTTTGCTGTAGCTGTCTGATGAAATTGATATAATGATGGGCTACTATTCCATATCTATTCCCAACATTTCATTCCACGATGTCACATGATGGTAGCTTAAAATCAGCCATGGTGGGTGTAGTTACACCATAAGAATAGGCAATACTGCAATTTGTTGTTTTGTTGATGATCTAGTATAGCAGTCAGCAAACTTTCTGTCTGTAAGGGGCTAGATTATAAATATCTTGGGCTCTGTGGGCAATAAGCCCTCTGTTACAATTACTCATCTCTGCAGCCATAGAAGCCACCACAGAAAATACATAAACCAGTGAGCATGGCTGTGCTTCAGTAAAACTTTATTTACCAAGACAGACAGCAAGCTCATGGTTTGCTGACCTCTAGTCCAGATTTATAAAAAATATGGAAAAAATGTTCATAATGCCAATTGAATTTTAAAAATGTGTTGGAAGCTATCACATTGTGTATAACCCCCCAAAACTGGAAGACACATTCTTCCGACATTTGAAAACTATGGTATGACAGCACAGAAGCTGCTCACATCTTTGACAAATGGGTGAAGTTCTGACTTATGCCTTCATTGTTTCACTTTCATCTTACTTGTAAACAAATGAAAAAATTAACCAACATTGATATGGAAGCTACACTCGCTCATCAATTGTGACCATAGGTTAGATACAGATATAGGAGTTTGGCAAAAATCAACAAAGGCATTCTCTAAGAATCAATTGGCTATATGTGGAATTTACAGTAGAGAATATTGTATATTTCATGATTGTTTGCAAGTTCTGTTACTTATCTCAGATGTCAGTAACATTTACAGTAAACTTATATATATGCATATATATTCACATATTGGTTTTTGAAGGGAGCCAGTTAACTTTTACAAGCACTGCTCAAAGGGTGCAAGTTCTTTCCAGCCTCTGGAACTTTGTTTGGTCCCTTCACCCAAAACAGCTCTCTTTCTTCCTCACTTTGCCTATTTAACATCCTACTCATACTTCGGTTTGCAGTTTAAATATGACTTCTTCAAAAAAGATTCCCTTGATTCCCCCAAGACCAACTAAGTTCACTTTATTATGCCCATGTTTCCTTGCAATGCTTGCCTTAATTATAGTTAAACGATGGATTTTGTGGTGGCTTATTATCTCCTTTCACCAAAGGAATGCAAGTGTCCCCAGGCAGTGATGGCCCATCTTCTTTATAATTGTGTCTTTGGAGCCTAACACAGTTTCTAGAAAATAGTAGACTCTGAATATATCTGTAGCTGAACTGAATTGTCATTTAAAAAAATGAGATCTGCTTTTAAGATTTTCAGCATCAACTCCATCCCACCCAAGTTAAGTATAAATTCAGCAAGTTAAGTAATAAATTGCTATCATTCTACTACAACATGCTTGAAATTCAGTTTTGAGGCCCCAGTCATTGCTGAAATCGATGCCCACTTTCTCCAGGTATAGTAATTATTTCTCATATTGTTATTGACTGTCTCTTTAAATACCAGCCAGGACAAATCTATTTCTCAAGCTGTTGTAAATGATTTGTAGCAGGAAGATGAATGGAATGGAATGGAACGGAGAGGGTTGTTGAAAAGCGATTTCTCCCTCTTCAAACTTGGTCGAAAAAAGAGTGGTTAGTGGCCACCAACCCATCCCAGGTGAAAGCAGTTTCCAACCTACTCAGTAGTGACTATGATCATCTAAGTGCTGATTTCCAAATCCGTATTATTATACTGGCCAACAGCACATATTTTCAGACACACTGGGAGTCTGTTACTTGTTTTGGGTTTCTGGTTTCACGGAGATGTGTGTCGGGTGTCTGAGGACGAGCTAGAGGTCCCAGACCTCACTGTGGAGGAAGAGTCTTGTTGGGAGCCTGGAGAGAGCTCTCATGTGGAATTTTAGTTTCAGGGACCCAGAAGGAGTGATGGAGGTGAAGCTCTCTTAAGCAGCATATCTCCATTTCTTGTTCGGCTGCCCCCACCTAAAGCAAAGCCAGCAGATGACCAGGTTTATTCCACAGGTGTATTCTGCAATGTGAGACTTGTTTCTATCAAGTGTGACGAGGTCTTCAAAATGGGGCAGGGAAGTCTGCATCTCAACATACCCCTCTGATGGGAGGAACCTCAGAGAAATCATTCCACTGATTGTCCCCAGTGTGTCCATGATTGTATGGAGGCCACATGTGCGGAGTTATCAGACCACCAGTGGGCACAGAGTGAGCACTTAATAGATGGTCGTTATAACTCTTCTGTTTTTTAAAATTAGAATCTCTTTTAGCTATGTGTAAAAAAATAGTGATCTCATGCTTGTATATGTGAATTTTTTTTAAATTTTATTTATTTATTTATTTATTATTTTTGGGGGGGTACACCAAGTATATGTGAATTTTGATTAAAGGCACTTGAGGACCCAGTTTGTAAACATGATCCTTATCTTATCCTGGCAGAATGCTAAGCAAGGGAAAGAGCTAGTGATTTGTCTGATTATGACTCCCAGGTACTGAGTGATTTCTGGATGACAGGTTCTGTGTTGAGTGTTTTTCATTATTATGATCACATGATGTGTTCAATGTTATGTCTCCATCCTACAGCTGAGAAAAAAGAGGCTTATTGAGGTCATATATACGCACAAGGTCACACAGCTAGTAGGTAACTGAGCTGGGGTTTAAAACTCAGGAGGTCTCACTAAAGGGCTTGTGTTTTTAATCATCTCTCTCTACTGGGGTAGAAAAGGTAAAAGGGACTTCATTGGATATGAAGAGGACAGAAACAAACACACACACAAATACACAAAATGAAAACTGGAGGAGATGTTGAATTACCTGAATATTCAGTCATTTATTCAATTACTCAACACACATTTATTTAGCAGCTATTTTATACTGGTCACTCTATTAAGGGCCTCAAAGCAGACAAAATCCCTGCCCTGATTAAGGTCACCTCTTAGTGGGGGAAGATGGCGGGTAAACAAAGCAATAAGTAAAATACAGCATGCCAGATACCAATGAGTGCCGCAAAGAAAATAAGGCAAGAAAGAGAAAGGAGCAGTGCTGGAAGCTGGAATTTCTATAGGGTGACCGGGGAAGGAAACATTTGAGTCAGGACCTGAAGGAGGTGAGGGAGCCAGCCATGTTACTACGTAGGGCAGAACTCAGCAAACCACAGCCTACAGGCCCACCACCTGTTTTCCTAAATAAAGTCTATTGGAATAAAGACAGGCCTATTCGTTTATGCACTGTCTGTGGCTGTTTTTGTACTAAAATGGCAGAGTTGTGTAGCTGAAACAGAGATTTTATAGCCTGCAAAGCCTGAAGTATTTACTATTTGGCCTTTATAGAAAATTGTCTACCTCTGATGTAGAGGAAGAGTGTTCCAGGCAGAGGGAACGAACAGCAAATGAGTGTCTCGTGATGGGAATGTGCTTGATGTGTTAGAGGTGGTGGGCATAGCTGGAGCTGTGTGAGCAGCGGGTGAGTGGGAGGAGGTGAAGTTTGGGTGGAAGTGGGGCGCAGATCCTGTGGGGTCTCCTGGGCCATTGTAAAGCCTCTGAAGACAGTGGGAGGAGGGAGAGGGTTCTGAGTGGGGGGGGGGGGTGCCTGATCACACTTAAAGGTACCAGGATGACTTGAGCGGTTTGTGATCCATGAACTGTCACAGGCTGGAGAAGCAACTCTGAGGTGGAGTTTAACATGCAGGATGTTTCTGACTCCTTGGGATCAACTCCTGTGGAAAGGAGGGGAGGAAGCGGGAGTGGGCAGAGAGAGAAGTTCAGCTATGATGCAGCCCAGTGACAGCCTTAGCCACTCACATCATCACCCAGTTTGTAAACTTCAATTCTGTAAGTTTCAGAATTGTCTCCATTTGGTCTGAGATGTCCAGGCCTTTATATTCCAGTGTTATCAGTCATAGAATGTAGGTCATTTAATGGCAATGACAGTGACCATGAAGGAGTGTGACCTGGACAACCCCTGAATGGCTGATAGCTGAGGACTGTTTGCTGACTGTACTCCCAGGAGCTGGGGTAAAGGGTCCTCCACTGAAGTAGGATGTGATGGTACATTGTCGAGTCCACCACGTAGAGGATACAGGGAACAAGAGATAAAGCCAGACCAATACATAGGCAACTCAGTAATCTAACTGAGAGATGAAGGTGGCTTGAGCCAGGTGAACAGTGGGCAAATTCTGGATATTCCTGACATTAGAGCCTTCATATAGTCTTCATGTCCTAAGGTCTTATCAGAGGAGCACATTAAAGGGAGTAAACAAAAGGGAAGGTCCCCAAAGATTTGGTCTGTCATAAAGTCTCCAAATCCGATGATTACTGTCCATGGATGGTTTTTGGTTCAGTTTAACCTGGGATCATCTTTTTCCAGGGTGTGTAGACAAAATGTGACATAATCACCAATGCTTCAATGACCTCTATGAGACAGAACCTGTCACGGGAGTTACAGGGTATATAAGTCCTTGTCACATGGCTGAGTCTGTCCCAGCAGTGACTGTACTGCTATTCCTAGACTAGCCAGCATGAATGTTGTACTGCTAAACTTGGCATGAAACAATACAGTTACTTATGCATCTTCATGGCATGGGGTATTGCCTTGGATTTGAGATTCTGCTACAGCTACATGAGTGGGCAGAATCAAGAAATTGTGTTCCATAATTTATCTCCAATCTGACAAAGAACACTGTGTGTAATAGGAGGAGTAAGCTCGTAGATTTTAGCACATTTACTGCAGCGTGATGTGGTTTGACACGGTGTCTATGAGCCATGCGGGGTGAAATGGAAGGTTTAAATGGATTCCAATTTCATTATCCCACTGTGATCTGAGGAAAGCCGAGACCAAAATGTTGCCACCCAATAAAGCACTTTATCAAATTCCCTCCCAGCCTGAACAGCACGGTTCTGCCAAAGAAAGCTATCTGCTGGGTAGACTGTCTTAGCAAGTTGCATTTTTAATGCAGGTACCCAGCCAGCCAATAGAGTCTAACAGGCTTTGCTTACAGTGTGCATGGCTTGGCTATTTACAGGAGATTAACAACATGAGAAAAACACAGATTCTATGCTCCCTAGCCTGATTTAGAGGCTCCTCTGCTCATTTGAATTCAGCTGAGCTGGTCAGACTAGCCCTGGAAGACCTACAGAAGGAAAAGGAGAGCCAATGGGAGTTATTCACGAAAAACCTGAAGTGCTTAGGAATTTAATTCCCCTGAGTTTCCAAACCAGCCCTTGAGCCCCACTGTGGTTTTGCTGTCTCTGTCTCTCCATTGCTTAGGGACTGGTAAAAATCTTGAAAACACTTGTTGACTTGTTTTTCTCTCTTCAGACTGAAAGATAGGTAGATGGAGGAACACTCAGGGTGTAACGGGCACACAGAGGCAGGTGATTAAGTCCACCTTGGAGATTAGAGAAAGCTTCCTGGAAGAAGCAATGACTGAGTTTAGACCTCAAAGACAAGTAAAGGTAGGGAAGAACCTCTTAAAGGTTGGGACTGTGTTGGTCACTGATTCCGTAAAAGTTTGCTGAGGGTCTATCATGCTTCAGCCACCATGCTAGGCTCCATGGATACACCAGTGAAAAAAGTCACAATTCTTGTGCCACTGGGCTAATGGTCTAAATTAACAGAATATTGCAAAATACTGTTTTGTGTGTAGAAGTCCAGGTCTTGTTCTGCATATCTGGTGCCTGGTATGTGGTAGAAACCCACTAATCATTTGCTGAATTTAAGTTCATTGTGTTATAATATTTTCCTCTCTCTCCACCAGCTCATTGCCTTCATTTCAAGTCTTCTTTCCTTGATCCTCTACCAATACAATTATTTTTCTCAAATTTTTTACCAATAATTTTTTAGAAAAATTAGGCTACACAGTCACTATCTCCACCTCCTTATGACACACTCACCCTCTTGCCCCTTTATTCCTTCAAGCAGTTTGATGTGATAGCTACCCATTTCACTTTCAGAAGAGGACTCTCTTGATGGTCATCCCAGACCTCCATGTTGCCTGGTCCAATGGCCTCTTTTGGTTCTCATCCTCCTCAGCCTCTTTATTGTGTTGTAGTTACTGGCTCCTCTTCCCTTGCTTCTTGGATGCAGCATAATATTGGTTCCTTTTCCTCCTCTTTGAATATTCTTTCTCTGCCTCCCTTCCTTTCCTTCTTTCCAACAGCTAAGTGATTTTTTTAAAAAATTCTACTCTTTTGATACCTTCTCCATTAGCATTGGTTTCAGGTATCCTGTCATAGTTTCACTTAGGAGCTAATGCCTAAGTATATACTTTCCTGAACAGTTTCACTTGTGTGCTGGGCATCTGGGTATCCCAAAGGCATACACACTTATCATGTCAAGAACCAAACTCATTCTGACTAATTTTGTCAAATGCTATTGCCACTCAGTCATCCAGGCTGAGGACCAAGGGTCAAGATGGAGCTTTCTCCTACTCCTCCCCCTTTGCTGCCCTCCAGATTGGCTCAGTGGCCATATCCTGTCAATTTATCCATCCCTTTATCTCTGTTGCCTTCCCATGCCATTTCCATTTCAATCCCCTCATTGGGCGATATACAGGGTCTGTGTTGTCTCCCATTGGACAAAAGAAATATAACCACAGAAATATGCTCCTTATTGTGCCAAGGAAGGGTAGTGTGATGACTCTTACAAAAGGATCTTACTGTTAGCCAGTCTAAGGTATAAACAGAGTCCCAGGGAAATCCCCGTAAGTCTTATGTTTTATTCTAAAACAATATATTTCAATACATAGGATCCTTAATGTGGTAAGAATTTGAGGGCAGCTTCTTAATTCTAGTTTCTTTGATTCTTGAGCTCTGCCCCAGATGCAGAGATTTAACCCCACAGAGTCTGCTCTGGGTTTCACAAAGAACACCTTCTCAACACTTCTTTCTCCTTCTCTTCCTCCATGACCTGCACGTTTTTTCACTGCATTGCGTTTTCTTTTTTAAAGCAGCTTTATTGAGGTAGAGTTGGTATAATGCTTGATTTGATGAGTTTGGGCATAGGCATGTACCTATGAAATGATCACCACAATCAAGGTAACAAACATCCATCACCTCCAAAAGTCTCCTCATGCCCCCCTTTTCTGAGGGTAAGAACACAGCACAGACTTTTACCCTCTGAAGTTTCTCAGTACACAGTGCAGTATTGCTGAGGGGCTGTGTTGCACAGCAGATCTTGCATAGCTCTCCATTCGTCCCACATCCACTAGATTCCATGTGAGTCTGTCACCCAGACAGGCTGAGTTCTTCTTGGCTCCGTAAGAATATTCTTCTTGCTAGAATATGATAGATGTCTCACGGTGAAAGGTGCAATGGCTACCAGATAATCAGTCTTTTCCACTGTGAAAATAAACCTGTGTCTACAATAACTTATTATGCTAAAACAGTCTGACTTCTCACCTGACTTGAGTTGTATCACACAGAGCCCCTCAGTTTTTTTGATGTTAACCTCCAGGAAAGTGGAGGTGTGGGAATTCCATCTCAAACAGAACTATTACCCTGATTGGAGTCCTCACTCATCGTCTCTCATTCTAATCCATTCTCTTTTCTAAAGGCTGCTTTTAACACGTCATCCTCCTGCTCTAAAACTTTTAGCGGCTAACAAAGTGTTTTCCAGGTTCCTTAGCCTGGTATTTATTTCCATCTCCACCCCTTCTTTTCTTGGCATGCATTTCTAGATTACTCTTCTACTTTTTCCCATGTTGTAGCTAAACAACACTAGTTGCTATACTAAGAATACACCTTTCAGGTTCCTGACCCCATGCCGGTATCCACTATTTCCTTTTCCTAGTATTCCCTTCTCTCCGTATTTACATTCTACCCATCCTCTGCTGTCTCTTTCTATGCAAATCAGCTCTCCATGCTCTGAAATGTCACATAACTTTGGGTGGTGCCTTCCATTTCACATGTATCACTTATTTCCTTGACTATTTTATTTATGAGCATGTCTTGTCTTATTTGTCCTGCTACATCTACAGCCCCTGGAGGCCAGGGACTGTCTTACTAATTTTTTTATTTTTTATTTTTTTAAGCTCTTTATTGGGATATAATTGCTTTACACTGCTGTGCCAGTTTTTGAGGTACACCAAAGTGAATCAGCTGTATTTATACATATATTCCCATATCCGCTCCCTCCCGTGACTGACTCCCTCCCACCCTCCCTATCCCAGCCCTCTAAGTCATTACCCATCATGAGTTGATCTCCCTGTATTATGCAGCAACTTCCCACTAGCCATCTATTTTACGTTTGGTAGTGTATATATGTAAATGCTACTCTCTCACTTTGTCCCAGCTTCCCCTTTGCCCCCCACCCTGCCCACCCCGTGTCCTCAAGTCTGTTCTCTACATATCCATCTTTATTCTTGCCCTGTCACTGGGTTTATCAGTACCATTTTTTTTAGATTCCATGTATATGAGTTAGCATACGGTATTTGTTTTTCTCTTTCTGGCTTACTTCGCTCTGTATGACAGTCTCTAGGTTCATCCACCTCACTACAAATAACTCAATTTCATTCCCTTTTGTGGCTGAGCAATATTCCATTGTATATATGTGCCACATCTTTCTCCATTCATCTGTTGATGGGCATTTAGGTTGCTTCCATGTCCTGGCTATTGCAAATAGTGCTACAATGAATGTCTTACTAATTTTTGTATTCCTTGTGCCTCACACATCATAGGCCTTCCAAAACCTTTTGGTGGACAAACCAATTTATTGGAGAAATGAATTAAAAAGGCAGTTATAAAAATATGTTTATTATTCCACCTTTTGGAAACAAAGCTTCCCCATTCTGCATTCCTAGGAACCGTGCACTGACTACCGTTTAGGTATATATGATAGTTACTCATCATTCATTCTACAGTACAGTCTTAATTGCTTACAATTTTATTCTTTTCCATAAAGGTAATTTGTTAATAGCCTAGTCAGATGTGGTTCAACTATTATATCTTTTGGTAATTTTACAAATCAGGAAAAAAGTCATTTTCAGAAAATGTGCTTTGATAGTAGATTTAGGTAAACTTTCCAATTCTACTACCAGGTAGAGAAATCATTCTCTGCCAAGACCCTGCTTGGTATTCCAACCAAGAAAGGCCAGGTGCTGCCAGTAAAGGGGAGACATTCCCTACCAAGAACTCCTGTTCTAATTCAAATCTAGAGGCATTTTAAATCAATGAGTCTTGCTCTGCCTCAGACTTTCTGAAGTCCATCATAAAACATGCTTTGTTTCACTAAATTTAAGTAGTAAGAGAAGACCAAGTAAGTTTACAAAAGTGGGAAATGATTTAAGCCTACTTATACTCCCTGTTTGTGTAATGAGAAGATTTGATTTATTTATTTAAAAAAATGTTAGAGGAGGAAGTGCTACTTCAAGACAATGGAAGGCACAGGTATTTCCCTCTAATTATTTAAAATAATTTGTATCTTGGTTCAGCCATGTTTTAAAGAACACCTTGCCTTTGCAAAAAAAGGGGGGGGGGAGGGAAATGTGGTGACATTCAGACTTTTGTTAGCCTTTTCAAAATATTAAGTTAAAAAAAAAAGTTGGTTCTGAATTGTGAGCTAAATATATGCCACCTGTAATGTTTACCTGACTAGTGTACATTCCGAATGGAATATTGTTGAATCTCTTTTAACTTGCAAAAAAACCTTTCTTTTTTCTGAAAAGACACTTGAAATTTTGGTGTTGGCTGCATATGAAAATATGTCAAACACCCAGATTCTACATCTCTAGATATTCAAAACTAATTATTCCTTAATTTGCATGTGAAAGCAAATTACAATCTAATAGACCATTTCCCTAACAAACCTTTCCTTAGCTTAATGAGCAGAATGAGCAAGCCTATTAAGACCTGATTAAAAAGTCTCCATGTGATGCAACAGGTTGCAGCTTACATATAACGTGATCAGAAGGGAGACAACAAAGGTGCAAGTGCTCTGATTTACTACGGGTAGCTGAGCTCATGCCTGTCCATTTAGTATTTTATTTAAATGCGTGTCAGCCCAGGAGGATCAATAGCCAATTGGTTTGTTATGTTCTATGTGTGAGTACTTTAATTCTGGAAGGAAATTCATCAGCAACTTCCAGTTGATGAGATGACCTTCTACAATTAGAAGGACTGGGCTACATTTAATCATTACAAACTTCCAACTGTATTATCCCACTTTCCAGGTAATGCATGGGGTATTAACCCAACCCAAGTTCTTTAGAAGTGTCTTTAAACAGAAATGGCCTGTATCTTAAATTAAAGGAGTGGAATATGCCAGTGTATCGTTTGGCTGTTGCCATATAATGCTGTATAACACACCATGGCAAACTCAGCGGCGGACACGCTGTAGGTCAGCCTAGGGGCTGGCTGAGCTAGGCTGGGCTCAGCTGGGCTTGGCTCCAAATTGTGGGTTTCATTCAGTTCTGCTCCATATGTGTTTAACAGTGGCCTACCTGGTGGAGATTGAAAGATCCCAGACTGGCATGTGGAAACGCAGAATACTTCTTGAAGTCTAGGCAGAAACTGTCACACAGTCACTTCCACCCACTGGCCAAAGCGAGTCATCTGGGAAAAGTAATGCATTCTATCAAAGTTACCCTTAACCTGATTCTCTCTCTCTCATTCCCCACATGATTCCAGATCTTCCTTTCCTTTCACTTTCTAAAATCCGAAACTTACCATGTCCATTCTCTGCTCAAAAAAAACATTAATGGATCCCTGTTTTCCACTGATAGAGCTCAAATTCTTGTCTGGCTTCAAAATATCCTTCACAATATATTTATTGTCAGTCACTGACAATTAATATATCAGTCTCTGTCAGATACTCCCTCTTCTTTCTCCCACCTGCCTGGTGAATTCTTATTCATTTGTCAGAGCCCAGCTGAAACTTTACAACTTCTGCATATCCTTCACTAATCCCCTGGAGGGTTTTCTGCTTCCTTATCTGTGGTTTCCTAGCATGTTATACACATGTCCATATGTCACTTATAATAATAGATTGGAATTGGTTATTCACATGTCTGTTTTTCTACTAGACTGTGAAATCCTTGAAGATGAGGTGCATCTCATCTTCTTATTAATTTTCTATCCTTGGCATTTATCTATAGAGGTAGTGTTACATGCCTGTAACATGGTACACTTCAGATAAGGTGGTTGGATTGAATTGAAGGAGATTTTTTAATGACTTCTTTTTTAAGAAATAAAGATGGCCATGGCACAAGTAGATATGTTGTCTCACTAATAATTGAGAAAGTCTGCCATTATTAAGAGGGATAATTAATAAAATGGGGGAAATGTTCACTACATATTTTCCAACAGGTAAATTAGGTTATAAAACAGAGCATACAGAATATATTGTATGATGCCAATTTTGTAAAATATAATGGGGTATTAATATTTGCATCACATCTGAACAGAAAAGTGAACTTGAAGGAAATATAGCAAAATATTAAGAGTAGTTATATCTAGGTGTAGTAATCACAGGGTAATCTTTATTTTTGTGCTTTTGTCTACGTTTCCAAATTTTCCATAATGAGCATACATAACATTTATAGTAAATGGAAAGATCTAAAAACATTTTTCTTAACGTATAATTATGATACAGTAACTTGTATTGTTAAGTGGGCTTGTGAGAACTGCAAATTATTGATTATATGCAGCACTTTATATGTGAGTTCTGCTACTTTTGAGCCTTTACTCTTGTTTATTTTTAGAATAGCTTTCATTTGTCTTCTGTAATTAACTAAGAACTGAAATGAATTTTCTAAATAGAATTGTTCTTAATATAAACGCAAAATCCTGTTTTCTCTAATGTAATTGTACCTGAGTGAAAGTATCTGCAACAAGGACTATAAAGGAAGATAAAGTAGGAATATGATGTATAATTTCCCTTTGCATAATTGTAACTCTGAAGAATGCATGCTCCCGGCAGAAAGGTAATTTACATTATATCACAACAAATGCCATATTTTAAAATAGAAGCTATCCATCATGCACTGGGTAAAGCTGGTAGCAACCTATAGGTCTCAGGGATATACTGAAAGTTCCTCCCTGAGTCCATTAAAAATAAATTGGTTGGTTAATTCCAGCACATGCTGAAATAAAGTCTAAGTGACATGATATAATTTTTAAGTGCATAAAATTACTAATTGCACATTTAGGAAAAAATGATATAAGATAATAAGTAACATTACAAGTCTTTTATTATTGAAATATTGAAAGCTTTACCATGTAAACAGAATATAGTATAATAAACCCCATGTATCCATCATGGACACTTTTTTTTCTTTTTTGGCACCATCTCTCTTTGGGATATAATTTTACAAATCCGAAACAATACTGAGTACCTACTTTTTGGGTTCATCTTAAGGGAAAAACTAGTTTTGAACAACAGTGAACATTTTAATGGTTATAGACTATAGATTCTCCTTCCTTCCATTGGGGTTACGTCTTGATAAACCCATCACAAGTTGAGAATATCATAAGCTGGAAATGCATTTAATTCACCTAACTCCCTAACATCATAGCTTAGCCTAGCTCACCTTACACGTTCTCAGAACACTCACACTAGCCTACAGTTGGGCAAAATCATCTAACATTTAAATTTTATAATAAAGTGTTGAATATCTTATATAATTTCTTGAATACTGTACTGAAAGTGAAAACCAGAGTGGTGGCGTGGGGTCAGGATGATTGTAAGCGTATCAGTTCCGTTGTTAACCCTTGCCTTCGAGTGATTGGGAGCTGCAGTTCACTGCCACTGGCCAGTGTCATGAGAGAGTATTGTACCACATACCCCAGACTGGGTAACGATCAAAATTCAAAATTGAAGTACAGTTTCTACTGATTGCATACTGCATCTACACCACCGTAAAATGGAGAAGTTGTTAAGCTGAGCCACTGTAAGTCAGTGCGTGGTGCTAATACATGTTTAGAAGGCGTTATTTCGAATGTCTTGAAACAAATGTTCTAACAAGGAAATTAAAAGGTTTTTCATATAGACAAAGAGTGGACACATCTTTAATTCATCTTCACAATTTAAAATACAAATCCAAACACAGCATTCATCTCCTTGGTCAGCATGAAAGATATGAACGTGGAAAAGATATCAAGCAGTGCTCCCTCCCCCATGGTTAATGCTTTCTCATATTCCTTTCCGATGTTTCTTCTCTGCATCTTTTACATTAAAAAAATACCATATGTTTGTTTTTCAAAATAAAAATATTTTTTGATGTTGTAAACATAGAATACTTCAAAAATATATCAAGCTATTCAAACTGTGTAAACTTGATTTTTTCATAGAAAATTTAAAATTGTTATTTTGATTGATTGCTTTGTTCATCCAGCATATATTAGGCACCTATTTTAAGACAGGTGCTGTTCTAGACTTTGAAGGAAATGGTGAACAAGATGGCTAAGGAATCCCACCTTTAAAGCACAACGTTTTCTGCAGCTGTTTCTTATTGGAGAGAGAAGATAAAGCTTTAGCTGAGGAAATTTTGAGTCTACCTTACTTCCCCTTACTTTTGTAGGCCCACTTCTCCACCCAGCTCAGCTAGCAGAGTTAGGACAGTGCCCTCTCCCAGTTTGTCTCCCAGTTTGTCTTCAGTCACTTCCTCAAGATGAGAAACAAATACATGGTTGAAACAATCCCCCAAAGCAAAGCAAGAGAATGACTGTGACACAAGTAATTATAGTAAACATTGAAAAATGGTGTCTATCTGGGGCTCTGATGTTCTCCCCTGTGTAGTAATCTTTCACAGGTTCAGCTTCCTGCACTCCAGATGGAATGAACCCAAATGTGCCTTATCTGTGGGTAGTAGGAGCTTGAGCAGGGGATAGTTCCTCTGGTTCCTAGTGATTTTTTGAAACTCAGGAGGGGATTTTGTAAACCCAATTGGTCCCGTTGCTCTATTGATGCATCACCCCTCTCTCTTTTCAGACATAAGTCTCTGGGCTGGCTTCAGGATATCAGGTCCTTTCTCCCCTCAACCACCAGTCCCCTAGCCTTCCAGCTCCAAGGAGGAACTATAATGGGGTTATAAAACGCGCGCGCACACACACACACACACACACACACACAAGCGCGCGCGCGTGCACACGCACACACACACACACAGAGTTGAGGCAGAGATCTCCTTTCCAATAGTTTCTGAATTAAAAAGTAGTAGCTGTCATACAGATGGCCAACAAACACATGAAAAGATGCTCAATATCACTAATCATCAGAGAAATGCAAGTCAAAGCCACAATGAGGTATCATCTCACACCGATCAGAATGGCCATCATCACAAAATCTGGAAACCACAAATGTTGGAGAGGGTGTGGAGAAAAGGGAACTCTCCTGCACTGTTGGTGGGACTGTAAGTTGGTACAGCCACTATGGAAAACAATTTGGAGGTTCCTTAAAAAACTACAAATAGAACTACCATATGATCCAGTAATCCCACTCCTGGGCATATACCCAAAGAAAACCATAATCCCAAAAGAAACTTGTACCATAATGTTTATTGCAGCACTCTTTACAATAGCCAGGACATGGAAGCAACCTAAATGCCCATCAACAAATGAATGGATACAGAAGATGTGGCATATATATACAATGGAATATTACTCAGCTATAAAAAGGGATGAGATGGAGCTATATGTCATGAGGTGGATAGAACTACAATCTGTCATACAGAGTGAAGTAAGTCAGAAAGAGAAGGACAAATATTGTATGCTAACTCACATATATGGAATCTAAAAATGGTACTGATGAACTCAGTGACAAGAACAAGGATGCAGATACAGAGAATGGACTGGAGAACTCGAGGTATGGGAGGGGGCGGGGGGTGAAGGGGAAACTGAGACGAAGCAAGAGAGTAGCACAGACATATATATACTACCAACTGTAAAATAGTCAGTGGGAAGTTGTTGTATAACAAAGGGAGTCCAACTCGAGGATGGAAGATGCCTTAGAGGACTGGGGCGGGGAGGGTGGGGGGGACTCGATGGGGGGGGGAGTCAAGGAAGGGAGGGAATACGGGGATATGTGTATAAAAACAGATGATTGGACCTGGTGTACCCCCAAAAAAATAAAAAAAAATAAAAAAAAATAAAAAATAAAAAATAAAAGAATGCCCAGATAATAGCTGAAAACAAAATTCATTTAGATAGCCCTACATAAAATTTATTAAAAAACTTTCCTATCAAATAAAACTTGAATTATAGAGAAAAAAAAAGTAGTAGCTGTGATTTTTTTGATCGCTTATCATGTGCTAGGCCCTGCAGTGACTGTTGTATACACATTATCTGATAGAAGCCTCACCACCTATTTCATGGACTAGGTGCAGTTGTATGTTTGAGGTGTAGGTGAGGAAACTGGGACAGATAGCTTTGCATCATAGGATGCATACAATTTTTAATTTTCTTTTTCTTCCTTAGACATAAGTATTTTCCCATGTTATCATGCCTCTTCACAGATGTGACTTTTTATGGTGATGTAATATATCATTGAATTAATAAACCATAATTGTTGTGTCTGTTTTCACATTAGAGTATTTAGATTGTTAATTTTTTAATTGAAATATTGTTGATATACAATATTATGTTAGTTTCAGGTATACTATGTAGTGATTTGACATTTGCATACATTATGAAGTGATGCCCACAAGTCTAGTAACCATCTGTTCCCATATAAAGTTATTAC
This sequence comes from Hippopotamus amphibius kiboko, assembly GCF_030028045.1. Classification (NCBI taxonomy): domain Eukaryota; kingdom Metazoa; phylum Chordata; class Mammalia; order Artiodactyla; family Hippopotamidae; genus Hippopotamus; species Hippopotamus amphibius. Next base: position 5,834,719 of record NC_080201.1, on the reverse strand, counting down.
AATGTTATTGATCAAATGCCTCACACTGTAGGTTACATGCCGATGTATATTACATTTTTAGCCAATCTACATCTTTACTCCCCACTTTACTACATTTTATGTTTTCTGATGCCATATTTTACGTTTTTTGTGTTATGTATCATTTAACTACTTTCTGTGGATATAGATGATTTTACTACTTTTGTCTTTTAAGCTTCCTACTAGCTTTATATTTGGTTGATCTACTACCTTTACTGTATTTTTGCCTATACTAGTCAGATTTTTTTCTTTTACAATTTTCATATTTGTAGTTGTGGCCTTTTCTTTTCCACTTAGAGAAGTCTCTTTAATGCTTCTTGTCAAGCCAGTTTAGTAGTGCTGAACTCTTTTAGCTTTTTCTTATCTATAAAACTCTTTGTCTCTCCTTCAAATCTGAATGACAGCCTTGCTGGGTCAAGTATCCCTAATTACAGGTGTTTTTTTTTTTTTCCTTTTATCACTTGACTATATTGTGCCACTTCTTTCTGGCCTGAAAAGTTTCTGCTGAAAAGTCAGCTGATCATCTTATTGGAATTCTCATAGGGTAACTAGTTGTTTCTCTCTTGCTGCTCTTAGGAGTCTCTCTTTATCTTTAATTTTTGCTTTTTTAATTATAATGTGTCTTGGTGTGGACCTCTTTGGGTTCATCGTTTTTAGGACTCTCTGTGCTTCTTGGATCTGGATGTCTTTACTTCCCCAACCTTAAGGAAGTTTTCAGCTATTATTTCTTCAAATAAGTTCTCTTCCCCTTTCTCTCCTTATTCTCTTTCTGGGACTGCTATAATGAAAATGCTAGTGTGCTTGATGTTGTTCCAGAGTTCTTGTAAACTATCCTTATTTTTTAAATTCTCTTTTTCTTTTCTTCTGTTCAGCTTGGGTGATTTCTGCTACTCTGTCTTCCAGTTTGCTGATCATTCCTCTGTATCATCTAATCTACTTCTGATTCCTTCTAATGTGTTTTATATTTTAGTTATTGTATTCTTCAGCTGTTTGGTTCTTCATATTTTCTGACTCTTTGTTGCAGTTCTCACTGTGTTCATTCATTCTTCTCCTGAGTTGTTGAGCATCTTTTTGATCCTTACCTTGAAGTCTTAGTTGGGTAGATTGCTTACCTCCACTTTGTTTAGTTCTTTTTCTGAGATTTTGTCTTGTTCTTTCATTTGGAACATTTTCTTCTTTCTCCTTATTTTGCCCAATTCCTTGTGTCTGTTTCTGTCTGTTGGGTGGGTTGGTTATGTTACCCAATCTTGGAGAAATGACCCTAAGTAGGAAATGTCCTTTGGGGCCCAGAAGCATGCTCCCCTCTGGTCATTAGAGCCATGTGCTCTAGAGTATCCCCTTTGTGGGCTGCATGCACCCTTCTCTTGTGGTGGAGCTGGCTGCTGTGGATACACTGGTAGGCAGGGAAGGACCCTGGCCCAGTTGGCTGCAAGGCCCTGACTCATGTGGTGCCTGTGGGCCCAGTGGAGCACAGGGTAGGCTCCCCACACAGTTGGCTGTGCAGCCTATGGGGCTCATGGCTGGTGCTAGCTCACTGGTGGGTGGGGCTGTGTCCCTGCATGGCTGTCTGTGTGGCCTGGGGGGCTTAGGACTGATGCCAGACTATTGGTGGGCAAGGCCAAATCCCCACTTGGCTGTCTACATGGCCCTGGGGATTAGGAGCTGGTGCTGGCTCACTGGTGGGCAGGTAAGCCCCTGGTGCTACTAGGCGAGGGGGAAGATTTCAAAATGGTGCTTGATAGCACCAGTGTCCTCACGGTAGAGCAAGCTCCCCAAATGGTTGCTCTCAATGTCTCCATCTCCAGGGGGAGTTCTGTTTGCCTCCTCCCACTCCAGGTGGCTCTCCAAGATCAGGTGGGTCTGACCCAAGTTCCTTGCAGACTACTTCTTCTGTGCTGGGACTTGGAGCAAGTGAGATTTTGCATGCACCATTTAAGAGAAGAGTGTTTGTTTCTATAGCCCTCCAGCTTTCCTGAACTTAAGCCCTACTGGTTTTCAAAGCCAGGTGTTCTGGGGGCTCATCTTCCTGGTACAGGGCCCCCAGGCTGGGGAGCCTAATGTGGGGTTCCTGCTCCTTGGGGAGGACCTCTGTGATATTCCTCCTGTTTCTGGGTTCTGATCAGGAGGTATGGGTCCTGATTATACCAGGTCTCCTACTCATCTTGTTGTGTTCCTTCTTTATGTCTTTAGTCATAGAAATCTTCTCTCTAGTCTTCAGGTCGTTCTCATAGGGTGTTGCTCTGTAAGTAGTTGTAATTTTGGTGTGTCCACTGGAGGAGGTAAGTTCAGAGTCTTCCTACTCTGCCATCTTCGCCATGTTCTGAGCTTGTTCTTTACTCCTCTCCAGTTGGAGCCTGCAAGGATCAAATTTTGTCTTCAATTATTTTACTTCAGGAGAATGATTTTATAGAAATAAGACTACCAAGTCACTAGGCACAACTATTTTTCTGGTTCTTAATGCATACACATTGCCAATTATTTTCCAAAACTATTGGAATATTTGAACACTATCAAATGAATCCATTTAAAAGTTTAATTAAAGTAACATTATCCACTAACACTTTTAAACATACTTGCTAACTTAATAGGCAAAAATATATTGTTCTTTTAAAGACTTTTTAAATCATTCTCAAATAGAAAGGATGGTATTTTGATGTTTTCTTCAAAGTCTAGGCAAGTCTTGAGCTGCTTTCATCCCTGAAAGCAGAAGCTGTCTCTACCATTGGTCGAGCCCCATAGACACGTGAATTTCGGATTCTTTTCAGGCCAGCCATTGAAAATGAGGACTAAGAAATGAATCTAAGATTTTACCCCCACTTTTAAAATAATTTTATTACTTTAGAAGAAATATGATATTTTTGCTTTTATAATTAATTATAAAAGTTTCGTTTACGAGTGAAATTCTATCAAATAACAAATTTTTATTTAAAGTGGCCAGAGATAAACTAGAATAAATTATTTCACTTAAAAATCTTCTTCTGAAGTAAGTTGTTTACATATATATGTATTTCATTTTCCTGGAAAAAATTCCAAACCTGCTTTTAAAAAATTTTTATTTTAAGAAATTATTCAACTTACACAAAAGTTGCAAGAAAAGCACAATGATCAGAGCTTTTCTTAACTGTTTTGTGTTGTTTTGTCTCGGTCTGATACAGACTTTACTCTCAGTGACTGCTTACCAACAACTTAACTTCCTGGAATATTAAAATAGTCATTAGAGAGTGGTTGTGTGATTAGGTCAGCGTTATTGCCTTCATTTTTGTATTTCTGATAATGAAAATTGCTAGGCAAATAATAGATAATTAAGTATATGTTGTTAAAATGACTTAGTTTTTCTCTATGTGAGGCACTTTCCAATAGAATGGGATTGATCCAAAAAAGTAGAAAATGTGCTCCTTCAATGCAAGTAGTTTGTTTCCTGCGGGACTGTTTAATGAGAATGAAATGTGCCACGGATAAGTGCCCTGCCCGAAGAGGTCACCTCTTCTATTATGGAAAGCAGACCGTGCTTCTCACAGCAGCAGCAGCCGCAGCAGCACCTCCCGGGAGCTGTTAGAAAGGCAGACTGTCAGGCCCTACTTAAAACCTGATGAATTGGAATCTGTGTTTAATAAGATACTCAGGTGATCCATACACGTTTTAAAGTTTGAGAAGTGCTTTATTCAGGTAGCTTTTTTTTCTTATATACACTTTAGGTATAAAGGAAAGGGTTGGATTATTTCATATATTGGGAGACGTATTTCTTTTTCAGTACAGTAGTCCTCAAAGTATGCTTCCCAGACCAGCAGCAACACCTGGGAACTTGTTAGAAATGCAAATTCTTGAGCCCCATCCCAGAACTGCTGAATCACAAACTCTGTGGTATGGTGCTACTGTTTGAGTCCTTCAGGTAATCCTGATGCTTAGAGTTTGAGAACCACTTTTTTGATGCTAGCCTGACCTGAGTTAGTTGTTTTTAAGTAGAAAGTTTAGAGGCTTTGAAACCATTTACAAATTAGTGTCCTAAAAGATGTTTAAAAAGTGTCTGAATGATGTGAATGTTGCAAATTATGTCAACTTTCAGGATTTAGAAATAGTGTAATATTAGTATTCCCAAGGCAAAATTGTAACTGTCTTTTCCATGTAGTTTTTTCCCACAAGAGACAAAAGGCTATGCTTAACAATAGAAAGACCATTTATTTACACTCAGGTGACCTCCATTTTTTAAAAACCAAGACATGGCTTTAGAGAGTTGATAATACCTTGAAAAGTTTGGGCTTATTGGAAGAAATATTGACTTTCCCTGTGTTTCTCAAATGCAAAAAAATCCATTTATATGTCCTCAGTGGGTCTAGATTGTTTTTACTCTGTTCTCTGTACTTTGGTGTCCCCCATCTCACAAAGCGGCTAGTCTGTAATATATGACTCACTGGCTTTCAGCATCATAGCTGGGGCTCTGCTAAAGCCCTGATGCTTCTCCCTGGTGTGACGTACAACTACTAAGAAAAGATACTGGATCCACAAAACCCACAGGAAATTAGTCTCATTACTGCAACTGAATTCATGTTCCCATCCAGAAGAGGGCTTCAGCTGCAATTGCATATGGCAGTTAATTTGCTAAGCAGAGTGTGTTTTGCTTGGTATCAGCTTTTATTCTGACTTCCAGAACAAGATGATCGCCTATGTCCTTAATTGTGTGTGCAATTTGACAGTCAAAATGGGCTTTGAGTGATCTCTTGGCAATGTCATCAGCAGAGAGGAAATTCTTCTCTGAGTTGAACTTTGATTCCATGTGACAGATACCTGGGTTTTTTTGTTTGTTTTTTTCTCTTTTTGGACTGTGACCTCACTATAGATGCATCTGTAAAAACTGAGGGGTGGGGGTGGGGAGGGAGAGAGTGGGAGGGTGGGGAGAGAGAGAGAGGGAGAGAGACTACTCTAAACTCAATAATGGCACATCATATGGAAGCGAGGCGTGTTGGTTCCACTGTGCTCGTCAGAATCCACATAGAGTATTAGGGCCTATCTAGAAGCCTAAGTGTAATGGATGATTCTCTGGGGCAAGATGATGGGAGAGTTGCATACCAGACTTCAGCTACATTTTTGTTTGCCCAGCACCTTCTTTCTACCACTGACTATTTTAAGCAATTCTACTTGAACTTTCAAATATGTGCCTCTGTCACTCCAACAGATACCTATACTAAACCTGGCCAATCAGATCCCTAGTTGTCTGGGCTCAGCGATTGGTCTAGAGACACACTTATGACCCACATGGGCAACTGAGAGTCCTTTGGGGGAAGTAATTTGAATGTTGCAGGGTGTTGGCCATTTTCACTCCTCTGAAATAATTAGTTCCAAAGACTAGGTGAGCCTGAAACTGTGGCATCCAACTTTCCTCACAGATGCAGTGAGTTGGATAAAAAGCCCAAGAGAGACAAGAAATGGAGAGAGAACAAAAAGGAAAGAGAGGAATAAAAAGGGAGGAGAGAGAAAGACCTGACAGCATTATTCAAATTCTTGAATCCAGATAGAACCAAAAGGTCACATCTAAGACTTCCCAGTTACATGCACCAGTACATTCTCTATTTGCTTAAAGAAGTTCAAGTTCACTTTACCTCCAGAGAGGCTTGACTTATGAAGCCTGGAAATCCCATGTGTGAGGAATGTTTAAAGACAGGCAATCTTTATTGAGAAAAAAAATGAGGCTCGATGGTGGCAGGGGTAGAGCAGGAAAACCCACTTCAAGTGTGTTCAGATTTACAGTGTGGAAGGAGGTAGTCACATGCTCGTGGTCATTCTGGGGAGCAGGGCCAGGAACAGTCATAGAAGTGGCCGAGCAAGGGTGGACGTAATGAGGAGGCAGACACGCAGGTCTCAGCCTTAGGGAACCCAGGCACCCACTCCAGTCCTGCCGTTTTCAAACCTTGATTAAGTCAGTTAACTCTTCAGAGACTCCATTTCTTCCTTTATGAAATGGTTATGACACTCTCTGCCCCCTCATCTCTCTGTGTCAAATGGAAATGCCATAAATATTCATCGAGTACCTACTATGTGTCAGGTACTATAATAGGCATTAAGGATTCAGGGCTGAACAAGAAAGACAAAATCTGTGTCCTCGCAGGGCTTAGAGTCTGTAGTTGTTGGTGGTGAAATGGACCATTAGTCAACACCACAATCACACGTGAATGTAGAATGGTCACCATGGTGAGGGTGAGGGAGACGTGTGGGGGCTGTGATAGCCTGTGGGACGGGCAGCTGACCATTCTGGGAACATGGAGGAGGAGGTCAGGCCTGAGCTCGTCTCTGAAGAGTCAGGAGGAGTTTAAGGGTCAGGAAAGTGTCCTTGGCAAAGGGAGTGACACGTGCTGATTTGCTGTGAAATGAAGGGCTTAAAAAAAAGGGAACCAGAGTGGGCTGCGTTGGAGTTCCCAGTGGGGAGTTTAGTGTAGATTGAGGTGGAGGGGTAGGTGGGGACCAGACCATGCAGGTTGCTGGAGGCCAAATAAGGAGTTTTTCATCCAGTTAAAGGAAAATATGAAGCCAAAGGAGAGATTAAGTAGGGATGGGCATGTATGTTTGTAACATTCTTGCAGCTGGTGGAGTAGGGGTTGAAGGAGGATCAAAGTGGATGTGAGGATACACATTATTCAAGAAATAATTATAAAGTTACACTGAAAAAACAAAAATGCTCTACCAGCACCACATGGCGATGATGATGATGGATAGCCACCTCTAAAGGGAGAACTTTGTGTATGATAACATCCATTCCTCAAAACAGTGCTCTGAGGTGGGGTCTCTTATTAAGACCGTAACATAGATTTAGAAATGCAACATTAGTTTGTAACTTGCTTAAAGTCAATGTACAAAATGGAAGAGCTGGGACTACAGCCTGGGATTATGCAATTGTTGTAAGTAGGTGTTTCTACACCTGAGATCTCATTGCATTATATACATACCCTCCTTAACCTCCTAAAACTTAATATATTTTAATGATTTGTGTAGTCCACTAGACCATGCCTTGACAAGAGCATTTTTTTCTTCCATTTCTGCCTCCCACTGTTTCTTCCTTTCCTTCTTTTCTCTCTCCCTCCCTTCTTTTCTCCTTTCCTTCCTCCCTTTCATTTTCACCGTCACCTAGCAGACACCAGACATATCAAAAGTGCTCAGTGATATATTTCCCAGTAACTGATTGAGAGAATTAATGTTTCCTAACGAAAGGGCTAACTGTCCCTAGAAATACAGAGCTCAAGGCCCGCAGGTTTCTTTTTAAGCATTCTGGAGAGAGTACCTGCTCAGGTTAAGAATCCTCAAGAACCTTTTAAAACAAACTGTAAATTAAGGTGCTGCACTGAAAGGAGACTCTCATCCTAAATATCTGTGTGTGATTCCTGGAGGACAAAGGTTCAGCTGAGTGAATGGAGGGTACCTCCAAAGACAGTGATAAGCTAGGGGGCAGTGGAAAAGAGAAATCAAGAAGAAGACGGTTGTGGAGCAAGGGGAGTGTCTGTGGCCGGAAATAGGAATATCTTTATTGCTGAATAAGGAAACAAGTCAGGTGTGGATCTAAATGAGTGAAAGTTTCCTGAAGATTCAGGAAGGATGTCTGGTCTTTAAGAGAGCTAGACCTGAGCATGTGTCTCAGCAAGCCTCCATCTTTATCGTGTGGTTCACTGCTCCTTCTCGCTCTCTCCTTTTTGGGGAACTTGTGGGTTATTTCTCTTGTGGGCCCATATAAGAGACCCTCCTCCCCTTGCTCACCCCCTTAAGGTCTGAGTGTTGCTCAATTAGTGACTCAAGAAGTCTTAAGGATTCTCCTGAAAGCTGAGCTCAGTTCTGCTCACGGTTCTCTTAAAAAGGTCTTTAGATGGAGAAGAAAGGCCCTAAATGATAGGACTTCTGTTTTCTCAGTAATGAAAAGGGAGAAATGTCTGAAAGAATGCTTCCAGCTGATCAGGGTTGGACAGAACAGCAAGGAGAGATTCTCTCAGTCCACCTGGAGCTTGTTATTGAGAAGTGCAAGAGGTTGGCTTCAGTCGATTCCTTTTCCCACAGGTACAGGCAGACTTGATTTCCACTTTTCTGTTATGGTTGAGTACATTCTTTTGGCAAATCCTTACTGAGCACTTTTAGTGTTAGCATTGGTCACTTAAAACAAGTGTCTTCAAATATTCTTCGTTTAAACACATAAGCTTCAAACTATCGCAGTGACAGAATGAAAGACAGTCATCAGCAATTTGCAAAATCATGATGCTGATCCTGGCCACTCACCCAGGCTTCTCCCTCCTCCCTCTTCCTGCTTAATCATATGTTATCTTCAGCATGTGCTGTTACCTACAAAGCCAGGTGTGTACCAGCTGGTGTCACCATGACAGACAAGCAAAAGAGAAGTTTATGGGGAGAGATGGTTTTTTGGGCATGTGACAGGCACAGTTGCATAGTGCCCCCTGATCCGAAAGGGACCCCGTGTTTGGAAGTTAATGCTCTGTGGTGACCATCTTGAAATTCTTAATAAATTTTTTTCTTTGTCTTTGTGTTTTGTAAATGAAGTTCACTGGGACAAGGGAGTATGGTCTGGGGCTTGGTGCCTCCTTTCTCTGGCAGCCCCACTTCCCACCGTCTCCTCACTCATCTCCCCGAGATGGGTCCTTGGCTACCAGTTCCCTGACCCTCCCCAGGTTCTGCTGCAGCACTGCACTCCCGCTAGCAAGCTCAAGGACAGGAAGTAGTGAGCCAGGTGTATGTGCTCCACTTGCAGAATCGAAGGTAGAGCTCCAGGCACCTGGGAGGGTTTATACTCACCCCATGAAGATCCTTTCCTGAGGGAGCATGACATTACACAGCAAATAAAAAACTCTATTTTTTTAAAAAAGGAAAAATGTTTGCCTGTTTTTTGAACAAGAGACCCCACATTTTCATTTTGCACCTAAGCCCTATAAAAATTATATGACTGTCCCTACTCACAGCCTTTTGTTTATCACCACAAGGGTGGGTGAGTGGATGAGAAATGTAGGCCCATCCACATATGAATATAGAAAATCATTCTTCCGTCTTAAATGCACAGCAAGCTGGCCCCTGTAGGCCAGCACCGCTCTCAACTGGCATAGCTTATTGGTTGTATCTGTGTCCCAGAAACGCACTGGCTAAAGCACTATCAGATAATGACAATGGCTAACCATCTGAATGTTCCTCTAAAAATTCTGCGGCCAAATTTGGCAAAAGCAAGAGGATGACTGAAATTAACAGAATGTGCCCCAGAATAGCAGCATGGGAAACAAGTGTGTTATTTACAGTATAAACTAACAAGGCAGGCCATGACAATTGATACTAACCCCTCCCCTCCACCAAATCTCTTCTCATTATGTAAATGTGATGGCCTGGGGTGCCAGAACAATGAATAGAATAACAACTGGAAATGTAGCGGAGCTAATCGTGGATTTCTCTGGACCGTCAACTTCTGTTCAAAGATCCTGGCAGTGAAGGATAGAGAGCAGTGTGTAGAAAGGAGATCTTTCTCTTTTCCTGCTTTGGTGTGCTGCCTCCCGCAGGCTCCTTTTGCCCTCTTGTCCCCCTCCCTTACCCACCATACCCCATGGTCTAGAACATTCTCCTCTGCAATCCTTCACTTCCTAAATGACTTAGCCCAGAATCTTGTTTTGAGTAGGTCTTTGCACATTTCTTGATTGGTTGATGCAAGTCTAAACTGATGCAAGCCCTAACTCTAAAACGTGTGATGTGACTTTTCCTTTTGAAAATGTCCAATTCTCAGTCATCGATTATTTGTTTGAAAGTAGCAAACATCTACTCAAACAAGTTTAAGAAAAACAGGGAATTATTGGGAGGACACAGGGTCAGGAAGTTTAGCCAGACCTTCCAAAGGGCCAAAACTGGGAGGCAGAATATTGGGTCTCAGGGACCCGAGAGGTGTCCAAGTCCTGATTTGTAACATTTGCCTATTTCTATGGTAAATACCTCCACCATGGCTGATTTTTTCAAGACACCAACATGGCATCACTGAATGCGAAGTTGAGAAGAGATGCATAGTTGCATCCCATTTTATAGTATTTCTATCATATAGATAAAATAGACATAAGTAACCTTAAGAGCATAGAGAATAGTAAAGTAAAATAATTAAGAAATTATGTATTTTGAGTATTTGTTGTCTTTGCCTTTAAGATAATTTGTTTTACCATAAGCACATATGATTTAATTTTTAATAACATCTATGGTTTACATCTGAGTTCACAAAATTCCTGAAAATATAACAGTCAACTCTTGGTAACAGTATATTTTGGCTCCCATGTATCATTGTTTCTTTAAGGGGCTGGGGAAGCAGCCTTTGTGAGAAAAAGACAAAATACAGAAGAGGCTATGGGTGTTGAAGAAAATGACTGGCTGAAGGAGCAAATGGTTGGTATCTCCAGTTCTTTCTCTCCACAGATATTTTATTTTGGCATAATTCAGAGTCAGTATATAACTCCATGTCAAAAATAATTCACATCTGTTCTTGTTCTTGTTTTTCTCTGACTTTTCTGAACATCTCTTTTCTGGTTCTTATTCCTACCCCCTAACTGGTGGCTTTCTACTCTGTCTTTGGACATCATTTATCCTCTCTATGGTGACAACACTTAGTCTAAGAAATTGGTGCTATTCCTCTGCTGAGCTTCAGGACTGTGTATTTAACTACTTCCTAGACACTGCCACACGGATGTCCCACCATCACCTTGAATTCAAGGCATCCCAAACAATTGTGTCTCTCTCTCCAGAAACATACCTCCTAACCAAGTGGTAATGTGCTGTAATGTGAGGCACAGACTTTGAGTCTAGTGCCAAGTTGTATCCCTAACTTGACTTTGTTACCTTGGGCAAGTCATTGATTCTTCCTGATCTCAGTTTTGCCATCAGATAAATGGACTAGACGTTGATTAATGGTCTTTATGCCACATTCCACGGAGACCTTGGTTCTGTAGGTCTACCTCAGAAGCTGTCCAAGAATCAAGAAGAGAGAGACCCTGGTGGAGTCCTGTGCACCCCATCCTCCCTTCAGCCAGGAACCCTCCTCTTTCATTCTTTGCGTAGGTTAAAGTTCCATGAAATATTTCTTTTATGAAACAGTTACCCAGTAAATTTTGTGAATCACTAAATTAGATGATCCGTTAGGTCCCTTATAGGTCTAAGCATTCCATGATTCTTCGATTAGTGCTTAAGCTTCTGTTGGCTTCAAAGCTACTGGGATGGCAGCTCGACAGTGCAGGACCGTCTTCTGCCCTCTGTAGTTCACCGCATAGGGTGAGGGGTGGGAAGCTCCCCGCACTGAATGTAGTCTATGGTGACTCCAATGCCTCATGTTTGATTCTCATTTAGCGTTCTACAAAACCCTTTTATGTCTATTTCTGCCCCAGGATCTTAAAATATAAATGTTAACATTCCATGCTTCTCCTTTCCTCTCATTCCCAAATACAAAAGGAGCCTCCCTGATGATCATTGATGAATAATGAACAAATGATTGCTGAATGAGTGACTGAATGCATACCACCAGGAAAAATGACTGTTTTGAATCCATTTCTGGGCCTGAACTTTAGGAGAGTCAATATTGGTTGTATATGAAGTAGGCCAGTGGTTGAATCAACCTTTCTAACCAGCTTCCCATTTTCTGGAAAAGAGATAAGTTTCTTGTGAGGATTGTTTTGGGTTCCTGAGAATTGCCATGAGATGTGCATTTTGCTTTCTCTAATGCTAAGCATTATCAGGCAGAGACAAGGCTTTTGCACAAAGGGAGTCAGCTATTCTCTATTCAGGGCTATTGGATCAATATTTGTTATCATTTGATTTATTTATTAATTTATTTAAGTTTCTAAGCAGCTCTAGCTTTTGTTGTGATGATGATACGGCAAAATGCAAAACAGCCTCCAACAGACCTTTGCTATCTACTCTAGATAATGATCTCTAAAAGCCAATTCATTTCATTTGCATCCTTTTATTAATAATACTAACACCCCCCCCCCCCAACAACCTCAACTAGTGCTTGTCACAGTCAGTGGGTACTTCATGAGCCAAGAGTGCATGGAAAGGTATTTTTGGTTCATTATTGGGTTTCTGTAACTGAAATGACATTTTGTGAGAGCACTCATGTATTTTAAGGGGAAACTCAAACCAATGCAGTAGTTTCAAAGTCTTCATTACTGTAACCATGAAAAATAAATTTGTTAAAAGTGTGTGTGTGTGTATACACACATATGCTCACATACATACACAGGCATGCACATACATTGGCATGGATGGACCTAATAAAATGTATGTAGTGTTCTCTTTGTTCCAAATACAGTTGGTCCTGTGGGGACTAAATAGACAATTAGCCGTGGCCTGCAGCCCTCCTCCAACTTTCCCCTTTCTCTGATGCTTGAGGCTTTCACACAGTCCTACAGGGATGTGGCCTGTGCATTCAGCCCCAGATGAAGGCTCATGGGGGCAGAGCATTTACAAGCCTTCTCTTCTGACCCTCTGGTTAGGTGGCAGTGATTGTGTGGAGAGAAAAACCAGGGAATAACAAAGGGAACCGCTTATGCAATTTGTGTTTGGGAAGATGAGAGGAGGGAGTGCATAGAAGGATTAATTTGAAGTCTCTAAGGAAGTAATCATGGTCAAATAATAGTTTTTCTTGTAACCACATTTTCTGAGGTTGGTAATTTCTGACGGAGTCTCCAATTTTCTGAAATCTTTTAAAACAGATTCTAGCTTTCTCCCTACAATGTCCTTATTTCTGTTTTCTCATTCTGGTGTGGCATCCATTCATTTATTCAGTCCATTGTCCATTCACTCATTCATGTATTCACTCAGCTGACACTTATGATGGTTAAGATGAATGAAATCTCCAGTTTCCAAGATGTGGGAGCCACACCAAACCAAACACAAACCAAACCTTGCTGGAAATCTATTGCTGCATGGCTGACCTTTATCAGGCCTCAGAGATGGGTCAGGAAGACTTTACAAGTTGGGTTGCTTCTGCTAGGCAGAGGACCATTCTATCAATAGATATGAGCAGTACCTGAGGGCAGTGGTACCAGAAGATCATGCTCTTTTGAGTGTCTATTGGAACAGGGAATTGTCTGATGCTCAGAGTAACAGCCAAAAAAACTCTCACCAACGTGAGGTGGTATGGCCGTTCTATGGCCTTATTGGGTTTTTAGGCATTTGTTCTGATTAAATGTCTCGTTAAATATGTTACACACCAAAATTGTGGGAGGAGTTATGGTAGGGACATGGTACAATGAAGAAAATACAGAGGGAGTCATTAAAATTACAATTGGCTTCAGAGGCGGGTCAGGAAGACTTTGCAAGTTGGGTTGCTTCTGCTAGGCAGAAAAACCAAGCCTCAGAGCCTTCTAAGTAGAGGAAGCTGCTTGAGTACAGGCTGGAGGCAGTAACGCAAGTGGTATTTGCAAATTTAACTGCGTCCGTGAACTTAGTTTAACATGTTCAATGCATTCACTCAACTGACACTTATGATGATTAAGATGAAAGCTCTGTCGAGGAAAGGTTTTTGATGAGGTGGCTTATGAAAGTTGCATACTTTCATTTGTTGCTAGGGCAGCTTGGCCAAGAACCTATTGGTTAGATGTAGAAGTACTGTCTGTCAATTAGACATAGCCCAAAAAAATGGGGGAAAGAGGAGAAGGACCCATGTTCCCAAACCAACAATTGGAAACTGGTATCTTCCTGATAGGAGGAGAAGTAATGGCTCATGGTAATCTCTAGTAATAATAATAGTGGCCACCACTGTTGATCACTTACCACAAACCTAGCACAGTGTGAAGTCCTCCCCATGTTCTGCCTCCCTTAAGCTGCCTGGCAACAGAGATGACTGGGCAGTTCAGGTAGTTTAGCAGTTCCTTGCCCCAGTCTCTTAGCCTCTTCCAGCCTCGGTTTCCCCCTCTGCAAATGGAGATCACAGGACTGCGGGGAATGTTAAATAAGACAGTGCTTGTCATGTGCTTAGTACAGTGTCAAGCAGGGAGTAACAGGTCAGTGAGTATAAAAGTACTAGCTAGTATCAGCACTCCTCTCCCTCTTTTACAGAGAAGGAAACAGAGGCTCAAGAGGACCATTCTATCAATAGATATGAGCAGTACTTGAGGGCAGCGGTACCAGAAAATCATGCTCTCGTGAGTGCCTATTAGAACAGAGAATTATCTGATGCTCAGAGTAACAGCCAAAAAAACTCTCACCAGCGTGTGACCATCACCTTGCCACTACTGCTTGACCTCATTTGATCCACATAAGCTTTATGAGGGCAGAGATTTTGGTCTTGTCTACTGCTGTATCCCCACCTGTAGCAGTTCCTGGCGCATTCTCTGTTGGAGGACAGACGTTTAATTTTCCTTCTTCTTCTCCTGGCAAACTTCTATGGATCCATCGGGAATCACGAAGCATCAACACTCCCCTCTCCCCCAGCCTTGCCAATTTTCTGGGACTCGTTCTGTCTTCATTTCCCACACAGACTCATCGTGCATACCATGGTGAAGGCACTTGCATGTTGTATTATAGTTCTGCTTTCCTGTCTATTGCCCCACGTGCTCATACTCCTCTAAGGCAGAGACCACTTTTTACCCCTCTCAGTGCCCCTGGCTCCTTGCTCAGAGTTGGCTCACAGCAGGCCTTTGTAGACACTTGAATAAATAACCATAACTACCTTCATTTGTATCTAAACCGTTTTCTTGATAATTGAAATTCTCACCAAAACCCCCAAACCCAAAGACCTTTACCATTCACTCAAAGGTTTTCAAAGAATGCTTACCTGGGGTTTGGGCAGCTCTCACATGCCTGGAAGGAAGCTTTGGGGCAAAAGCAAGACTGTAGTTCTGAAAGAATTATGTCAACATTTAATTGCAAGAGATAGTTACACTGCCCAGAGGGCTTCCAGAACAACTTTGTTTTTGGTTTAAAGCTCAACTTCTAAGTATTTGATCGGGTAGAAGTAATTTGACTATTACAGCTTGGATATGCAAGCTTTAGTAATGCTGTGGCTTCTTAAAATGTCCATGTCCATCCATCTCGGGACTGGAAATCTCTCTGGCAGGTGTGTGAATTCAAAGGCAGTGGCTTTAACTTTGGGGATGTTTGGAGATGATCCACATCTTTCTTGATGACCCTCCAGCCTGACAAAGACAAGAAAGACTGGACCTATGGTCAGAGCAATGTTCTAGTGGGTGTGGAAACCCCAGACCTCAAGGAACATTTTTCTTGTATCAAATGGGTGAAGACCTGAACAAAACTGGGGAGTTAATGAATACTCTTCTGGCAGATGTGTTTTTGTTTTTTTTTTTAATTTTTTTAAATTGAAGTATAATTGATTTACAATGTTGTGTTCATTTCTGCTGTGCAGCAAAATGACTCAGTTATACATATATATACATTCTTTACATTCTTTTTTATATTCTTTTCCATTATGGTTTATCCCAGGATATTAAATATACTTCCCTGTGCTCTACCGTAGGACCTTGTTGTTTATCAATTCTATATGTAATAGTTTGCATCTGCTATCCCCAAACTCTTCGCCCATCCCTCCGCACACACTCCCTCCCCTTTGGCAACCACAAATCTGTTCTCTGTGTTTGTGAGTCTGCGTCTGTTTCGCAGGTATGTTCATTTGCACCATATTTTAGATTCCACATATAGGTGATATCATATGGTATTTGTCTTTCTCTTTCTGACTTACTTTACTTAGTATGATAATCTCTAGTTACATCTTGTTGCTACAAATGGCACTATTTTGTTCCTGTTTATGGCTGAGTAATATTCCATTACGCACACACACACACCCCACATCTTCTTTATCCACCCACCTGTCATGCATGTATCTTTTTGAATTATAGTTTTGTCCAGACATATGCCCAGGAAAAATGCCCAGGAGTGAATCATGTGGTAATTGTATTTTTAGTTTTCTGAGGAACCTGTATGCTGTTTTCCATAGTGGCCTCACCAACTGTATATCTCCTGGCAGATGTTAACTTGGCTCTTTGAGCTGGAAGAAGAAAAAGGATATCTTTATGTTATATTGAAATAACAGAGATTTGAGAAATAAGGGTGATGAGAATCTCATCAGAGATTCATGAGAACTTGGGAAGAGCTGGACATCCATCTCTCCTGGAAAAGATAAGTTGAGGAACTGAGGAAGAGTTATGTTCCCAGCTCTAGTAGCTGGGTTTTCACGTCACCACTTTGGCCCAGAGGACTGTTGATATCACTCTATTTGCTTTGGTTTTGCATCTCTTTTAGTATGTGTCTCCTTTCAGCTGAGCAATCTTTTCATTTTTGCCTAGTTCAAGTTCCTGGGGAGAATCTAATTGGGTAGAGCTTTAATATTAATAAATTTAATACTACTAATAACTTTAATACTATTAATTAATAGTTTAAAAATATTGGATGGGCTGCTCTTAGGTCCCGTGGCCACTGTGAGCCAATCCGCAATGTCCAGAAGAAGAGTCATGCAGCACAGAACGTGGCCGCCTATAGGGCTCCTTCCTCAAGATGTGTCATAGACTTGTGCACTGTGATAGAAATGGGCCATCAGTGTGGCAGGCACTGGGATGTTTCTGTTTTATCAGGAGATGGGGATGATTAACCCAACGAGCATTTAAGAATCACTGAAATTTAGGCATGGTAGACTGGGATGTGACAATAACTTGAATTGGCACACCTCAGTTCTTCTCAGTTCTTATTCACAAGTAAATCTGTGAACCCCTTGCTGGTCTTTCCTTACACGTGTCCAACAGCCCCTGTGGTTCTCTTATTCCTAGGCCACTGGCTCACCTGTGTGAGGGGGCAGTTTGCAACACCTCAGAGACATCTGTCTCTCTTATCTATCTGAGGGCTTTCTCAGTGCTGGGAACTTGCTAAGCAACAAGCAGGTGATTCCTGGAAATGTGGGAAAAGTGACTCCCTGGGGTCCCTCTCAGCAGGTGGGAGAGAGAAATGCCTCAGCTGCCCCAGCCACCTGTGAGGCAATTCTGAGTCGTATTCCAGATGGTTTCACAGCGGGTCCCTGTTGGGGCTGGACCTGGATTGCCCACAGGAGGCACCTGATCATTAATGTAAGCTTTATTCACGTCTCTCTTCTCTGTCTCATTTTTTTTTTTTCACGTCCTTACTTGTGCTTCTTGGGGTGAATGCCCAAATGTATTACCTGTTCCAAAATCCTTGTCTCTGGCTCTGCTTTGGGGAGAATCCAGACTAAGACAATGAAATATACCCATTTCAAGGAAGATCATGAGCTATCTATGCAGGCATCATGTATTAAAATCTGTTCTACCCACTGAATGTTTTTATAGTGCAAACAGGCTCATAGGCAACTGATTAAATACGGGAATATCAATATAGCATTAAAATTACTTTGGTGCATTAGCAGTATTCCCCAGAACGTTGATATTTTGTACACTAAGAAGTAGCAGCTGAATGAAAGTGCGTAGCTGAACGCAGCAAACACAAGGGGAATACAGAATAGTCTATGTGCACTTCACCCCGTTTCTCCTTTTGACTCACTTGGCCAAACCTTCCCTCTTAGAAGTGCCTATGGAGTAATTTCCTTCATGTTGCTGTGTTGTGCCTCTGTTTTCATAATTCAGCAGCCTTAGCCTTTCCTTATAACCCTTCCATCAAGCTGCATTCACTTTTTAAAAGGTGAAGCCCTTTGTTCATTGTATTTTCCTTTTAATTATTAAGAATTCATCATGTCTTTTCAAATGTGCCACCTTAAAAAATTACAATTAGTATTATTTGCATTGATCACGTGGTTACAAATTTGCAAAGACCTGGAGCAGTGGTCTGCCCTAACCCTATCTTTTCCGAAAACCCTGCAATTTTATTGCACAGTTCTCCCAAGCATCAGGTTTTTCTGGAACACAAATCTTGTTCAGGGAACCTATTTCAAGGCTGCTCCAAGCAGAGGAGCATCTGTGTTAGTTACATGTAAGTACACACCTCATCGTTAGTACTTACTAAGTGGGTGAAGGGAAGGAGGGCAGCACAACCCTGGCAACAACACAAATTTAGATACGATGGGATTGGCAGTTAGCTTTGGTCCTCTGCCCAGCCAGCTCTCAAAAGGGAGAGGGTTGCATTCTTATCTTCTGCTGGGAGGTGGGAGGGACATTGGGTTTAGGAGGTGGCTACATCATGATCATTTGGATCAGTTACATCCAGCAGAAAAGCCATCGTTGTTTCTTTTATGATTTTGTAGCAATATGGACTAAGTGAAAACACTTATTTTTATTAATATTACAGTGTCATTAAACCCTTATCTGATGATTCCTGCTTGGGACCCTATTTACAAAATATGCCAGGTTTCACAGTATTTGTTATTTCTACTGCATGCCAAGAACCATATGAAAGGGGAACATACTTTATTTCCATGTGACTCTCATAGCAACCCTATGGGATGAACACTCCTATTTTCATTTCTCAGGTGAGGACATTGAGGCACAGAGAGTTCTGGGGGCCTAGCCACGGTCTGGTGTTCAGAACCAGCACTGTCTGGACTCAGCTTCCATATTCTTTCTACCTCGATGTCTGCTCCTTGATAAATTATGTGGAGTCAGTCGCTTTCATCACATGGCACTACATTATGAATATGCTAGTTAAGCTCAAAGGTAACAGAAAACTAGAAGTTAGTAGGATTTAGGCATGATTAAATGCCATGCAAACTTTAAAAACATATTTTATTTATCACTTGTTTCATATCTCAACAACTTCCATTTGTTTAAGTTAGCGTTTTCCAAGTTGCATTGTCATGAGCAGAATGTGACATATTTTTGAGGAGGAAAAATGAGAACGGTTCAAAGCTGTGAAATTTGGAGTGATGCCTGTAAGTTTTTTTCCTCCAACTTATCTGATTTTATATATATATATAAATTCTAGCAGGAAAAAATCAAAATACAGTAATTTTCAATTACAAGAAAAATGGCTTGTTTACACTGAGTTCTCACAGGTGAGATATGCATTAAGGGTGCAAAAGCTAAAAGACAAAGAGAAATGACAATTGGAGCACTTGAAAGAAAACTTGCTGAATTTTTCACAGGGTATGTCAAGGGAAGTTGCAAAGTGAAACCACAAATCAGTGGCGAGAAGGGTAGCAGCTGGCAATAGAACATGTCATGGATTGGTGTCACTCCTTTCTATCCCCCTGGTGACTTGCACCTTGGGCTTCACCCATGTCACTGTCTTCTCTCCAAGACACAACGAGGGAATTGAATGTAGTGATCACTAAGCTTCTCTTCCTGCTCCAAAGATATTCTGATTTCTCAAGCTTTCTAAGAGTTCTTTGCCATTAGAATTGATTACCTTTAAATTGTTATCTACTATTCGTAAAAAGAAAAGTATTCAAGCTTGTACTTTTTGGCACAAAATTTACCCATGACTTTTCTAAAATATTATCTCTTAATGCACACAGTTCTCAAGCACTGAAGCTAACTGGAACGACCACAGAGTATTAATAGAAAATATATGAGAGAGGATGTTATTTAATAAACCCATAGGTCTGTAATTCTAATGATTCAAACCAACTTTAACTTTCCACTAATTAGAAGCCAAACTCTCAGCTTTGCTTCTTTTATCTGCGGCTCCCCCGTCTCAGGGTGCTCAGTGATGGCTGTGCTCCTGGCTGGGTCACTTCTTGCATGTCTACTGATTAAAGTCCCCTGGCCAAAGAGTAGGCAGGCTGGACTTGAGGGAAGGATTCCCTGGAAAGCTGTGAACAAAGACTTGGGGACTAAAAGTGAAGACCGGCTGTTTTGGAAAAAGAAAGGATCTCTGGTCTCTTTGTGTCTGTTTGTAAATATCTTTCTAATCAGCAGGCTCTCACTCTTTGGGATGCCCTGAGTGGCTTGGGTGGGCATTCTCTTCGTTATCCAGCCATCGTCATGGAGTGATTAAAGCCGCTTAATGACTTTTTGAGGAAAAATGATTATCTCCAGAGCTCTCTTGGAGGTACATGAACTGCTCTAAAATTGCAGGAACAAAGCAGGACATTTCTGGTACAACTGTGTAGAAAATAACCAGCAGACATTTGTAGATTTTATTTAAGCACATGAATGTGGGATTCCAGCTGCACCAGCCTCCTTGCTAGTCCTAGAGCACGCCTCAGGGCCTTTGCATGTGCTACTCTCACTGCTTGGAAGGCACCCCCCCCCACCACCACCATCATGGCTTGTTACTACTTTTAATTAGTTTTTGCTCAAATGTCACTTTTTCACAGAGGTCATGCCTTCTGTCTTTAGTCACTCTGGCCCCTGACCATGCTTTATCTTTACAGCATTTATCATGTCATGATGTAGTAAATATTTAAAAGTTGTTTATATTCCATCTCCTCCACTAGAATGCATGCTGCAAGATTGCAGGCTTTTTAGCTTTTTGGACTCCATTTCATCCTCAGCCCTAGGAGAGGGGATGATGAGCGCTCAGTAACTATTTGCTGAATGAATGAAAGTATGAAAAGATCACATGGAGATCTGAGGGACTTTCCAACAATTTAAGGCAAAAGGCAATCTTTACCTTAAAAATGCAGTATTGATAAATATTTATTGAAAAAATAATGAACACATGAATGCAATGGATATATAAATTTAATAGGTATATGTTTCAATAGATGTATAAATGTGCCCCTGAGTTTTAAAAGGAAAGTGAGAGTGGCAAAACCACAGTCTTGGGAACCAAATAGTTGACAGAAAAGTTCAATTTCTAGATGCTCTAATTCTGAGCCCCATGACAAAGCAAAAATACAATTGTGTGTTGCCTATTTCTTCATCTTTAAATGAGGGATAACTGTTCAAAGAATAACAATAATACAAATAATGCATACTTTGTGGCTTCTAGTGAGAATTAGGTGAGATAATGCATGAAAAGCAGTAATCTGGGTCTGGGGTCTGGGTGATAGTAAAGTGTCCATGTATTACGCATATTTTTAAAAAAGCAATCAAATGTTTGGAATGAGGGAATGCAACCAGCCCTCCTCTATCTCTGGCCTGCTGGAGGAGGTTCAGATTGTGTCCATCCAGGTTTTTCCCCTTCCCCACCCTCCATGACAAGACTGGGAGGAAACGTGGAAGGAGAAAGCTCAAATCTACATCTGGAAATGGGACTGTAAAACGTAAGGGACTGGGTAAGCAGATGAGAGAGCAGAGAGGGCATTTCTAGATCCAATTTGCCTCCTTTGTGGGGTTAAAAACTATAAGGTGCCATTTGCATCCATTTATTTCTTGGCTATATCTGAGGCCATAGCATGGGGCCTAGCACATAGTAGGTGCTCAATAAATACGTGTTCGACAATGAATGAGGGACTTGAATCATCTTGGAGTTAATTTTGGTTGTGTATTTGTATCCCTTTATCCTGTGAGGTTGAACTAAACTCACAGTCACGTCATTTTCATTCTTCATTCATTTCTTCATGGAATCCCCTCACCTCCACATAGTTTGTGGGTGCCTCAGGCAAATTGAATATCATGTTTCCTTTTCCTTTTTAAAAGAGACTAGTATTTGGGTGTTTTGAGCTTCAGAATTTCAGAATTCTTTCTGCTAAACACCTCTTGAGACCCCAATTTACTGAGACTATAAATCCCTCTAGAACCATAAGGGTTTCCTTGCAAAGATACTGCCATTATGCATCTTGTGAAAAGCCCCCCTCATCTTTAGCTCAGCTCAATAAGTTTCCATTGAGTGCCCAGTACTAAAAGTCTTAAATGGAAATTGATTCCCTACTCCTTTTATTTTCACTGTCAAAATCATAGACGACATTGTTTCTGACTGAAAACCCACTAACCGCTCCCTGCCCAACATCCCGTTGCTCCTTCCCAGTGCTGGCACTGCCTGGTACCAGTACCAATGGGGAATCTATATTGTGAACGGTATTTATTACAGCGAAATCATGTGGCATAAAAAGAATAATTGCCTTCATAAGCATGTAATTTTTATACTATGAGCTTCTCAGTGGAAAGGCATTCTAAGGGAGGCATAATTGCTAATTTCAGTGTTAAACATTACTCTGAGGGGTATTTCACGGTCTGACCCTCTGAGTGTTATTTCTTCCTGTGGACCAGAGAAGAGAGTGGGAAGGGAATAAACTTTCATTGAGGGGTCTGCTCAGGGCCAGGCCCTGTGAGTTCCCAGACATGGGTTTCTCCTTATAATGACTTGAGAAGTACATGGAATTATCCTCATTATAAAAAAAGAACCAATTTCTCACAAGGCTTAAATAACTTCTCATAAAATCACCTCCTTATAGTTATGTGAAATCAGGTTGCACGACCAAGCTCCCTAGGGAATACTCAATGACTCTATATCCTATACCAATGTTTCTTTTGCCAAATTTAAGAAATGAAATGTCCCCAGGAGCCGCCTACCCCCAAATATTTTCCTTACCACCTTGCTTCACTGTCTGAAAGTCCACCATTAAAATCACTCTAGTGTTATAAGGCTGGAGTCTTAGGCTTCTGCTAAAATGGGGAATGTCCAGTGCAACCTCTTTTTTAAGTCAAGGAAAGTTTGTAGAATTTAGGTCAAGATGCACTGAGAATAATTTACAAAACTCATAAATACAAAGCTGATACGTTTAACGCCAGGTTCAGACCGTTTCTGAAGAATTGAAACTGCCCCCCTTAGCCCTGCAGAGGATTGAGGTCTGATCTGAGTTGAGACTAGGGAAACACGGCCCTGCCAAGGATAACTGAAGTGTTGTGACAAAGATCCGACAGACCGGGGTTCGCATCCTGGTCCTGCCAGTTGCCATCCATGTCCCCAGTGTGCGCTTGCCTAAGCCTAGGTTTGAACCTCAGCTCCACAACCTTCTGCCTGATTAGCTTTGGTTAAGTCGGTTAATCTACAGAAGCTTAGTTTCCTCATCAAAAAATGGGGTTACTACTACCTCTGTCTTATGGTTGTTGTAGGATTAAATGAGATGGTTCTTAAAAGCACTTAGCCTAATGCTGCACATAGAAAGAGTGGTCGATATGTGGTAATAACAGTAGTGGCCGTAGTTGTTGCTGTCTTTACTATCTGTTATTATTTTCCAATATGTATTATCCATTATTCAATAAATTCCAATAAATCTGACTAAATCCCACCCCCCAAATGCTTTCTTTCAGCATTCCTCACTGCAAAATGTGAGATGTCCTTTGATGGTAAAATGGAATATTTACCTTATCTTCAAGGCCTATTTGTGCCCAAAATACAATTTAAAGAAAAAACAAGACATTTTATTATAAAAATCTTTAAACCTACCAAAAAGTTGAAATGTGCTTGGGCGCTTGTGCACTCACCACCTAGATTCTACCTTTAACATTTTATCACTTGCTTTTCCACTCTCTCTCCCCCCTTCATCCCTCTATCCATCCATTAGTCCATCCTATGTTTTTGATTTGATGCATTTCAAAGTGAATTGTGGACATTGATATACTTTCCCCCTAAATACTTTAGCACACATATTGTTTAACTAGAGTTCAGTATTTGTATACACTTTTTTCTCTTTTGATGTAAAATTTACACGTGGTGAAATGTATAAATCTTAAATATATGTTCTCTGAGTTTAACATATGCACGCATCTTTGTAACCTAAACCTTTGTCAAGATGTAGAATAGTCCCAATATCCCAGAAAGTTCCCTCAAGCCTCTTCCTAGCCAATTCTGACACCCCCCCTCCCCGCCAACAACCCCAAAGCAGCAACCACTGCTCTGATTGTTGGGTACCATGGATTAGTTTTTTCTGTTCTCAAACTTGATATAAGTGGAATCATGCAGCATGCACTCTTATGCAAGGCTTCCTTCACTGAACATGTTTTTAAGATTAACCCACGTTGTACCAGTGCACCCACTGAAAGTACAAACAATATTTTTTGAATTGCTGCAAGCAGAAGTCTTTCTCTTTTTATCTTGCTCTGTGTCAGACTTAAATTCAATTGTACTCATGTCCCATAGTCCCCCGGCCCTTCGCTTTGCCAGCTCAGTGCCTTTGCTCGCAGTCTCCCGCCCTAGGAGGCCCTGCCCGCTGCCTGTTCATACCCTGCACTTCCTCCAGGGCTCAGCTCCAGTCCCAGGACCTCCCTGACTCCTCTGAGGACTACCAAGAGTTTCTGCCTGAGCTTGCTCTCTCCTTTGGACAGAACTGCCAGCCCACTGATGGGTAGTGTTGCTGCTGTTGATCAGTTCCTGGTCATGGACTGGGAGGGAATAAGGGATGGAGACTGGCACTGAGGGTCGCAGGGAGGGGCATTCTTCACTTAGAAGAGCAAAATAAGCCAGACCAGAGTGATAACTGCAGGAGCCCAAAGAGAAAAGGAGTGGGGAGAGAGGGAGAAGAGTCAAGGGGATCAGCTCTATCTGAGTAATGGGTGTGAGTTGGGTTGAGGCTGATGGCTCGGGAGGGAGATGAGGGAAGTTGTGAGGAGTAGCTGCTCTCACGTGTAAGTTGTCTAAGTATGAAATACCCGGATTGATTTTCCTCGTGGCTAGTGGTAATGTTTCTCCTTACTACAAGTCATGCAACATATGTCTTATTTTCTCCACTAAACTGCAAGGACGTCTCTTACTATTGACTGAAGCAGAGTTTCATAAGGTGTTTGTTTATTTTGTCCCCCATGGTGACCTGCACGTGGGAGCTGTAATAGATAACCCACTGACTGCAAGCGATGCACCTGGTTATTCATTCTAGCAATTAGTTTTATCGATATTTTGGGGGCTGGACTTAATGTGTATTAGGCTGAATTGACCATTTCAGCCACTATAGGCTTTGCAGCAGTTGTATCTGTCAGCTGTGCTAAGGAAATGGGAACTGGACAATGGAGACTTTTTACATTTTATTGCAGTTTTTACTACCATACCATGGTAGCATCCAACCATTAATGTGCATGGTAAAAGGTGGCTTTTTGTCTTAAAAATATGGTATAATATCAATCTCTGTTCTTATTGCTCTAAAATTAAAATAGAATACTCTGTCCCCAAAGTTTTGTCCATCAGACTTCCAGCCTAGTGCTTACATCTGTTTATAGCCCAGCAATATCTCTGATGGAGGAGGAAGATGGTCCAGTAGCCACTGGACATCTGTCTCTCACCTCTTCTTGTTTCTTACTTCCCTAACCCAGCAGACTCCCTCAATTAAGACTGATTCTTGCTCAGTCTAACAAAGAAGATCAGAAGCAATTCACTGTCAGCAGACTCCATTTCATGCCTTTAATATTTTGTATTTTGCCAGTATTTCAAGGTAGTTTGAAGGTCTCCTGCCTTCTCATGAGGGCTGGGCATGAATGTTCAAGAGGGATCATTGTAATGACATCTCTCTGATTAAAAAGACAGCTAGTGAAATCGAGATAGAACATCGAATTCAGAAACATCATTAGCAGGATTCTATTTTGGCTAGGTCTAATCTTCTGTGGGGTCACCATGTTGCCTTCAACGAGTCTGACCATTCTATATCATTTAGATTGAAACAGGCCCATCATGTCACAGGCAAATGCCTTTATCATATTTAATTAACCCAACACCATGTAATAATCTCCCTGGTAATTATCCCTAGCCAGTGCTTGAAAGCATGCAGCAACAAATAAATCATCAAAGTTGCAGGTGTACTTAAACTGTTATTTGGTGCCATGGCAGAAGAGTATTGACAAGTTACTGTGCAATACTAATTATACTAAGAAAATGTAAATGGCTTCATCAAAAAAAGAAAGAGCCAGATGGCAGGTTTTATATACTGTATCCTCATATGTTAGGAAATGGGGTATTAAAAAGGCATCATGCCCTCTGCATCAGGAAAGGAGGAATAAAGATACCTGTGTCTTTATGGATGCCAGACTGAACCTCCAGTTGGGAAAGCCGTTTGGAAAGTGGGACTATTCAGAAGAACATTAGTGGCTGTTGATATTTGTGTCTCATGATGCTGCACAGGATATAGGTGAACGAATATTACTTCGGTGAATGCTACCTTTTTCTTGTGATAGTAGTTGCTAGAGAGAGAAGGGGGAAAAACTGACCTGTTCCATGGTGCCCTGGATTTTCCTTCTTGCTTGCAAATGATAAATTATTCACGAAAAGACATGTACCCACCATGTGGTGAATCCGTGGGCCTCCACTGAGCTGGTTTTTCTAATGCATCAGCAAGAACACACTTACCTGAATGCACTGAAGTTAAAAAACAAAATTCAATTGGAAACAATGGACTTAAATCTACAGAATGCAACAACACATGGCAGAAAGGAAATTTGATTTCAAAGGTGAGATTTGGCAGGCCCGTGAATGCACGGTGCAAACGACACAGGGAAGAAAGACTGAATTGGATTTTTAATAAGCATAGAGTTCTGAATTCTCTTGTTCTTGAATTGCATACCATCTCAGCCAGCTGCTGTCCCCAGCGAATGTCGCCAGAGCTGAAGTGACAGCCGAAGGGTAACTGTGGCTTGGGAAGTACTCATTTGAGTCTGATTCTCTGGTTAGGTTGGGCTGCTACCTGCCATAAAACATGGCTGTGATTTAGCCTTATTAGAAAACAAATTTGGAAATCATTAAAAGAGAAGGGTGTTTGAATAGTAATGTTCTTCCTTGTTTTCCACTCATTATTTCATCTGTGTGTTTGTGTGTGCATTGGGCTGTTGTTACTCAACCAATCAAAATACTGTTTATTATAAAAGTAATTATCCTTAATCAGAGAAAATTTGGGACATAAAAAAGAAAAAGAAAACCACTCAAGGGTTGCAACCCAAATATGATCATTCGTAACAATTTACTGTAGCTACTTAGAGTCTTTTTCCTTTATGCGTACATTTTTAAGTTGGTTTAGTTTTTATACAGTTGGACTCATCATGAATCATATATTCAATATTCTGCTTAAAAATCATCATAAGTTTAATCTATATAATTAAGTTAGCAATAATTATGCTTTGAGCTGTATTAACCATTCCATAAGTAGATATCATTTTATAATTTTTACACAGTCAATTCTCAATGGCTGCATAATATTCCTCTGTTTAGATAGATCATATTTTGGTTAAACATTTCTTTATTGTAGCATTTTTGTTCTCAATATTTCCAGTGTTTTTTCTTTGTATATTAAAAAAATTAAGTTGTGACTTTAGTATAAATTAAAATTTGTTTTACTTCACTTCATAAATCTTTTCACAGTTTTACAATTTTTTATAAATATAATTTTCAATGGCCACATAATTTTTAAAATCAGAAGGCAGCCTCATAACATGTAGCTATTCCTTTGTGTTTAACTATTGAGATCAAGGTGCTTTCTAATTTTTTACAATAATAAATGATAGGCTGGCTCATTAGTTAATCAAAATGTATTGTGCATCGATTACATACAAAGTACAAGGCTTAACTGGTTATATTTGTGCGTAAATCTTTTTAAAGTTTAGGATGCTTTACTTAGAAGGGATGTCTAAAATTGGTGCCGTTGGACCCAATGGGATGTGTGTTTTTAAGGGTGTGGGTAGAGGTTCCCTGGTGGTTTGGGCAAAGGTCTGTTACTAACCTATTCTGCTGCCACCACTTCATGAGTGCTCGTTTCACCACTCCTGGGCATCAACTGCTATTTTCCCCCATGAGAAGGTGGAAATAATAGGGAAGGAACTTTATTGGATCATGAACAAAGGGTTGGCCCCATCCCTTTGAGGGTACCTAGTTACTTGTGGCCCTCCGTTGAGTCCTGCCTGGCTGCCCTGGTTTTTCGGGGAGGCTGGAGTTCAGGAAAAAGGCATGTTTGGATTTCAAGATCACAGAGCTGGTCAAGAGGGACCAGAGCTTTTCCAGAATACAATTTCCTCTGCAGAGGGAAAGATAGATGGAAGTCCATTCCAGGAAAGGATAGCCAAGGGGCCTTGGTTATCTGTTTCCAAACTCTAGTTAAACTCTGGTTAAACTCTGATTCCAAAGGGCAGTGCAAGCTCGGGTGGACGACCGTGAACCAGACTCTATGCTAATCCCCGTGGATGGTTTACCTTGTTTTATTCTCCCAGCAGCTCTACTGGTAGGGACTTATTAGACCCCATTTTATAGATGAATAAATATAAACTCAGAGAGTTTAAATAACTTTCCCAAGTCACACAGCTTGTATCAGAATCAGGACTGGAACTCAGAGCTTTAGAATGCATGTTCTTGAGCACTGTCAGTTTGGTTCCTCAGAAGCAGACACTGGATGAGAAGTTGTGTGAATATGACTTGTAACAAAGGTTCCCCGGCAGCACTGATAGGGAGGTGGGGTAGTAAGGCTGGGAAGGGCGAAGGTGAGCAAGCCTGTGGAGTCCCGCAAAGTCCCACAGAGGTGAGTTTGGCTTAATCCCCCAGAGAAACTGGAGAGCTATGGGTCACCCTGCAGTGTTGGCCCATCAGAGGGGAGGGATCTTGAGTATTTATACATCTGAACCCAGCAATCCTCAGTTAGGGGCTTCTGGAATGAGGGATGAGCGGGCGCATAAATGCCCAGACACTTCCTGTCCTCCCTGATTACAGGCAAAACAGATCCTGGCAGCCAGGATGCAGCCTTTGTAAAAGAGAAACACAGAGGCCCTTGGCGTGCAGGCAGTGGCTTGTAACTGTTTGTGTTGAATGTTAGATTGTTAGGAATTTTGCAAGCTAGTTAACCTCACATTGATAGCTTGAAATCAGCCATGGTGGGAGTAGTTACGCCATGGAAAATTGGCTTACCTTACAAATTAGGGCTCGCCCATATCCAGAGGTGGTTGTTAAGTATTTACCAGCATACCACTGCAG
Source organism: Hippopotamus amphibius kiboko (assembly GCF_030028045.1). Lineage (NCBI taxonomy): Eukaryota > Metazoa > Chordata > Mammalia > Artiodactyla > Hippopotamidae > Hippopotamus > Hippopotamus amphibius. The sequence continues at coordinate 5,805,976 of NC_080201.1, read as the reverse complement.
GTGCTGGCTGTTAGGATGAAAGCACGCTGGGAGCTGGTGTGCAGTAAAATGGCGAAGGGATCTGAGGGGGATGTGGATGCAGCAGTGACAGTGTCTGCTGCGGCGCTAGCCTATGCCAAGCACAAGATGCAGCGGGAAGCCCACCCCCACCTGCACACACACACACAGGTGAGGCAGGGGGCCCTGAGAGGAAGGGCCCTGGTGAAAAGGAGGGCAACCAGCTGGATTTCAGGGCAGAGTCTCTGAACCTAGAGGTGGCCTGGGTAGGAGGAATGCTAAATGGACAAAATCTAGGAAGAATCAAGATAATAGCTAACTAAACTATTGAGCATTTACAGTGCCAGGCACCGAGTTAGATGCCTTGCTTTCCTTAGGAGGTAAATATCACCATCATCTTCACCATCCCTTTTTTACAGACGACGAAACTGAGATTTGGAGGAGTAACTTGTCCAGCGTCATAGGGGAAGAGCTGAGCTTTGAACACATGAAGTCAGATTTCAAAGGCAAATCTTTTAATAAGGAAGCCAGAATACCTCCCTGGTCGACTTCCTGCAGACTCAGCCAACAGAATAGGGTCATAAGACGGTAAAGGTGTCATCAGGATGCCCCAGGAATACCCTAATCTTACATGGTCTGGTTATCAGAAAAGGAAATGTAGAGGGAGCACCGAAGCCCAGAATTAGTAGTTGGGTCCAGATGTGGAAAGGATGGTACCCAAGTCCCATCAAGGATGGAGCTCTAGATATACTGCCTTCCTATGTCAGAATAAGCTCAAGGCTGGGGCCTAAAAAAAGTTGCAGAGACTGAGGAAAGCAGAGAAAACCTGGGATGTGAGCTGAGCCAGCAGAAACATTTTCATTCAGGCTTGTCTGAATTCTCTTGTGGCAACAAAGATAAATGTCCCTCTTGTTCTTTGTGGTTTTCTTTGCCACGAGAGCCACCACTTTGTGAAAGTCCCTTATTTCCTTTTTCTGGCTTGCCCATTGCTGGACTGATATGGTGGTCAGCAGCGAGGATGTGTGGAAGGGTCTCGAAGTTGCCACTCCAGCTTCATTACTGCCATGCTCTGTCCTTCAAGGCCCCTAGGGATCCCTTGACATAAACAGTTTCGTAGGGGGAAGTAATAGAGGGGCTTGTCTCTGTGACATAGTGGGGATATATCTGAAAGTTTCCTTTGAATATTAGCTCATTACAGCCCTCTGTTTGGGGTATTTTATCTTGTGTTTTATCCCATAACAGTCTAGACCTGCCTTTCAAATGTCACTGGTCTCCAATACATTTTGTGTTTTCTTCTTTGCATACCTATTTGTATGTATGTATATTCACTTACAAATATAAAGTAACTTCACTGAAGCAAATGGAAAATAAAATATTTCTTATGTTGCCAATATTACAGTTTTTTCTTTTTCTTAATTCATCCAGGAATATTATTTTCCTTTACACTTAATTATTCAATGAAGTTTCCTTTAAAAAAAAACCCACCTGTCTACCACTAGGTCAAGAACGTGGGTCCGGGGCTATACTGCCCAGGTTTGAGACCCAGATCTTCCATTTATGCACACGACTTTAGTTCTGTTCCTTAATTTCTGTATGCCTTGGTTTGCCCATCTGTAAATTGTGGATACCCAGAATACTTTTCTCACAGGTTATTGTGAGAGATAAGTGAGTCTGTATGCACAAAGCCCTTGGAAATATGTCTGGCCCAGAGTAAGCACTGCATGTTGTCAGCTACCACTATGTATTCTTCAAGTTTTAAACTCGACCTTCAGAGAAAGAATTCTTTTATCTGAGAGGCATTTATTCAGCATTTACCATGTGCTTGGCTTTGTGCTATGCCTTTCCTTATCTGTTTTGTCTGATATAACTTAATTCTCACCACCACCCTGGGTTAAAGTTATTATTGTTCTCGTTTTCTAGAGTTTGAACCCTGAAAATGCCATGAGCCAGCTGTGTCGGCCAGGATAGGTGAGGCTTTGCCACAATCACAGACCAGCACAGGTCTCAGAGCCTGTTCATGACACAGGTTGAGTTCTCCCTCTTGAAAATCAAGTCAGGGAGCACTGCTCTGTGAGTCTCATCGCCCCTTCATGACTAAATGGTGCTCCTACAATTACTTTCACTGGGAGAAGAGTGCTGGGGTAGGTCTCCTTGGAGATGCTTTGACTTGGGAACAGGTCACTTCTGCCTACAGCCCATGAGCAAGAACACCTCAAGGGCTCTGCCCGATGGTCTTAGGAGTCTTCATCCTCCCATGTGCCTGGAAGGAGAGCAAGGCAGGGTATGGTGGGCGTTAGAAGTCTCCACCACCCATATGTGACTTTGAGCACATTGCTTAACCTTTCTAAGCCTCAGTTTCCTCATTTGTGAAATGGGAATGGCAACCTCGCTTGCTACATACAGTTGTGACGCAGCGTCACGGGAGAAGTGCGTATGAAGCCCTTAGGACAGCACCTGGCACACAGGCGATGGCCGTTTTGTGGTCACGGGTATCATCGTCTACAGGGGAGTCAGCAGGGCTTCGTAATTCAGTAGCTACAGTAGCCATGGCTTTGGATTTATCATGAGTGAGTTTGAATTCCAGTTCTGTCACTTACCATCCGCATGAGCCGGGGGAGTATTTTGCCTTCTCTTACCTTCACTTCTCTCACCTACCAAACAGAATGGAATCCCACCCGTCTCACAGGCTATGTCCAGGGTGAGATCACTAACGTTTATTGATTCCTCAGTAAGATGAGCCAGTGGTTTGAAATCTGCTGCATCAGCTGAAGAAACGGAGCCACAGAGCGGTTAAATAAGATGCTTGATATTCTCTAGTAAGTTGGTAAACAGTGGAGCTAGGATTAAACACCAGGCAGTTTGGCTTCTCAGCCAATAACCTGAACTCGTACACCTCGCAGCCTCGCCGAGACCCACAAAAAAGCTGCCATCACTGGTCCAGACACACAGTTGATCCTTGCAACCTCAGTGCCTTCCTTCTTTGCTTAGGTGCATGTGAAGGAAATATCCTTTAGCTTGTTCCCGGACTAGATTCTGTTTGGGACACATATTGATGGCTTTTTTCCATGAATGGATGGAGGTGTGAAGAGAACAAGAGGAAAAGGCAGAATTTATGCCCCGTGCCTTTGCAAGAATATCAAAACCTGTACGCAAAAACACCCAGCACAGGGTTGGTGCTCATTTAGCAGGACCCTCTGTTATTTTTAATAAGTGGCCATGCTTATTGGGAGTCTCTGAACCTGTATCCATTACTGTAGTAAATGGGGACACACAAAGGAACCAGATGGACATAGTAGCAAATGTAATAATACACAAACAACCTGCAAATATGAACCTTCTTTCCACATACGACTCTATTTGCACAATAATGCCTCAGATTACTTACACTGAGTAGAGTTGCCTCTCCAGAAAATCTTGTTTGCCTTGAGAAGTTACGTATCCCCTTGTACCTGTCTACCTACCCTTCATAGCATGAAGGCATCCCAGTCTACAACACCCAGGGCAGCCATCAAGCTTTACTGGTCTAGACACGCTAAGTCTCTTCCAATAACTTTGTATGCACCTGCTTTGATCCATGATGCTAAAGCAAGGGTTACTGCTGAGTTTTGGGTGATGGGGGCATTTCCGTGTGGCTGCCATGTCCTCTCTATAAGTGCTGGCCTTTGAAGTAGTCTCTCTGAAATGGAAGACTTTATGCTCACTCCTGATGCAAACTTTGCAGCATCTTTTTGGGAATGGTCTTTGGAATCACACCAAAACAAAGCAAAAGTCGGCCTCCTTTCTTTAAGATGTGATCACCAGGAAGTGTTAATTACATATGGTTGGCAGCGAGGCATCCCCTTCCTTATTTGCTATTTATTATTCCATACATTTCCTTCCTAGAACTAGTAGATTTGAACTCAGATCTAACCAGAGCCTAGTTATTTACAACGGCTTTATGCTTTGGGCACACAGGCAATAGGAACCCGTATGTAATCATTTCCGAACGTAAGACATGGCAAATACTACCACCTCTCTTCCTTTTTCAACAGTGGATTTAAAATTGGGTGTCTCAGTTAATTTAAAATTGACTAAACTATCCTTGGTCTTGAATCCTGGGATAGTTTTAAATACAAGTGTAGGTCTGAGAAAAGAGAATGATCAGGAATCAGCCCTGAGGATTGCTGGGGATAGCAATCAATCTCAGATGGAAATACTGAGACCCCAGAGAATGAAGAACGGTGCTGGGCTTTGTAGCAATGAAAGGAAACCTTAATGTGTAAAGACTGGGGAGGGAGAAGGGTGAGGTTTGAGTAATCAGCCTAATAGAATTTTTTTTTAATGTAATAAATATGTAAAAGTGCTCAGTGCTAAGTTCCATTCTAAGCACTTGAAAAGTTTAACCCCTAAGAGGTAGGTATAATTTCACCCATTTTACAGATGAGGAAACTGAGGTAGAGAGCAGTTGAGGACTTGCCCAGTGTCACACAGCTAGTAGGAAGCAGGCCAGTTTAAGAACCTATGTCTCTACCATTGCACTTTGCTGCTTCCCAAAGCTGTCCGCCCCAAACAGAGCAGAGGCTGCTCCAGGAATTCCTGTACAGAGTCCAAGGGTCACTGTCAAATCAGGCTGTTGGCACAGCAGGGCTTATTCCCTGGTGTTTAGGAAGAATGATTGTTTACTTGGGGCAAAAGGAATTTAAACTAGATTGTGCACAAAAGAGAGTTTGGGAATGGATGTAGAAGGATGATCAGTGGCTCCAAAGGGTGGGGCTGTAGGAGGCAGGGAAGAAAGCCAGAAGAATGGGAAATAAGATTTAAACTAACCTAGAAATTTGCTGTAACTGATCAGCTCTACTTTAAGAGTTTATTCCAGTACTCTCCCCAGCAGAACCAAATTTTGGAGTTGTCTAGCCTGGGGGATGCAGTGCCCCAGAGTGTCTGTGTGTGAGTGTGTGTAACCCTCACATTTATTTTGTGTAGCGGATGGTGACAGAAGGATATTGGGGGAGGTTAAGTGCAGAAAAGAGGAAGGGGAAGGGTCATGGCTCTCATCCTGTCTTGTCACACAGGTACCTTTGACGGCCCTGGCAAATCAATCAGTCCCCCAAAGAGCCAAACACATCTGTACATGTGTATCATGTTAGCTGCACCTTTCCCTGACAGGTACACTTTAGAGGCGGCAGTCTCTGCCCTTCGGTGCCAAGAGCAAATTCCCTTTGCCCATGATTTCAGGTACATAAATGATTTACCTAAACAAAGAAGCACTGCTGAAAGCTTGATTTAAAATCAAGCAATGGTTTTTGCAATACATCTAATTACACAATCTCCTGCTTCCTTTTCATTTTCAGGAATTGGGGGGAGGGGAAGTCCAGTACTATAATGTTTAAGAGGAAAACCATGGATATAGATAGACTCCAAGTGGTTACAATAGAATTGGTTTATTTAAAATCTCTGTCTCCACTTCCCCTGCAAAAATTCAGGGAAGGACCTGGGGATTCAAGGAGGTGGAGGAGTTCTCCTTGCCAATCCTTCCCTTGCTGTCTGATAAGGGGTGTAGCAAGCAGGCTAGGAACAACTGCAGGGGAGCAAGGGATGTAAATATTCCGTCGTGACAGTCCCCAAAGGATAAATGGCAGCAGACCATGCAACGTGCCTTCTGCTCATTTTAAACTGACTCTTCTCCTCCACACCCGAGCTGACATACTAGTAAATTGATTCCAGGTGATGCTGACATTTTGTAATTATCACTATCTATAATTTTCATCTTATTCCATTGAATATTTTGATCATTTAAAATAGAGTAGCATACATAATAGTGGTCATTAGTTTAGCTCAAGGGAAAATTCATGGTTTAATAAACTCACATTAGAAATAACTTACTAAAATTACAATTGACATGATTAGCTTCCTATTTTTTTTAATAAAAAAATAAAAGACTAATTTTATCCAGGCTGACAGCTTTTCTCTTTCAGACTGGTTCATTGTTCTGTTGTTTTCTTGGAGGAAGGAAAGACATCTATAACATAGTAGTAGTAATAAAAAAACATAATAACCCAACACACAAAAACAAGGGTTATGTTTCATTCTACATTTGGCAGCAGCCGAATACTATATATTCTCTTATTTTCTAACCATGGGCTGGAGCGAGGAAAGCCATGGTCACATTTGGGGGACTAAGAACCAGAACTCTTGTCCTGCTTGTCTGCGGGACTGCTTTGTGAGGATTGCCTGGGAAGGCAGGTAGTTCTGGCCTTGACTCTCTTTTTTCCTTCGGTGTCAATTTTTGTTTTAAGGGTACCTTCTGCAGCTTGCCTCTAGGTTAATTTTAGGTATCATTTCTGAAGGATAAAAGGGGCAGTTTTAACGTGCAAGAAATTATTTTTTAAAAGGTAATGGAACAGATTTGACTATCATCAGGGCAGTGCTATTGGGTTGCCACAGGGAAACATTTTACCAGTTGGCCAACAGGCAGAAATTAGAGCATTCTCCATATTCCTTCAACTCTGGGGAATACAGGCCACAAGGGGCCTGCCTATTGTTTTACTTCCTGGCCGTTCAGGATTTGTGAGTTTATTTAAGGGATTAATGGTTGGATATTATCTTACTGGAAGTAAGCAATGTTGTTGATATACACACTGGCATCCTGATGGTTGAGGTCATTCTTCATATTCATCTAGCCACCCACCTACCCACTCACCCTCACTCATCAAGCATCTGATCATCCATGTTCATCCTCCCATCCATCCACCCATCAATTAATCTATCATCCATCTATCCATCCAACCATCCATCCATTTATCTATCCATCCACCCATTTACCCACCTATTTTCCAATAAATCCATTTATCCATTCATCCTCTCATGCATCCACCTACTCACCTACCTTCTCATCCAACAATGTACTCTTATCCATCCATACAACCACCCATCCTTAAAGAGTAATTCAGCAGACATTTATCAAACCTCTAGGCCTTGGTAATAGAGACACGTAAGTCACAGTTCTGTCCTTAAGGAGCTTATAACATTATACAAGAGTCATAAACCAAAAATTACACAGTAGAATGCTGAGTGCAACTATAGAGAACTATGCCATGTTGCTGTGGGAATTCTCAGGAAGGACTGGCTTACTTTGAATGATTCAAAAAAGGATGTGCATATGTAAACCATAATGTTACATGTGGTAAATATAGGTATGACTACTGGGATGGGGAAAATGACAACAGGGAATTGAGCAGTGGATGAATGCCCAGGCCCTAAGTTCTCTCTAAGAGTATCAGTTCAGTAGAACCATTCATATTCAGGTGGGGACCCTGCCAGGGAGCAGAAAGTATGGGGGTATTATTAAGGCACCAGGCAGGTGAAGGAAACTGAAGTAGGGCCTCAGGGAGTCAATCAAAAGTACTAGGATTCAGGATGGGCCTCTGGTTCTGAATGAAGGAAAAGAGAAAAGAATAAACAAATGGATGGATGAAGAGATAAACGAGTTATAGGTGGATAAATACATCCTAGGTTACAGACAAAGATGCAAACTTATATTCAATCAATGTAGACACTTAACCACTTAACATAACTTGGCCTGATGACATCTTTGACCAAAACCAAAACAATAACAAAATCAGCTCCATCACAAATCACACGCCAGCAGCTGACCTTCTCTCTGCTTTACTCCTGCCGTTGGTGAGTCTGCAGGAATCCTAACAGGCACAAGCTGCCTTCAACTCCAAATGCCTAGCACTTGACTCTGCAGAAGGAACTGTGTGGGGCCTTTATGACTTTCCCAGAGGCCTCCGGTCTCTATTGAAACACAGCAGCTGTTACCAGGGGCAACTCCACTTCCCAAACAAGAACATAGACTTTGTGGAGCTTCCCCAGGTGCTGTGGGCCCAGCCCTGCCAAAAATGCCTGAGACTCACATGTTCTCCTCCCGCTATGGAGCTTAAATAGATTGGAAGCAAATCCTTGTTGACAACAGGTGTGGCTCCATGTGAGAAAATGTGCCATTCCATTATGACAGGGTTGGCACCAAACACACTTCCTGTAGAAGAAACGGGCTTCCGGGAGCACGGGAGATCCAGACCCAGAGCCAGAAAGTGCTCAGTTCTTCCCTTCTAGGCCCAAAGGCCTCACAACGCTAGGAGCAGGTGCTCCTAATAGTGCAGAGGCTCCCAAAGCCAACGGACTGCTAGGCAGGGTGGGGCGGGCTGCCTGGCCAGGAAGCTCCAACCGGCTGACTGATTAGGCTCTTTGTGCTGGTGGTGAAGTGCCTGCGTTGTCCTTAACTCAGCTGGTTTAACGTGTTCAGCAGAAGCTTGCAAAGGTGTGTGAGCCTGCCTTCCTCTCAGCTTGAGTCAGATTGGCCCGTGAGGGCACAGAGAGGCAGCCTCCAGGAGGTGGGGCCCCAGCCCTGAGATTACTTGACAGAAACCCCAAGGACACAGAGAACTTCTTATTCTTTGGAAAAATCTGCCTAGTGATTCTTTCTATCCCTGAACTGTCTTAGGGGCAAAAATAAGTTCTGCATTGAGCTAATTGGCTGCTGCATGAGATTCTAATTTCAGTGAGAAAACTGTTCGATTTTCTACTGCTTTGGAAAGTCCTCCCCTTCTAACCAAAAGGGCTCATCCTACCCAGGGCTTTATATGGAATTACTAGGGCGACAAGTAAGGATAGGGAGAAACCTAAGGGGCAGTGCAGCTCTCTCATAAAGAAGCACTAGTCATCAGACTATTCTTAGTTATTAAAAATTGAGTCAGTGAGGGGAAGGAGTTAAATGGAGAGAGAAAAATTTTTTGAATACTGATTTTTTCATAATACTATACTTTGTCAGAAATTCAATCTGCTTTTTTCTTCTTCCTCCATGGGACCCACATGTATGTTCTTGGAGGTATGAGTGTGTATGTGTGCATGTTAGGAGGGGGATATCCATTTTTCACTCATTTCCAAGGCCTGGAATCCTATGTATTAATATCCTAACATTAATTTGGGTGGGCAAAGTTGCAGCATCAGACTGACCTTGAAAGTTCAGAGGTTTGACAGCACGGCCTTTATTTCCTGCTCACGCAACGGTTCTGGGCCAGTCGTTTAGGTCTGAGAGTTTCTTCCAGGACATCCCAGTCCCCCAGAATGTAGGAGTAGCACAGCGCTGCTCCCAGAGAGGTGTCTGTGGCTGCCCTAAAAGTGGCACACATCCTCCCCACACGGTCACGTGGCCACCTGCCTGCAAGGGAGGTTGAGACCGCAGTCCAGCTGTGAGCCCGGGAAGAAAGGGGCACTGGTTAGGGTGGGCAGCTAGTGGCCTCCCCCACATACAGCTTTCATCATTGTTGCTTGGTCTCTTCAATCATTAGGGGCCCGCTGTGAACACTGCATTGTGCTAGGAGCTGAGGGTACAGGGAAGGGAAAGAGTACTGATGGCTAATTGTAAAAGTAATTAATGACAATTTTTATAAGGGCCACCCTGGTAAACTCCAGGGCAGCATCTCTAGGGTGAGGTGAAGGGGAAAGAGGAAGGTTTCTGGGAAGAAGTGACCTTTGAGCTACAGACAGGCAGACAGAAAGACAGCCAGCCTGGGTCATGGCGGAAGGGCATTTTCAGAAGAGGGACCGGCACGTGAAAACCCCTGAGGCGGAAAAGAAGTGTAAACATTTTGGACCCCTCCAAAAGGGCGTCCAGTTGATGCACACTGAATAAGCCAGAGAGAGATTTGAAATGAGGCAGAAGAGATGGGTGGAGGTGGGATTGAAGACATCTTCATGGGCCGAGTCAGAGAGTAAGGGCTTCTTTCTGAGAGCAAAAGGTCGCCACTGATGGGTCTAAGAAAAAGTGTGGTATGATCAACTATGGTTTTCAAAAATCTGTTCTACTTAATGGAGCCAGAGTGGGGAGGCTATTGCAGTCTTTCAGGAGAGAGATGGTGTGCTTGGTTTAGGGGGTGGCAGGTGAAATGGAGAGAAGTGGGATGAGTTGGAGACGTACGTGGGAAGGAGGAGAGGTGGGACTCATCTATACAAGAGTCAGGAAGGCAGCCCCGAGGTCCCAGGTAGGCAGCCTCAGGTTGGCACTTGGCTCATTTGAGAAAGAGACAGCTTAGCCATAACTGGTTTATCCTTTTCCTTTGTAGTGTCATGGGCTTCTCGACTTCAGGCCTATTTAATAAAAGTTAGCTCTTTAAAATGGATATTTGGTGGAGCTCAAATTCACCCTAGGTCTGCACTTCTGTGGACTTTGATTAGTATTCATAATAGAGTGGTACACCTGACGTCCACAGCAGGCAATTCCAACACCAGTGGAGAGAGGTACAAGACAAATCACTCCAAGTAAATGGCTAATTAATCATGCTCTTGATTTTAATAACATGTACTGTCTGGCTCAAGATTCAGCTGTCTATAATCTTGCATTCTATTCTCAAATTTTAGTAATCAGTAAAGCCACCCATGGATTCCTAATTGACAATGACTTCTTTCTTTGTTTTAGAAAAGTTAGGAATCAAGGCACATCCTCATGACTGTATGAAGGGGGATGAAGGGAGGAGGGGTGTGTGTGTGTGTTATCTGAAAAACCATCCTAGATATTTCAGGATAATCTGTGGGATGAAATTGACACTCTCTCATTGAAAATGTGTAAACTCGTTTCTGGAAACATCTATGCCAGAGGGCTTGCTTGCAGTGTATCTGTGCTCCTTCAAATCAGAGAAGTGTTATTTTCAAGAGTAGTTGGACAAATATCGTGGATACTTAGCAGTAAAACATGCCTCACTTGTGCGTGGCCTCAAGGACTTGTAAATCCACAGCGGTAGGCACCATGCAAGGATTCATAATTTCCAGTGAGTCAGAGCTCCACTTATTTGGAAGAGATAGTTCCATAAAATAAAATACAATTCACTTGTAAAGAGCTTCTTTATCTCACCTGACAACATGAACCCACGGTCTTATTATTAAAGACCATTCTCCACTGAGCTGGTCTCAGGCTGGGCAAGGTGAGTATCTGTAGGTGGAATTCTTCTGGAAAGTTTCCAAGCTTTTTAAATAATGAATCTGACTTCTTCGCCTTACTCATTTGTGTAGCTGGACATGCCAATCTACTGGTATATACACTGTGGAAAATAAAACTCAAAAAGACAGCAGAACATATATCCAGGGGGGTGGGATAAACAGGAAACGTGTCCCAGTTGACTCATTACATTATTTCAAAGAAATTGTCCTTGCAAAGGTGTAATGGGGCTGGGATTGATACCTGATGATGATAGGAAAATTCTGAGTACATACTGACTATGTGCAAAGACTTTAATCATATAAATCTGTGCTGTGAGCTTTAATCATGTAAACCAACCAAAAATGGCGTAGGTGCTGCTTATTGAGCACTTATTACATGTTAGACATAGGCATCACCTCACTCAATAGTAACCTGAGGAGAGGAATTAACCTCTCTAAATTGATTAGAGAGATCTGTATCCCAGAGAGATTAATGGGTTTCTACAAGGTCTCACAACCAGTGGGGGAAGCAGGGCCAAATCCTAAGTCAGCCTCCAAGAAAATGGCTAATTAATCATGCTCTTGATTTTAATAACGTATACTGTCTGGCTTGAGATTTGTCTGTCTCCAGTGTTACATTCTATTCTAGAAATGGAAAAACTGATAAAGCCACCAATGGATTCTCAATCGATGACAATTTCTTATCTTTCTTCTGGAAAAGTTAGCAAAGTCTATTCCAGTGACTGTATGGGGGGTACTGGAGGGAGGACATGTGTGTGTGTGTGTGTGTGTGTGTGTGTGTGTTTTAATCTCAAAACCATCACAGATAACTTCAAGATAATCTGAAAATTTAATTCTGAAATTCCAAAGCCTGCCACATAATCCCTGTGCTACACCTAGGACACAATTAATAGGAGAATGGAGTAATCTTTTCCCCTGAAGCATTCTGTTGCTACATACCATTCACAAAATGTAAAATTTTCTCCAAGAAGTACCTCGTTTGAATAATAAGTCAGTGCCCTCTGGAGACTATGACCAAATATCACCTGGCATATGAAAATGGAGCAATGTGCGTCCAGGAAACTAGGAGTGATGCACCTAGGGACCAAGTGTCTCTTTTAGAAGAGGGAGAGGAGTGAGGCGTGTTCTTTGCACACGTCTTCCAGATTTTGTTCCCAAACCCTGCAGCCTTGGCTTGGCCTGGGACAGTCCTCTCCAAGCAGCAGTGTAAGCTCATTACTGCCTATTACATCTGCTCACACTTCCAGCAAGTACCTGAGAGACAGCCAAGCCCCGAGAGTTATGTGAGCCTCTGGACACCACCCCCGTGTGATTCAGAGTGGCCCTCATAAGGAGGTTCTGCTTCCCTCACCAGGTACCACAGCCTCTGCACACACCTGGCCCTCTTCAGCATCACCCTAAGGAGACGCTTCCTCCACAAGTTCACAATCATGCTCTTTCACTCCCAGCTTAGGGAATCAGACTGAATTAGTTCTTTGTGTTATTAACCAGAGGAGCACTTACATTTTCTGACATCTCTAATCTTGGAGCTCAGGGAATAGCACAGAGAATTTGCATGAAATTACCCCTCATTCTATCTATAGGCTTAGCTGCCAGCGTTTGTGAATTTGGCAGAAGCCAGCAGTTCTCACAGTTAATGTCTTCCTCTCCTGCCAGGCTCTTCAGAACAGGGTGCATTAGAGAGCCGCGTGACAAAGAGCAGGATGGATCCTGGGATGTGGAGCCCAGGTGATGCTATTTGCATCCAATTAAAGAAGCAAGAATCGGTGGCATTATCCACATGCACGGTTCTTAATGTCTTTTGGCTCATTAAGTCTTTGGATCAACTTTTGTGGGAAAATGCTGGCAAAAACATGGGCAGGGCTGGGGCACAGGTAGAGGTGAGCTTCCAGGTCGACTCCCCCTCCAGGCTGTCAATTGTATGTTTCTTTTTTGGACTTGCCTCTAGGTTCCAAAGGAGGTTTCTTTTGCTGCTTTCACTATTTCCTGTTACCTCCATAAAGCTAAGGAGCTCAGGTCAGATTCAGGAGGAGCTGCACAGTCAGCCTGCTCTCATTTGTCTTTGGGATTTCACACCCCACCCCACCCTAAGGGTGTCTTGGCGGGGATTGGGAGGCAAGCGTTGGTTTTGGCTCCTTGGTTTCTATGTGGTCGGGTTGCTCACAGAAATTAGAGAAGTCACAAAATGTAAGTGCTTCTCTGGTTAATTACACAAAGAGCTAATTCAGTCTGATCTCTCAAGGTGGGAGTTAATGACAGCAATTGTGAACTCATGAGGGAGGGTCTTCTTAAGGTGATTCTGGAGGGCGGAGAGGCTGTTGTTCCCTGTGAGGACACAGAACCCACCTTTAAGGACTGCTCTGCCTTATATCAAGGAGGCATCCTGAGAATGCATGGTCTAGACTTGGTGGTATGGCTTTGATAGGACACTTCGCCTCCCGCGTGCTCAGTTTTTGTTGCTGTTTTTGTTGTTATTTTACAATTTATAATGAGGAAGCTAAGCTAGAGAAATAAAGGGCATTCTGGGTTGCACAAAGATGGGGGCAACTGGAAGTCCCAGTGGGCAGGACCCCCCTGTTCTACCATAGCTGTCCCCTCTTTGTTTTAATCAAGAGAGTGTCAAGTAATGTTTTATTTGAAAATAGAGTTTTGTTGAGCAAAGCCTACAGGTCAAAATGATTTCTTCCCATTCTAAGTCTTAGGCCATCTCTAGGCCAGTCTTCAGATTCTGAGAGCCACCACATCTCAGGTCCCAATCACAGGCTCCGTTTCTAACCAGTCTGCACAGAGAGGGTCTCCTCTCTGTGGCCAGGCATTGGGAGCACACTCCTGGGGAGAGGCATGGTGATGAGGCAATAAATAGGTGTTTCCCAGTCTCGACAACCACTGTCTCAGAGCAGCATTCGCTTCTGCTGAAGGGGAATATTCCTTCTTTAGCTACTGCTCACTGCACCATGAAGGGTTGCTTCTTGATCGAGACATTCCCGACTTTGCTGGGTGCTGACTTACTGACCAGTGGAGTTTAAAATTATACTTCTCTCTCTCTCTTTCTCTCTCTCTCTCTCTCTCACACACACCCCCCTTATAAAATACATTGGGAAAATATATTATGTCTAATTATACTTAATACTTTAACATTTCGCAAACCGGGCTTCTTGACATATCAGTAGACTCACAAAAGGATTCTTTGGTCAATTGAGAGCAAAATGCAGACTATACCTGTGGCAGACAAGGTGGCCCCACAATTTCTGTCCCCGAAGTTCACACCCAGCATAGGTCCATCCTTTTGAGTGTAGAAAGTATCTGTGACTTGCTTCTAGCCAGCAGAATATGGAAAGTAGATGTGATGTCACTCTTTTTTTAGTAACTTTATTTGTTTATTGACTGCGTTGGGTCTTCGTTGCTGCACGCAGGCTTTCCCTAGCTGTGACGAGCGGGGGCTGCTCTTTGTTGGGGTGGTTGTGGTGTGCAGCTTTCTCATTACAGTGGCTTCTCTTGTTGTGGAGCACAGGCTCTAAGCACATGGGCTTCAGTAGTTGGACTCACAGGCTCTAGAGCGCAGGCTCAGTGGTTATGTTGCACGGGCTTCGTTGCTCCGTGGCATGTGGGATCTTCCTGGACCAGCACCAGGGCTCGAACCCGTGTCCCCTGCATTGGCAGGCGGATTCTTAACCACTGCGCCCCCAGGAAAGTCCTGTGATGTCGCTTCTGTGATAACATGAGTTATCTTAGACTCAGTCTTAGCAGACTGGGGAGACTCCCCATTGCTGGCTTTAAAGAAATAAGCTGCCGTGTTGGGAGAGGGCCTGTGAAGAGGAAAGGGCCAGTGGTCAGCCTCTAGGCGTGAAGATCAGCTCCCGGCCAGTGGCCAGCAAGAACACAGAGACTTGGTTCTACCACCTGAGGAGAAAAATTCTGCCTGTACCCTGAGGGAGTCTGAAAGTGGATCCCTCCCTAGGTGAGCATCTGATAGGCCTGCAGCCCCAGTTGACACTTTGATGGCAACTTGGTGAGACCCCGAAGCAGAAAACCCCTCTAAGTTTTGACTGGACTCCTGAACCACAGAAACTACAAGATAATAAATGAGTGTGGTCCTAAGTAGCTAAGTCTGTGATGATCTGTTACACAGCTGTAGAAAGACACCAGCATGGTGTCCTTAGATGTTTATAAAGAACATTAGCAAAATAAATGCTTTAAGGAGTCATGGAAAAAAGAAATGTATTCAACTATTTAACATGTCTTTTCCATATCAATAAGAACCTGCCTCCTCTTTTTTCCCCCAGAAAACACCTCAGAGCTCCTTACAGAGATCTGGTATTTCATGGAAAAAAGTTTAGGAAAGCTATTCTTAAATGTTTTGGTTTCAAGACCCCTTTACACCCTTAAAAAGAATCGACTCTAAACCTTTTGTTGATGGGGTCTGTATCTATTGATAGTGATCATACTTGAAATTAAAGCTGAATTTTATGTGTATACTTATTAATTTATTTTAAAATACTGACAAACCCATTATATGTTAGCATAAATAACATTTTGTTTGTGTGAAAAAGGACTATATATTTTCAAACAAAACAAAATAAAAAGTAGTGAGGAGAGTAGCATTGTTTTACATTTCCGCAAATCTCACTAGGAGTCAGCTGGGTTCTCATTCTGTTTCAGTGTTCAGTTTGTTGTGATATGTTGTTTTGGTTGAAGAAAGTAAAGAAAATCCTACCTCACACAGATGTAGTTGAAAAAGGGAGGAATATTTTAATAGTCTTTTTAGATAACTGTGGATATTCTTCTTTGATGCTCAAGTACTAGTTTTCTTAAAGGCTAGTTCTAATGTGGAATCTGAAACCCTGTAAGTGAACTCTTCATAAACTGTACATTTGTGAGAAAGAGTAAAAACAACAAATATCTTAGAATTATTATGACAATAGTTTTCACCTTATATACCAGCTGAAAGTGTTTTAGGGACCCCTGAGGGTCCTCAGATCACACTTTGACAACCACTGATTTAGGAAATTCTCAGTGTATGGAGTATGGAGCCTAGCTTCATCTTTACTGATTCATCAGTTATGTATTGATTATCTTTTACGCAAGACACGGAAGCAGGTACTAGAAAGATGTGGAATGAAATAATGTATGGTGCCTGCCTCAATGAATGGGAGAAGAGAAAAATAATCCAATAACTATATATTAATAAAAAGCTAAATTTCAAAAAGTGCTTGATAACTAAAGGAGAGAGAGAGAGCAAGGGCACAGATGATTTATTTTGGTAGGTGGTCAACGTCAAGAGGTGTTTGAGACATGAGCTATGCAAGCATGTGGCCCCTTTAGGAGTGACTGGTGGTCAGTTAGTTCTGAAGAATCAGGTGTTTGGAGAGATGTGGTGAGAAGTAAGAGATCAGGTAACTTAGCTGGATCGGTCTATGAAAGGCCTTGAATCCCAGGTGAGGAATTGGTTCTTTATTCTGTAACGAGCAATGTCTTCGTGGGACTTCGTGTGAATTGGTGAAGAGGGGGCAGTGCGAGGACGGTTGCGTGTGGATGGAATTGCCAAGAACTCACGTGCAGAGAACCCATGTGACAGAGGCTGAATCTACGAGGCTGGGGGACTGCAGGGAAAGGCAGCAAAGGACAGGGAGAGAAGTCAAACGGAGAGTTGAGAGCGTTCTTCTCCCTCGTCGGATGTCCTAATAATTCCCTATCAGGGAAGTAGTCGTCTTCTCAAAGGGAAATGGAGAAATTTCACGTGAGGAGGCTTTGATTAATACAAGGAAAGAGTCAATTTAGTTTAATAATAGGCAGTACCGTACAAGAGCCACATAGGAGTGAGAATGGAGAGGAAAAAGAGAAATGAACGTGAATAGATTTTTGGAACACTTAAGTGGCATCAAACCATGGTAGCACGTGTCCACTGTAATTGCAGCCCTTTAAAGGGATCCAGCCCTTGCCTAGAATTCAATCAGAGCCCTATTCTGAACAGTAGCTGTGTGCTTTGTGTGAGTTTTCTCATTTTTCCCTCTCAATAACCCTTCAAGGAGGTAGTGCTGTAGTTCCAGTTTGCAACTGGAGAAACTAAGCAAAGAGAAGCTGACAGAAAGTAGAGGCAGGATTTGAACTAAAGGCTGACTCCAGCCCAAGCTCTTAAAATTTCCTTCAGACTCCTCCCTAAGTCTTCACTCTCCACCCTCCTCTTATACTCTCCTCCTACTTGTGTGGGTTGACCAATTGCTTTTGATCCTTTATCTCTATTTCCTTTGACCACTTGGCACCTGCTCTGGCTTGAAGTACCTATGCAGCCTCTCCTTGCTTTGAGGTCTTATTTTTGACCTTCTTCTCAGTTTTATTTTTCTTTACACGAACCATTCAACTCTGAACGTTCCTCCATCCCTTGACTTCTTATACTCACAACCTTAGGTAAGAAATGATTCCACCCCCTCTCTGTCCTGGAACCATAGGATCCTTGATGACCAGGCTGGCCTGTGTGCCCTTTCCAGCATGGGACTCGTCACTTACAAATTCAACCACCCTTCATTTATTCAACATCCATTCTCACAGGCCAGGGGAATACAGGGTAAAAAGATATTAGATTAGTAGACAGTAGCTTTAGAATCCGATAAAATCATGGATCTATTACCCAGAAAAAATGTGCACATGTGTGCATATGCCCGTTTGTACAAATTTAGTTTATAAACAATTCTGGAAGTTTCAGCACCCCCTAAGGACTATCATAAGGTCCCTCGGGTCCTTGACTCCAGGGTTAAGATCCCCTGCTCCCTCCACTAGAATGAATACCATTGAGACAAGCACTGTATCTTATATGCCACTGCACCAGGCACCAAGCACCAAGCACCAGGTACCCAGCGCCAAGGCTGTTACCTGTAGACCTTCAATCAGGGTGAGTTGAATTGAATTGGCTGCATGGCCCCATCATAAGGAGCCCTTTATTCGTTTCTTGTATTCCTCCTATCTTTTCATTCTCCAGGGAAGAAATGTATACCTCTCCTAGTCCAATAATCATTAATTTTGAAATCATCACCCAATGCCTGACTACACACAGGCCGTGTGACATCATTCCAGACTATAAAGCGCCAAGCGCTAATTGATTTGTAAGAAAGTCCACACTTAATGCATGGCACACTCCCAAGGGCTCCCAAGGGCTCCTGAGGGAGGGACGACAGCACTGGACTCTTATGTCAGGAAATCACTCTTGCTTGCCTGTTGGGACAGGATGACATTCTGTCCAGGAAGCCATCCTGACTTTGGATCTGAATCTGCCCCTGATGGAGTTATTCACAGATGGCTAAGTTAAATGCAGCCTTCATAGCACTAAGGCATTTCAGCAGCAGCTAAGCAAGTGGCCCATGAAATGGAGGCACCAGAAGTCTCTGGAAGCATCGCCAATGCATCACCCAGTGAAGCCATTGTGTCTCTCCTTGGTAATGAGCATTTCCAAGGGCAACGTGGGGGATTTCCATCAACCTGCAAGAAGGCAGGGTGTGTGGGCATTGTGGATCGCCATGGGGAGTAGAAACAGGCAATAAAAAGCCTGGGGAAAAATGGGGCCAGAAGCCAAGAAGACACACTCTGTGGAAAAGAGAGGGGGAAGAAAATAGCCCCACCCCTCCTGTCCAAGTGAAAAAGCATTTAATTGGATGTTCTTTATAGAGGTGGAAAAGTACCCTGTGGAGTTCCCAGTGTTTCATTATCCAATTGAATGTGGTACCTCAAGTTTCAAAGACCATTCTCCTGAATGATTATTCTTATTTCCCTGTCAGTCTGCCCTGCGCTCAGTGAACCCCTACTGGGCCGCATCATTTAAAAGTCAAAACCCTGAAAGTATTTTTATGCCCAATATAGTAACAGAGCAAACTCTGGTATCACTCATTTTATTCTCCACAGCCTTCTTCCTCTTGTCTGTTATGTAGATTTCTGTGCTCCTGAGGATGCTTGGAATCAACAGGGCTGCTCCCCAAACCCTTTCTTAATTCTGTGAGCGGCCTCAGAGGGAAAGAGATTAGAAGGCTTAGAGGTGGCAGCATCGCAGGGCAACCATTTAAGCAGAAGATGGGCCTCTCAGAGTGGCTCTTCTGGAAGTTAGAAAACATAAGGGACAGCCTGGGGCAGTGGTGAGTGGCTTTACGTTAGACAGTCTATCAGGGGACACCAGGCCTTCGCTGGGTTGAAATAGCCCAAATAAAATTGTCTGCACCAGCTCCTTTCCTGAGGGCAGACTTTACTGGGAGAATCTGGGAAGGGAAGTAGGGTATAGACCCTCCAAGCAACTCACCGGTTCTTCATTGTTCTTGAGAACACTGTTGATCAGGTTTAAATCTTTTCAACATCAAAGAGGTTATCTTTTTCTCCTTTGAGATGGAAATCTGGGGGTGGGGTGAAGAATCATTTCAAATATTTCCTTTCGGTGACAAGCTACTTGGGTTGGCTGATATACCACATAAAATAATTGTTTGAAAGTTTCACATCTGACCCGTGGAGCACCCAGCACATTTTGTTAATTTAGAAAATATTTGATGATACTGAATCCAAACCCATTTTCTCAAACGCAGGCTTAATTTCTCTTTGACTGAAATGAATAGTTATGTTGTCATATCTTAGCCAAACACCCTATAAATATAATACCCCTTCAGCTTTAATATTTCAAAAGCTATAGTTTTCATTTCAAGCTGTTATGATATTTTATCTCTAAAGTTGTAGAATAATTTAAACCAATTTTTCCCACTTCAGTTCCTTGGAGGTTGATTCTTCTGCCTGAATTCCTCCCTCACAGAACATGTAAACTCCCTCTTACCTCCTGCACTGGTAGAAAAACAATTTGTTTCCAAGATTCAGGACTAAAAAATGGCTGTGGAATAGTCTAAAAAAACTGTTACGCTGATTCCTCCCAGTGCTCAGCTTTCTCTGCTTCATTTCTCAGCACTGGTCTCAGCTCTGAAGAAATAACACCCTCTCTGCATTTCCTTAGCAGTCTCTCCTGGCATTTGGTTTGCAAACTCATCTCCAACAGGCCTTTGCCAATCCCTTTGCTGATATGGGACACCCAGCTGGGTGGGGAGGAGGCCTTTTGCCTACAGTTAGCTACCCTGCTCTCTGCTTGGCGGTTTTAGCTTCTGATCTGACTGTCCTAGTTCATGGACAGTTGTCCCAGTGGACTGGACCTCAAGGGTCCATGCCAACTTCAGCCTTAGTGGGTCTCCTCATTTGGTTAACCTGGAGGCCACGTTCTCCGTCTTAGCAACCCAAACGGAGGAGAGGGATAGTGGTGAGGAAAACCGAAAAGGCCAGTCAAGGGACACGTTAGAGCCAGCCTGGGCCTAGAGGGATAAGGGAACCCGAGGTGGCACCCAGCAACCACGACAATTTTTTGAAGCTCATTACCATGCACTGGCTACTCGCCCTGCATTGTTTTGCCAAATGTTTGAACCACCCTGTGGTACATGAATCTTGTGCTCTATTATCCCCATTTTACAGATCAGGAGGTTTAGGCAGCTTAAACACTTCACCCAATGTCACACAATGGGTAAATAATGGGATAGAGCCCTGCACCCAAGCAGGTTATCTGTAAACCCTTTACCCTAACCATCACGCTCACTGACCCATCCTCACCAAGGTCCACCTCTGGGCTGCTGAGTCCCACTTCAGATGCCCGCCAGGAGGAAAACAACAGCTGTGGTCATGAACCGACCCCTCTTTGCCAGGTTCTGTCTTGGATCCTAGTCTCCATCTCTCATAGACCTTCAGGGCATCCAAACAGAGTCTGTTCTTATTCACTTAACACAATGAACAAAATTTGTCACCATTCATTTATTTGAGTTGTTTTTTCAGTCAACAAACATTTATTGTGCCTGCTTTTCTAGAACGCTTCTGGGTCCTGGGACACAACTCAGTGAGCAACATAGACAAACCTGTTGCCCTCTTGGAGCTTACGGCCTTGTGACTACTTCCTCTGAGTCAGGTTCTGTACATACGTTGATTACATCTAACAGAGATTATTACTTAATCCCTGAGAGGTATTTCACAAACAGGAAATAAAAGTTCTGTAAGGTGGAATGACTGGCCCAAGGTAATAGAGCTCATAAGTAGCAAAGGCAGGTGGGCTCCGTTTTCTGACTAGCTGGGATCTAGACTCTGCCCTGTGGATGTGCAGAGGGAGTGCGGGGGAACCCAGGACACCAAGTCTTACCTAGAATCCTTTCTCCAGTTCCTGCTCATCTCTTCATTTTAGAAGCATCTGCTCTCCAGGGCACAATCCTTAAATAACCCGATGTCATTTGTTATTTTATTGAACAACCAGATACTGAGTCCCCATTCTTGGCCAAGCAGCCCTCTAGGAGCTGTGATTTAACAGGGAAGGACAGGTATGTACCCCAATCCCATGGAATTTATATACTTATATTCTAAAGGTGCATTTTTCCATGTGTATTCTCAGGAATTATCATTTCCGTTCATACTTTTGACTGTTAATATAAATTTGTGATATTTGGCTTAAAGGCATTCCATGCTTGAGCCCATGGGTGGTATTCAAAATGCTTACCTGGTTTAATCAGAATGGACAATGACCATAGTGGCCACGGATGGTTCCTGGAGCTCCCCTGCTATGACAAGTATTAACCCTTTAATTGCTGATCATAAGGAGCTCCTGGGGGATCCCAGAGGAAGGCTAGTGCATTAGGGCAGGGGAACTCCGGGGTCTCAGAGCAGCAGCTTTTCCCGAGGAGCACAGAAGTACTGCAGTGTTTCCACAGTGTCTGTGGCTGTGCATACCGGCTGAACGTCAGCCCTGCTCACATCACATGTGGGAGTTTGCCCTTTCCAACTGGACTGAATGCCCATTGAGAGCAGGGATCCTGTCATCTTTTTCTTCCTCCACATGAGCCTGGCACAGTGAACGTTGATCTGATTCATCCATGACTATGTGCTTGGCAGGAGTAACTTCTCATTGTGACACAATTTGAGCTCAAAGTTGAGCCGTCCGGATGAGATAAGGCTCCAGTTTTTATATTACAATGTTTCTTAACCGTTATTCCTATTTCTCTTTCACTGTGGGAAAGAAGGATGACTTTTCTGTTGCTGTTACATCAGGTTTGCCATTTACGGCGTATGACAAGTGTGATTTGGTAGAACCCAGCTTTTGGAGCCTCATATGGTCTACAGCTCAGCTGTGCTCATTTGTGAGCCCAGGAGGGAGTTCAAGAATAAGTTTAGAGCCAGGGCCGCAGTAGCCACAGAAAGGATATTACCACCACATGCTGCCAGCCCAGGGCCCTGGATCAAAGGCAGCAAATAGGTGACAGCGGTGCTGCCATCCGTCCCTTACACATTTCAAGAGCAGGCATTACTAATCCATGACTGCACCCCTCAAGACCTCAGAAGACTTCTCATCACATCACTTCAGTGGATGTGAATTAGCTCAAGACATATCACCATCCCATACATAGGGTGACTTTTTATTAGAAAACAAAGAGACCTCCCCTACCCCACCCAAAGAGATCCTGATAATTACGGTACTTGCCTTTTTAGGAAAAAAAATTATTTAGATTCAAGTTCATATAGTAATTTCATTTTCCAAATGTGTCTGTCATTTGGGTGAGAATCCAGCGAATAATGGTAAGATTTTCAAGAGCCCCTGTAGGGCTGTGTGTGTGTGTGTGTGTGTGTGTGTGTGTGTGTGTTTTACCCTGTGATAGGATTTCTTTAGATCTGATGTTTAACAAAACAGAAAGAGACCATAGCCTTCAGAGAACTGTGTCCTTATGGCTGGTTTGTGCTTGCTTTATCAAGAGCAAAGCTCATGTACATACAGTGGTTCTCATCACCGGTCCAGATTGAAGATATCAATGAGCCTTGGTGAAGTAATCAGACACTTTCTCCCTCAGGTAGTTCTGAGTTGAGAAAACTTTCTCTGACTAAAGTAGGAGTAAAATCAAATGCAGACTCAGTATCTTGATCTGGAACCATGAAAGAAAAAAGGCTGGCACTTATTGAGTGTCCACTGGACGCCAGGTTATTCTTGTAACACCATTTCACTTAATGCCAATAATAGCCACACGGAGTGGGCATTATCATCCCCATTTTACAAATCTGGAAAACGAGCATCAGAGCGATTAAGCGTTTGAGTAGGAGTCGCACAACCAGTAAGCTAATATTAGAACTCAGGTCTGTCTGATTTCAAAGCTCTTTCCATGGTACCTAAAATATTCATGCACCAGATGAAAGCTATCCTTTTTTTTCCCCTGGAATGTTTCTTAAATTTGTAGTTCTGCTTTCAATACAGGGTTTCTTGAAATGTGATGATGTGATTATATTTCTGGTTATTACTCCCCAACCCTCATTTCAAAGGGAATTGACGTGCGAGGCTGAAGGGATAATGGTAGGGTGAGCCGCAAACGCAGGTCAGCCTTTCTAGTGTGGGCTGGGTAATGCCTGAGTCACTCGGCCCTGTGTTTATAAGTCACTTCCCCGCTCCAGGACATGGCTTATAAGCACAGATGTCCACAGGGGCCATGTAGTTACTGCAAATAAGCACCGCAGACTGACCTGTGGCAGGAGGTCATTGGTGGGTTTGGGAGCTGGGCTGTACTGGAAAAACACACATCCCAGCTAGAGTGGGGGTCTTTACCCCATCAGGATGACTGCCAGGTCCTGGCAGGGAGACCATGACCAGCTGCCGTTGAGCTATTGGAAGAAAGCTCAATGAAGGGGCTGTTTACAATGGTGCGGGCAGAGAAATACATCCCCCAAAGTCACTCTCCTTCCTCCCTCTCATCCCCTACTGGTGCTTCCCATTTGAGATTTGGAGGAACAGCAGAAGACTCAGCCTGGGAGTCAGAAAAAGTTCCAAGATCAGCCAAAGTCAAAGAGCTGCATATATAGTAGCTTGCACATTGTATTTGAGTGTTTACAGATGTGGCTGTGTTTTGTTTTCTTTTCAGTCTTAACAGTGGTTTACTGTTGGAGGAGAAAAGTTGGCCATTAGGCAAGGAACCAGGCTGACTGAACCTGTTTTCTTTTGGGTGACTGGTTACCAGACTTTCTGGTGGGTAATTTTAAATCTGACGTTTCTAAAGGAGATAAAAACAAATGAGGACACTGGTTGGCTGAGTGCTTAAAACAGCTCTATTTACTCTGGTCACTTGTAAAGACCAGGGTCTTTCCCTTCTGTATGTCTGCGGGTTGTAGCTTCACTCCCAACGTCTTGCAGCTTATTGGTGGCTCCCACATGTTGTGTTGCTGTAGTTGTAGACTACAGGGAGGGTGTGCATATCACTCTGTAGTTTTTGTTATTGTTTATATTTTTTGGTCTCATTCTTCAAATCTGTATATTTGAGAGCATCAGGTACAGTTTCCAGCAGAGGCATGCTCAGGAAATATCATTTCCCCCCGTCTTATTTGTCCTTTTCTCCCTCTTTCTCCTCCTGGTCCTCTTCATCATTAGAAGCAGCAGCAGTATAGCTAACCCTTACTGTGCGTCTGCCACTTGCCGGGCACCACGCTACATGCTTAAATGGATCTTCCTATTTAATATTGTCAGTAACCCCAGGAGGTGGGCACAGTTTCGAGTCTCATTTTGCAGATGAAGAAACTGAGGCCCAGAGAGGTGAAGTAATTTGCCCAAGGACGTTGAGTTATTTAGAACTTGGCAGAGATGGGATCCCAACCCAGGCAGTCTGCCACCAGAGCCCCCCTAACCACTAAATGTCACACCTCTTATAAGTGTTCAAACCCAGCAATTCCACTCAGAGACCAGGAGACAAACGTGGAGATAAAAGGCAAGTCAATAATTTCCCCCTCCCCTGCATCCCAGTTCTTTGCAGTTTCTTAAAAAGCACTGGGTGAATAAAGCTAGATGGTGATCAAAGAAAAGTCTAATACATGTTTTTTTGTTGTTGCCGTTGTATGATTCAGTTGCTTACACATAATTCATTTGTAAATTGATACTAAATGAAAGTTGGTCTTGAAATATTGTATACAGCCCAAATTAGGAGCTTGGCACCAAATCCCCACTTGGACCACAAATCATTTACTCTTGCCAAATTAGAGTCTAGAGTAATTTACTATAAGATGGGCTTTTAACCCTAATATCTAGACGTCCTCAGCAGTTTGCCATGAAAGCTGATTAGCTTCTAGAAGCAGCTCTCCTTAAGGGAAGGCTATCAGCGTAAACACATCACTTTAGCCTTTTTTGTTTTGTTTTGTTTCAACATTACTAATCCCACCTTGTAATAAAGGAAAAATAAATGGAAAACTCTTGTTAGTATTAAGTCATTTGGACCCATTTATTTCCATCAGTGGCTTCTGGGAGAAAGTCGGTTCAGTTCATTTTCCCACGTTCAGACTGTGATGCAGTGTGGGATTTTATGTTTCCATAACTAATAGAGACATTTTTCAAATAGAAAAAAAATTGTTTTTGTGCTTTTTTGGAAAAAAACCATGGTGGCTACTGAATGTGATTTTCCAGACGGAACGTAGATGTTTTGCTTCCGTTGTACGTCTCTCTTCCCTCACACTGTGGGTTTCAGCTTTATGGCAACTCACTACCAGGCTTGTAGCTGTCAGAATTGGGCAATTTATTGGCTCCTAAATAGGGACAGCGAAACTGCTGCATTACCATGATGTGCTGTCGCAGGCAAAGAGCATCTATTTTCTAAGCACATGTTTACTGAGGACCTGCCTACTGCGCACAAATGAAATTGCACTTTGTTTTAGTGGATATGGTTGGTGCCATTGTGATAAAAAGGTGGTTGATCATTAACTGTTGCATATTTGTCTGTCTATCTTGTCAATAAGGTAAAAAGTTTGCTTGTCAAAATCTTGCTTTTCATTTATTTGTTTATTTTGGGTTAATTAAATTTGAGATTATGCCAAAAGCCCTTCATTATTTTTTGATGAATATTTTAGATAACTTTTTTGAAAGCCCTTCACTATTGAATGGAGTAAAGTGGGGTCTCATTCAGTGGGCTCAGGCTCTTTTAAAACTCCATGATTCGCTTGTATCAAGACCTAGTTAAATGCATTTCTCAGCCAACTTGAGACAAAATGGTGTCTATTCATTTCTAAAGCTCTTCCCTTCAGTGAAGAGATCCCCAAATGATCCTCAAAACATAAGTCAGAGTTCTTAACTTGAGATCCATGGAAGAGATACTAAGGGATGGACTTTCGGAGACCCATCAATGTTCAAGTGCATGCAAAATGCTGCACGTGTGTCTGTGTTTCAAAAGACATCATCACATTGACAAGAAGACTCATGGCCCAGAAAGGTTAAGAACCACTGATTTCAGACAATTCTCCTAAATAATGGGGTCTGGTCAGTGATACATGATTTGGGGCTTGTTTACCATATGCTCACTTGTCCTTGGTCATGCCATTAACAACAGCACACCTCATTATATAAAAGAAAAAGAACAGGATTTACCTAAAGCTCAAAGGAATACTGATCCTGTGCTAATTAACGTTTGTTCTGGGATTTGGGAGCCTCAGATGAGAAACCCAGAGTCATGCTGAGTTTGGTTATTTTACTCATTTGTAGTCAGTATTCAATTATTTAAATCCAGTGTGTGGATTTTCAAGTATCTAATTCTCTTTTTTCTCCTTTTAACTCCAATTTGGTACATTTTACACCACTAAACAGGGGTAAAAAAGTGGAGTAGGAAGTCTTGAAACTCAAAAGCAGCATAAAGTTACATGCTTGTGACCCTTACTGAGCAAAGATTAAGATTAGTGTTTATAAACATTTTAAATGTTTACATTCGCTCTGTTAGGAGTTCTTGTTTCTAATTCTCTAGAAACTAGAGTATGTTGGGTCTTTTGTAAGAAACAGCAAGTATCCAATAGTGCTTGGCTTCCTAAGCTCTCACACTCCCTGAGTACCCTACAGTGCCTTAAAATGAGTCACATGCAAGAGTTACACACAGGTTTCCTCCTGAATCTTTTGCCCCAACCCATCTCCCATCATACTTTTAGCCTGTTTCCAGTTAACCTGACCACTGTGTTCATGAATGATTGTCCCCTTTGTGGGTCCATCTAACCTGGTTCGATGCTCCTTAAGAAATCTCTAGCTCTTATAGATTCAAATGCTTTTGGGGAAAAAGCCTGTCTAACCCACCCTACCCCCAGGAACTTCTAGCCTGGTGCAGTCACTCAGGAACCTCTCTACCCTCTGGATTCCTAGGAAGCCAGCAAACAGCAGATTCAAGCCCTTGATCACAGGTGTGAAGTCATGAAGGGCAGTCAGGGTTGAGAACGCCGACGAGGTTACTGCTTTGGACAGTTGAGTCAACAGTACTTGACTGTTGAGTCCAGGGTGTTGATTCAAGGCAAAAACAGAAGCCAACATAACATTCTGAGATCAGTAATCAAGGAAAGTGCGAAAATTAACTGGATGAAACTGGATAGGAACTTGAAAATGTTGGTTTAGTCTCTTTAACTCATACGCAGCGTGTATAATGATTCCAAGCAATTTTATTATTTTTTAACCAAGAATTGTTTAACAGTTCTTGAAAGGTTGTCTCTGTAGAGGTATAGATTGGGGCAAGGGAGAGAGCAGTTGTAAAAGTTTGTTATCTGAGTTCATATCAACCCCCAATGTCACAGGTTCTGTTCTGCAAAGCAAATCCTGATGAAAGGATTTGGTGCAAATAATTTATTCGTGAAGTGACAGGAAACTCCAATAAGGGAGCAGGGAGTGGTACAGAGAATATAAAAGGAAGGCAGTGAGTTGTGTGCAGATAGACATGTAACCATCATGGGTGGCTGGGGCTCAGTCCCATTGAGGACCTCTGGGACTCTGTATAGAGATACCGCAGAGCTGTGCCACCCACAGGGCAAGGAAGCTGGGGCATCTAGATACCCATTTCCTCTCATTATTTCAGGGCTGCTTCCAGGGGCATTACCTCCTGGTGCACCAGGGGTTGCATGCGTGGCAATAACAGTGTCTGCTACACCAAGGATTACAGGTAACTGGGAACTAACCCTGATGAAGCTGGTGGCTGCTGCAGCTTTTCAGAATGCTCTTCTCTATTCCTAGTGGCAGAGGCAAAACTGAGGGAGGATATCCATCTCAAAATTTGCTAAGAAAGGGGACACAGGGATCTGCTGAGAGATTCAGTGGCCCTTTTTTCTCTCGTGGTACTCTCAGGGAGTGATCGGTCCTTAGGTGTAGCACAATAATGGAAACAAGGATTTTCACTCTGTGGCTTCATCTCCCTTTTCCCATCCTCTCTCTCTGGCTGCACCTTTCTTCTCCCTGTCACTTACCCTGGAGACAAGAAATGCACATTAGGCAAGTGCACACTGAGGACAGAGGATGTGTTGATGGATGAATGGATAAAGAAAATGGGATATGTACACACACACACACACACACACGGAATATTATTCAGCCATAAAAAATAAGGAAATCCTTTCACTTGTGACCACATGGATGAAACTGGAGGACATTATGCTAAAGTGAAATAATCCAGTCACAGAAAGATAAATACTGCATGATTCCATTTTTAATGGAATCTAAAAATGTTGAACTCATAGAAACAGAGAGTAGGGGGTGGTTGCAAGGGAATAGGGATGGAAGAAATGGGGAGGTGTTGGTCAAAGAGTACAAACTTTTAGTTTTAAGAAGGGTAATTTCTGGGAAATCTGTTCTACAGCATGCTGACTGTAGTTAACAATACTATATTGTACACTTGAAGGTGGCTGGAGAGTAGATATTCAGTACCTCGCATGTGAGGTAATGGGTGTATTAACTTGATTTTGGCAGTCATTTTACAATGTACACACATATTAAATCATCATGTTGTTCATCGTAAATATGTATGAGTTTTATTTATCAAATATACCCCAATAAAGCTGGGGGGCAGGGAGTGAAAAAAGAAAGAAAGAGTACATGAGGACAGGGGCGCCATGACTGGACAGACACAGCTTTAACACTGAGTGACCTGAGAGGAGTGAACAGCAATGTTCAGGCAGCACGCCTGGCCCCCTCTCACAGGTGTCTGAGAAATGTTCTTGAAGCTGCCACAGAACAAATTTCCGCGTGTTCCCCAGCAAGCACAGAAGACTCTCTGCGTCTATTTCTCTTGTACGTGCACTTCCCCTTTGCCATCCTCCTCACTTTGAAAAACCCCGTTGAGGACTCTCTGCAGTTTCAGAGACTCCACAACATCCATTTGGATGCCCAGGATGGAGTCATTGAACCCTGGGTTTTTTTGTTTTTGTTTTTGTTTTCTCCCCTCCAGTGCGCTGTGCTAAGGTAGAAACACTGCTGGCTGTGGAGTGCAGACAGAGCAAGCACTCCCAGCTTTATCAAAAGGCAGAGACTGTACTGAAGTGTTTGCTTTTCTGTTAGTTCCTCTCAGTGACCTTGGGTAGGTCTAGATCCCTCTCAGCTCAGCTATCCTCTCCTTGTCAGAGATGTGGTCCCTGGTGCCGGGATAGCACCGTGGAGACTTAGAGTTCAAAGATTTAAGCTGACCTCAATTTTGAATAATTCTCCTCTATCCTTGAAGGGCAACTATTATTTGTTTTCTGGAAAATGCATGCCCATGCATCTTTGCTCATTGGACCCCCTCTGAATTTCAAAATTCAGGAAGAGGCAGGGGACACTCTTCCCCAGTTACTGAATGTGTAGTGCCCAGGACTCAAACCACAAGGCTTATTTGGGATTCCTGAGCAGCTCAGACTCAAAATAATTTTTTAATGCCAACATATAGACAAAATATGAATTTCTCATCATTTTTTGAAATGGAAATTTAGAGAACAAGTCATATGATCCAGCAGTCAATTTAAGCCTTTTAGATGTGGTATAGAATAAAAAGAAGGAGAGAAAGAAAAAACAGTTAGGATTCACACTGGATCCTGTTTGTACTATATGCACCTCTTTCTCAGTTTCCCCACAGGAAAAATGATGGATTTAATATATACCATATAAAGTCACCGTGTGGACTGTGTGAATACCATATATGTGAAACACTCAGCCCAGGACATAGCTCATGGTAGATACTCAACATTTGGTTAGATCCTCCCTGCTCCTGCTCTCCAGGGTACATAGTAAGTGCTACAGCTATATAACCAAACACAGTTCCCCAGATTAGGTACCTAATGGAGAGGAAAAGACTATGAACTGATGACCCATCAGCACAATTTAGGGTTAAAAAGCTGTATCTAAAATGGAAGATATATTAAGAAATTTAGAAAAAAACAGTCTAAGGGTATCAAAGAATTTGCACCAATTCCTCAAATTCATTTTTTTCCCACCTTACTTAAATCTGTATTTTCACTTCTATTTTAAGCAGAATTACTCATCATTGTTTACTTAGAATATGTCCATGATTGGTACTCTCACCTTATCCACTTATCCAGAGGCTTAAAGGAAAATCATCAACATAAATCACAGAGCATCATTAAGATTCCCAAGAGTTTGTTATCACAGAAGAGAGTGTGGACTTGTTTTCCACTTTCACTGTGTCTGTCTTTTGGGGGAACCTCTATCTTCACTCGGCCACAACTTCAATGGATTCTTCTCTCTATTAGGACTAAGATATGATAGCTCTTGATCAGGAGATTGGTCGTGCATCCCAAGAAGGGCCATGCAAAGATGAGAGAGGTGATTAGATGGTAAAGTTGATTGCTGACCCTAAAGACCAAAGTAACTGTAAATTTGTGTGTGTTCTGGCCTTTCTGCTCATTTGATGATTAAATACTACAGCTGTCCAAATCCAATCCTTGGCTTATCTCAGCTATGCAGAGTGGCATGGCTGGTTCAAGCTGTCTGTGGAGAAACAGATGTATGGAGGCCAAAATCTAGCAAATTGCCAGAAGAATATGTTTGGGCAGGATAACAAAATGTGGGTCAGAGACATGCGTGAGATGGGGACCAGGGCCAGTGGCAGAGAGTTGGAGACCGCAGTGAGAGATGCCCAAATATGAGTATGACAAGTGGAATACCATTCTGTGAACTAGAGTCAATGTCAAAAGAGACTTCATAAAAACATGATTTGGGGACTGAGCGAGGGTCTGATTTGGAACTTTTCAAATAGGCTGATTTCTAATGCTTTTGTTGAAGGAAGTCCTGGGAGTATCTATGTTCTATCTTAACGGCATAGATTTGCCACATGACGTGGGAGTGATTTACTATATCAGATAGAAATTGAGGATGTGTGTAGAAGGTAGTAATCTGTTTACAAACTCTGGGGTGCAAATAAACAACCGTCTTCGTCTTCTAAAACTTTACATTCACTTCTATGTTGATCACCCTTTCTACCAGTCGGTAGAAACTTTAGCTAAGTCCATTCACTGTCTGCGTAATTCCCCAGGTTTCTGTCTGATTTCTGTTGAGCTTATATGCTGCCACAGAGCATGATGGGTGGGAGGCACCCTGGCATGCACTGAGATGTTGGTGTACCTCTCTGGTCTTCAGTCTTCTCTTCCTTCCAAGCTTAAGGGTGACTTAAATCTTCTGGCTTTCTCTTCACTCTTCCAGTCCCTCCCCAAGCATGTGGGGACCATTCTGTTGCTCCCTTACTGAACTGGGCTTGGAAATGCGGCTCGGAAAGAAGACATGCCACCGCCTCTTTAACCATATCTGTTGTATTTCTCCTTCTCCTTCCAACCCAGGGGATTTTTATCTGGACAGTAGGTGAGTGTACCCTGGATCATAATCCTTTCTTCCACATCTATTGAAGTCCAAGTATATACCCAGATTCCTTTTGAATTTAGCATTTGAAATATAAAAACTTAGGCTCTTACAACAACAACAAAAACAACTGAGATGTTTAAAATTTTAACTTTGTTTTTTTTTTTCTCTCTCTGCTTTTTAGCAACAATATTTCCTGAGGGAATTAATGATGGGAAGTGAGGTAATGAGCAGAGAGAATTTGGGGAAGATCTCATTTAATTCCTGCCCAAACTTTCAGCCTGCTTGATTGGAATTTTGGGATTTTTTGTTTGTTTTGTTTTTCTTGAGTAGAGTTGAGTCCTGTGCAGGGAGATCTGGAGAGTTTGTTTGCATATTTATCTTGGAACTCACCTGGAACAAAGGTGAGTGTAATACGCTGTGTTTCTCCAGTGGGAAATTTTAGGTCCACAGAGGCAAAAGGCTTTCATTCTCACCTAGTAAAGAAGGACAAAGTATAGCCGAGGAACATAGCATATAGGTAATAAATTTGCAGAGAATAGTATCTTCTAGTACATGCCAGTGGGGCTTGATGTGTGTGTAGCAATCCTCAGGAGGGTGAAAACCAAGGCAACTAGAAGTAGGAGAGGAAGTAGCTGTCTTTGAGACAGCAAGACTGATACAGTTTTCAGTCCAAATGATAAGTAACTTCTAGTTTCTAAATATATGCTCTTGCATTTGAAACTGTGCTTTTTTTTTTTTTTTAAACAAAAGGCTTAAATTGCTTTTAGTGACAACAGACATGGCCAGATTTATCCACACAGCCAGTGTTCCAAATGCCATGTAAAAATGCAGCAATTGACCAGATTGTTAAATAACCAGCTATAATTGCTTTTATTTGTTTAATCCCTTTGAACAAATGGCCACTTTCATTTTTTTTTTTTTTTTTTTTTTTTGCCCAAAAGACAAAGAAGAGTTGAGATTTCCTGGTTGTTTTGCAAGGAAAAGAAACTAGAGTATTTTTTGGTTGAAGACGGAAGATCACTCACTTTAGCAGTTTGGGCGGCATGACTGATAAGGACAGGCCGGTGTCTGGGAAGGGCAGAGTGAGAAAAGTAGAGGATTCTGAGGGCGACGGCAGGGGTCAAGGGCCCAGGATTCCCAGCTGGAGTGGATGAGTGGGAGATAACACCGAACCACAAAGAAGAAATAGAGGAGAAAAACCATCTAGGTAAAAATGGCATCATGCCTTGATTTTGGTGCTAAGGTCCCTGGAAGATGGAACCGTTGACCTCTTA
This sequence comes from Hippopotamus amphibius kiboko, assembly GCF_030028045.1. Lineage (NCBI taxonomy): Eukaryota > Metazoa > Chordata > Mammalia > Artiodactyla > Hippopotamidae > Hippopotamus > Hippopotamus amphibius. The sequence continues at coordinate 5,773,096 of NC_080201.1, read as the reverse complement.
TCTTGGAGATCCCTCCTTGTGGGTTCAAGGATAACCCTCAAGCTAGAGACTTTATATTTTGCTAGAAGAGAAAGGATACTCTCTGTTTCTTATAAAGGGTAAAGGGAACAATTAAGCTCAAGATCTAATCCCTCCAAAGCCATGATGAAATATTTTGTATGTGGCAGAAAACTGTCGAAGGGTGAAAAAATGCAAGTAGATCCATAGCAATGATGGTTCGGGATTTTAACAAATTCTATTTAGGCTCTCCTGAACTTAAGACATCATCCTCAACTATCTCTCAGGTTATTTTCAAACTGTGTTTTCATTTTCCCTTAAAATGATCAAAGGGAATTGCTTATTATCCAGGGTGAACTTATTAACTGGAGACAGACTGTTCCCCAATTACAGTATCTCTTGAACACATATCTTACTGAGCTCTAGGCAAGGGACAAATTGTGGAGGAGAGGACAGTCTAGCCCGAAATCCCAGGGTCTTACCCTGGTCTCCAGCTGACTAGCTCCATAACCTTGGGTGAATCTGTGACTTTTTTGCATGTGCTTCCTCATTTGTGAAATGAAGTGAGATGCAAGTAACTCCAAACCTCCTTCTTCTGCTGCTTTTTCTAATTTTTTAGAACTGCTGAATTATTGCATGCATGAAATGATTTGCTTTCTTCCTCTTTGAAATAATGGAGCTCATTTTCTAGGATCTCCATCTCCCTGTGTATCTGTTAAGCAAGATCTAACAGCCTTTGATATCTCTCTGTCTACTTTCTCGGGAATTACAGATATAATAACATTTGATTTTGTGGAGACACTTAGTCAAAAATTGTCACTGAAGGGCTTATGCTTTCGGCAATGCTATCAGAGCTGAATCCTGATAGCAGACAAGCCACAGATGAAATAAGAGGGACTGACAGAAGGAGGTAGGGAGAGCTGTGGACACAGATTGCAAAGGCAATATGCAGGAGCGTGAGAAAAGCCACCAGAAAGAAGGTTCTTTCTCCATCCTTGAGTGTATTAACATATGTACGTATGTATGTATCTTAGTGAATGATATTGGAGAGGTGACAAGGGAAAAGCGTCCAGTGCTTGGTGAGCACCTACTGTGTGCCAGGCACAGGTTAGGCACAGACATTTGTCCCCACTTCATAGATGAGAATAGTGAGGCACAGAACTCACCCAGTAAGTGAATGGCACAACTGAGATTTTAAGCCAGAGGGCAAATAAAAAATTAAATAATCACAAATGAGACTTCTCCTTTACCCTGCCTCTGTCCCCTCTCCTTATTCTAAGATGTTGACAGCATTACCATTTTCCTCTGCAATGTACTTTAGACATCTTTCTGTGTTAATACGTGTGGAAACACCCCATCTGTTTTAACTGCTATATCATATTCATGGTCTACTATAAATTACTTCATTTAATCTTTTCTCTATTGGTTTTAGCTATTAAAAATGATCCTATATTGAGCATAAGGACTCAAGGGTACCTGTTCCCATGTGCACATGTGAAAGTGTTTTTCTAGGTAGATCTGAAAAAGTATATACCTATATACATGAATGTGCACGTGTGTGTGTGCATATATATGTGCATGTGTACTGTGTGTTTACAGCTTATGTACCTGTGTATGTAATACGTATTTGTACTTTTTTAAGATCCTGACAAACTCCCCTCCCAAAGGGGTTGTGCCGAATCACCTGCCACCGCCGCCCAGCGTAGTATGAAAGCATATGTTTCCTCATACCATCACGAGTACTTGATATTATCAAACTTTAAACATTTGCCAAGGCATTATATTATTTTTTTTCAAGTACATTTCTCTGATCATGAGTGAGTTTGAGCACCTTTTGAGTTATTTTCCTCCGGAAAGGGTTTCCAGTAAATGGGGGGAGAGCAATTGAGCCCTGCCCTGTGCTGTGCAGAAAGCCGGTGGGTTTCTTCATGAAGAGGATGCAGTAGGGTCACTTGACTTGGGTATCCTGGAGAGGAGGGGGCGGTAAGATCACGCTCTCATTAGGAATTCGCCTGGTCGTCATAAAGGAGGCTGAGCAAATCTTTTAAGCTTGTAAGCGATGACACTCAAATCTGTCAAAATACTAACCCTGAAATCAGGTCTGAATTTACAGTCATAATATCTATCTTTGGATTTAGTTTTATGTTTTTACTCTGATTTATGCGCGTGCCTTCCTTAGCATCCCATATCTCAAGCAACATAAATGTATTAAAGTAATGGAATTTAGCAAATACGTTACGGTTACCATCTTTGTTCCCAAGAGGGAATTTGGAAATCTGACAAATATTATAGCTTTCATTTTCAAGACCCATTTTCTGAGCAGTTTCACTAACAAGTCTCCTGATTTACCAGGCCATTAACACAAATAATTCCTTCTGGACAGCAGTGAAAGAAGTGGATTAGCACAATTTACGGCTTTCTCAAGATACGCGTAACGCGACTGTTAAGAAGAAAAAAGGGACAGGTTTTTGATTAACTGATACATAGACTTGCTTTTAAGACACCTCAGTTCATTCTCCATAAGCCCATCTATTAAGGACAGTGTCCCTCAAGGAGGTAGCCTGCCATGGCCCCGTGTCTCGGCATGGTCTCATGTTTGCCAACAGTGATTAGGAATTACTTAGTTGCTGACAGCCCTTTGTCATTGATTGAAAGAGGAAACCTTTTCCACTTCAAGCTGAGGACATGGTGCCTAGTTTTTTCCTCTTTAAATGCAATGTTATCCAGAGACAATTCTTTGACTGTGTACACAGCAATACACACGGTTTAACAAAAGAGTAACCTGCTCTAAACAGAGATATAGAAGATTGAGGGCCTAGGACAGCAGCTCATTAGGCAAAACCTGTCCTTTTTCTTTGCTAAAGTCAGGGAGGAAACAGATGTCTGCCAAACGGGAGGAGTAATGAAGGGATCCTGTCAGTAAGGAAGACACACAGCGATGGGGAAAACATTGAAAAGTTGCCTCTGATCCTTGGGAATTTTAATTATGTCCTCAGTAATCCTGTATTCAGAGGATCTCAGAGCATTTGAGGGGCCCATTGAAAAGTTCCTCTGTGGCCTGGGGAGAGAGATGCCCAATGTTCTCTGGTGGTGTAAATAGCGTGGCCATCCAGGCTGCGGAATTAGCCCACAACTCTGAGACTTTGAGGTCTGATTCCCAGCTCCTGAGCTGGGTCATATGGTCAGCAGAGAAGATTCCCAAGTAACCGGTAGTGGTGGTAGGGGCTGGGGGTGTCCAGGAGAGACGCATAGACCGACGTTTATAAATCTATCATCCAGTCAGTTGTGGGCCGTGGGTATGAAAAGCATGAAGGAGGAGAAAGAGGAGATGAGATGGGCTTGGCCTTACACGGCCTTGTAGGTTGTCTGAAGGATTTGGGCTTTATCCTAAGAGCAGTGGGAAGCTGTACAGAATTCAGTGTATGTGTGTGTGTGTGTGTATGCGTGTGTGTTTATGTGTGTGTCTGGAGGTGCCAGCGTCTGGACATGGGGGGGACAGTCTTAATTAGATTTCTCTTTGAAACTATTGTTGTGAGAGTCACATGTGTTCTTAACTTTTTTGTGCCATGGACCCTTCTGTCAGTCTGGTGAAGGCTGTGGACCCCATCTCAGAGTGTTGTGTTTAGATGCATAGATTCAAATACTCAGAAGTATGATAGACTCTGCTTATACTATTTCACATGTATACTATACTAGTTTGATACATTTTTCAAAATATTAAAGGAACGTATTTGTGGTAGATAATATCCATGCAGCAGTGTGCGGGAGCTGTCTTATTCCCACCAGCTCGTCAAAGCTTACCGTGCACATCTCTTTCCAACTCCGTGTTCAGTGATGTCATGTTGGTAGCTTAAATGTGGTCATGATGGGAGTATTTACACCATAAAAATTGGCAAACATTAAAAATCAGGATCCCCTACCCCCCACACCAAGAGACAGTTGTTAAAACATTTAGCACCACGTATATACTATTTAATATATATAAGTATGTATTAAACCTGCGATGAAATCCTGTTATTTAAGGCATTAATAAAGATATATAAATAAACTTTATTAATGCCTTAAATAACAGGATTTCATCGCAGGTTTAATAACTGTCATAATTTTGAAGTAGTGATGGGTGTAAATTATATTTCGGAATATCAGCAGCAACTATAATGTGATATAATATTTCTTTCTGTACTTGATGACAAAGTCAGAGTTACTGTTAATAGTACTGTGATTTGTTGCCTACGTCCATAGTTAAAGGAGATGCTAAATTTCAGTTAGAGATTAATGCATATAAAGACAAAATTTCCCCATCTAAGGAACCCCTTAACTACAGTATCTAGAAAATGAACAAAAGGGGGAGCGAGGAAACCAGTTAGGAGGCTGTTGCATTATTCCAAATGAGAAGTCATGGTGTCTTGTGCTCAACTGAGGTGGCAGAGAGATGTATATGGAATTAAGATGGTTAACAGAAAAATTAGGGAGGTATTGACATAGATGTGTGGGAGGTGTTGAGAGTGACTCCTAGGGTGTTGGCTTATACTACTGGATTTACTGAGAATGGGATGTCAGAAAGGGCCAGGTTTAGGGAAGATGACCCTGAGTTTGGTTTGAGATGTGTTGAGTTGGAGGTGCCTCTCAAGTATCCTGTGGAAACACTAGATAGACAGTGGAATGTAAATGTCTGGAATAGAGGCATATGGAGATTCTACCATCAGTCTTGGGGTGAGACCAGAGTAGAGGGAAATTGTTCCTTGGTGGAGAAGCAGGCTACATAGAAACATGCCACCCTTTCGGTAACTGTTTTCACACTGCATCTCCTGCCTTGTTATCTCTTAACAATCATGATGCAAACAGATTGCCTTTAGGAACTGGTAATACGGCCCCACTTGGCGGGCATCATACTTGAAGAGAATAACTACTTTCCCAGTTACTGCAGAGTTTCCTACCCGGATCTGAAAGTCCACAGGAGAGGCCAGAGCGGTAGATAAATATTAGGAAGTCATTGGGATATTTACAATAATTAGAGCTTCCATTCTCTTTGGAACTGCCCTGAGGAAATGGACTGAGTGAGAAGAGTGGCAGTAACCTTAAGGATTTCCAAATTCAGTGGCTAGCAGAAGCAGACAAGCCTGTGAATGAGACTGAGGAGCAGCAGCTGCAGAGACGGGGGAAAGCCCAGTGAGGTGGTGGGGAGGACAACAGGAGATGGTGCTTCAATAAGAAGCCAGGAGACAAGCAAACAGAAGCTTGAAAAAGAAGACTGAAAGTTCTTTGTTGGATCTAGTCATAACAGAGGCTGTTCATTGAATGGGAGCTGTGTGATAGAGTGATGGAGGTGAAAGCCATTTGAGAGGAGAGGAAATGGTGACCAAAGTTACAGACACATCTTTTAAGAATTTTGGCTGCTAAGATGGAGACAGATAGCGAAGTAGTTGGAGGTAGATGTAGGGCCAATAAAATTTCTTTTCCTTCCTTCCTTCCTCCTTTCCTTCCCTCCCTCCCTCCCTCTAATGGGAGAGACTTGCTTATAAGAAGGATCCATTTGAGACAGAGGTGACTATATGGGAGAGAAGGGATTCATGATATTTCCTGAGCAGGTAGGAGGAGATATACTTCAAAACTTGGGGAAAGTATTCACTTTTTATAGCAGAGAGTTGAATGAATGAACACGTGATTGAATGAATGATGCAATTGCCTTTAACGGTACTTATGTATTGGCCCCTGTCTTAAAGAGGAATCCTTCAGTGACTCTAGAAGGCAGAGCAATTCACTCCAGGTCTTGTACTGGTGGAATTCAGACTCAAGCAGGTCTTCAGAGAGGATGTAGGTCCCTTTGTCTTAGAAGCACCTGTTGCTGGTTTGGGAGCATTGAGTTCTGAAGGGCTTCATACACCTGTGGGACATGTAGGTGAATGTGTCCTGAAGTGAGTTGGAAATTGAGCTGCTTTGTTAACGTTTCCTGAGTGGGTTTTGAAATTAGGATTGGGAGGGGAATTATCTGGGCAGGAAAGATTGGATTTAAGGGCTCTGTGTAGTTTAAACATAAGGGTGCGGTCCTTGGGGAAGGGATCTGTGGTGAAGATGGGTTTGAGGCTTCAGATCTGCAATGTCCCTCTTCCTGGGATCAGAGCTACAGTATCTCAGTTTTCCAAGCCTTGCTTTTGACCCCTGCATCCAGCTGGGATTGCAAGCCTCTCAAGACTCAGATACTAAAACTTATTGACTGATGTGGACTCTTCTACGCATCAAAGGGCTCAGTAATGGTATTAGCTGGCGGGCTCTTTTTAAGTGCAGAAAGTGCTTCTTTGTAGATATCGTGCTGAGATACCTGGAGTTAAGATAAAAGGCTTCGAAAAGGCAGCAGCTTCCTGGAGGCTGCCTGTGGCCACTAAGCTTGCTGCTTTGGCCATTCCGACCCCAGACAACTAGGGCCAGCCTTTACATGTCTCTTTCCATCACCACAGGTACTGTAAGCCCCAGATTTCTAAGTCTTCACCACTGAAACAAACTGAAACAAAACTTTTTGAGGTTAGACTCCCTGATGCTGTTCCTGCCTATGACTTCTGCCACCCACAT